>NC_140590.1:243508319-244008319 GCF_964204655.1 Triturus cristatus
ACTAAAAAGCCTTCTTACCCTCTTTTCTGTTTGAATAAATTAACGACACATACCTTTTCGGTAAGTGTATAAGTGCCTGAACACGGTGGTGTTCGAACAAATTGACAGAAACAAAACGACCATACTTTACCACGTTACTACCTCTCCTTTTTGCAAATGTTGAGCCTAATCGGCTGAGAAAGAAAGACAGGTAAGACGACTGATGTCCCCCAATCTGACCCTCAACACGGGACTATATGTCAGTGGTTTTTGTTTTTTTTAAGGGACACCATCTCCACCGCCCAGAATTACCCCCGCCCATTACCCCGAAATAGAACGTCTAAAGCACCCCGCCCTCCCAAGATAACCCCAGCCCTATATTAGCCGCCTCACTAATAATACATCGCCTAAACTGTTAAAGGGTTACCTATTGTCGCCAGCAAAATAATGCTTAGCCTATGTCCCTCCCCGAAATGGATACTCGTGAACCCGTGACAGTAGCACCTCGCACTTTCTTTTCATAAACTTAGCAGTCCTCGGAAGGATATATATATTAACAAAACTTGTGTTGAGACGAACAAGCCTCTGCCGGAGAAGCCGGTTCGAATTTTTAATAGACTAGAAGGTTGACAGATTTCAGGCTTCCTGCAACCAGTATCGGGCGCAGGAATCGGGACCTAGGGGGCCAGACGATGGACAGAGACACCCACAGAAACTTGCACCACAGCAATGATTAATAGATTAGTAACGCACACACTAACATCAGAGTTAAAAGACACCAATCATGCAGCAACCGATAAAACATGTCCGCAACTACTCGGTGGTTGGGAGAGAGGATGAAGTATGTAAATGTCTTCCCTGCCAACTCTCTAAGACTTTTGTTTCTTGTACCCATTTAAAGATAACGTGCTGCCATCGGAAGGGAGGGTCGGACGTGACGCACAGCCTGGCTGCAGACCTTGGAACATCTATGACATCGACCAAGGGGGAGGCTACGAAGCAAAAAGGGCGTGGGACGAGACACCATTTTCAGGATGATAAGCGCGAGGGGCTTCATCGAGACCCCCTGTTCACCGACCAGCGTGCCTGAAGTCTCAACCCGTCGGGCCCGATTGGTGGGCCCAGTGCTGGAAGATTCTGCTCCCCTTGGTCCACATTTTTGATCTGATCCCACTCCACCCCCTCTTCCCTCGGCGTCCCGAAGCACGTCACACCCTTCTCTCTCTCACCATCTTTTATATGGATTATGAATCTGACCTACCCACAGAAGAACAAAAGGCAGGTACCCTGTCTCAAAGTACCTATGGTGAACTGTGTTAATGAACAGGGCTGTGATCGGAGAACAATGAATGATCACACCCTGCAACGTGAGAAATTGGATTTGAGCTGGACCTTAGCTCCACCGCCGGTGCTCAACAGTGCCAACGAAAGAAGAACAACAATGAGAGCTTACCAGTGATAGCTCTTCATAAAAGGACACTGGAAAGAAGAACCCATGTCAAAGTCGAAAATCCTCTCCCAACCACCTTTTTATACTAACTATCTTCTTATCAAGTTTTTATGGTGTTGCATCAATCACTTCCGACTGTACACTGAGAAGTTAAGGAAATGTAACTTTGTATAGTAACATCCATACAACACCAGCCATGTACACGACTACACTGTAACTCTGTATGTATTACCTCCCCGCCTACTTTATCACCTGTAAATAACTATAAGCAAATATGTCAGATTACTCCTGCATGCCCTAAAAACTCTGTATCTTTAAGGAATGTACGAAAGACATTAACGATATTATAGCTGAAGGTTAACGAAGAATAAATGACGGCCAGGCAAGCTGGCGAGACATGTTAAAAGGGAGGACTGTGGAAATTTAGCGTGCAAACTGAACATTATCTGCGCCATCTTGCCTCTCCCCAGCACCACGCACCGCGAATGCACGGCCGCCATTTTAGGCACCCCACTCTCTCCCCGCTCATTTTCGATCACCAGCGCTTTCCCCTAGCACTGCGAGCATCCCCCCGCGCGCCGGCCACCCCCGCTCTCTCATACAGGCCATAAACCCTCTCCTTCTGCGCGACCCTGCTACGGAACCACATCCGACCGACATCCCATACATGGTCATGCCTCTCCTTTGATAACCCCCTTCCTCTGCGCCCCATTGTCCGAACTGGTCCCAGGCCATCACCTAGCCCTGCGGATGCAGTTTATTGCCCCTACTGTAAGGGAAACACCCCGCATCAAAGGGATTACAGTAGATCAAAGCCCCTACCCCCTGAGACCCGGCCGGTTGCACACACCCCCGGGAATTAGCGGAATTCCCTGCTGCGCGATAGCCATCTCCCACTGCGGGTAGGGTGGGAACTTCTACTGTATCTATGTGTGGGATCGGATCTGAACCAGGGCTTCAGGGGATATCCCCCCATACTTCAAGGGAATCTCAAGAATGTACTATGTGTAATAAAGCAATAAACCGGTGTATAAGAGACCAGGTCTCAGAGATGCGGTTAGAGCACCTCGTGACGATACCTTGCTGTCTGATCTGATGTGTTCTGCTCCGACGGAATAAAACTTTGTTTCCTGCCTTCCAGTCTCCGGCGCCTGCCTCTTTCATTGGTAAATTATCGAGTGGTATAAGAGGCGATTACCGCCGGGCAAATACTTGAAAGGTTATCGACTGAAACTGCCGCTACCATTTAACAGGACACGGAGGCGAGGAATATGCTTCTCTTTCTTTTATTTGCTACTCACAGCAGCCAATGAAAATCGTTTTGTATGCAAATAAAACTATATTTCCCATGATGGTCGTCAATACATCACATCCTGTATGACCCTATATGATCCATCGTATCCTGTTTCTACTCCTCTTTCTTTGCAAATCACCCATGCAATTTCGAATGGTATTTTAGACACCACCACGGCCAAAATGGTTGAAGGTAATTTAACCAAATCAGTCAGAAAGGTGGAACTTTCTCTGAAATCGTGCTTTTTGTGGTTTGGTTTAAATCTTTTCAGTAGTGTTTGATAAATCAATGGTTCAAATGTATAGCTATCTGGACAGTTAGATTTGCGGCACTCTTCCAGGGGTCCTGTGGGCACACATCTTTAAATAATAGAGCGACTTAATTGGCTGAGGCGGCTTTTTTCCCATCTGCAGCCTTGCTCCCACAGTAGATAGAAGCTCCTGCAAGTCTCGTAGGAGCTGCACGCTGAATGGCTAGCAGTCATTACAGGGCATTGGGACTCAGGTCCTGGGTCCTGAAAATGATTTTAAAAAATGAGGTATAATGCGGGGGAGGTAGGGCTACCCTAACCTCTGGATCTTGGGGGGAGAATATCCAAAATGACCCCTCCTGGGGTACATTTTTAAAAGAAATGTGGGAGCTAGTGTGAAAACTTACTTCTACAAGTGTCCTGCAGGATCACAGGGGCTGCGTTGGCCCCTGTAATAGTCCTGCTGAATCGTAAAATAATTTAGAAACGAGGGGACTGGGTGTCAGTAGTGTGGTTGGCCTTGAGGGAGGTTTGTTCGGTTAACCCATGCCACACATTACTGAAGACCGTGCATGGCAGGGAGTTGGCTGTCTACACGGAGTTTGGGCGCAAGACCTGGCCACAGCCCTGGCTCTGAGGCCAACCCCATAACTTGCACAGCCGAAGGCCCACGGGGTTGCACCGAACACCATGCATGGCAGGGAGTTTGCATAGTTATGAAAATGTCAGTATAAATGTAACATTTTAAACCAAAAATAAACACTGAAATTCACTGATTACAGTTAACTGAAGTAACTATGACTCCCACCCTGGAAATGCACATTTTATGACCTCACATAAAACATCGCTAATGACATGTTCTGTGATATCTATGACATCATTGAAAACATCACTGATGACATCTGAAATGAATTATTTGATGGCAACACTGCATGGTGAGGGGGCGCTTCCCACACATGGCAAGGTACTGTTAGATACTCTTTTCATCGTTAGATATGTGTTGACCTGCGAGCATCTGCTAATATTAAATCGCAGAAAGTGTTAACTTCATTTAAGCCATTCGCACACGTCTTCAGATGTAGCGAAAGACTAGCTTCTTTTTGTGGAAGTAGCTGTTCCAGATCTCCTCCTAGGGAAGGTTGGTGAGGCTTTATTTTGTCAGCACCTCGCGCATCTTTGTGTTACTTTGGGAAACTATCCAGCTCAAATCCAGATTCGCTCTGGATTGTTAATATCAGTTTAACACTTTGCCTCGGGATTGTGTTACAAAAGTAAAGCAAACCCATGCAAAGAGCTAGTAAATCTGGGCCGATATGAGGGACCACACTGACAGCCTCAACTTGGGTGAAACAAAGCTTGCTATGGCTCCAGATCTCGAGATATAGGCACTCTCGCCTCAGACTTGGCCAGAATAAAAAAATTAGCTAGCATTCGCACCAAGAATTTTCAGGTCTATTAAGGACACGGAGTCGCGGAATATGCTTCTCTTTCTTTTATTTGCTACTCACAGCAGCCAATGAAAATCGTTTTGTATGCAAATAAAACTATATTTCCCATGATGGTCGTCAATACATCACATCCTGTATGACCCTATATGATCCATCCTATCCTGTTTCTACTCCTCTTTGTTTGCTCGAACCCTGTCGGTCAATAACATTACAATTTCAGTCCAAAATAAGGAACATGAGTCCCAACAATCATCCTCCAATGTGAAAGAACCATAACCAAACTGGAAAGTTTACGTCTTCGTAACCAGAAATACTTCTGCTCCGTCATCTTTCCCAAAACCTGAAAGGAATGAGACAGGGAAAACCCGTAATTTCTGCTTATACAGAACATCAGGTACATGGAGAGGGTAATTATTACCAACATTGTAATAAAACCGGGTGGGATAATCCTCGCCTCTATGTCCTTAATAGAATTGAAAATTCTTGGCTTGAATGCTAGCTAATTTTTCATTCTATTACAGGACCGGAGGCTTCGGATTATGCTAGTTTAACGCTTAGCAAAACACAACTACAGCTATATCACCCACAGGTTTATAATAAACTGTGTAAATATAGTGTCACGTGGTTTTAGGCCACTCCCTATTTACAGTGCTAAGTTAGCTTAATCACGTTAGCTGTTGGAAAACCATCTCGTTGCTTTCGCTGCCTTTGCACCCGACACTGTTGTTACATGTTATTACTTTGAGAAATGCAGACTCGCTCTTGTCTCAAGTGAATGTTATTAATACATCCTTAACAGTTGCTAGTGCCCTTGGTCTGTACATCGAGTAAAGAACTGTTCTAGGACACTAGACGGTGCCGGCTGATTATGTTCAGGGTGATCGTACCACTGTTTAGTCACAACATGCACGCAGCTGCAAATACCAGAAAGTCGAGGGCTTTAATAACACAGCGCAGCATATTGTTAGGGCATTCGATAGAAGAGCTGTTGCAGAGAACACTGAGCTGATCCTGTGATGTGACACACCTGAGCTGATCTATACGGTATGGGGTCCCCTATGCAAGCCTATGAGACCTTCTAATAGTCTAATAATATTTTATTAGTAACTAGAGAAAGGAGGGTGGTTATTTTCCACTGTCATTATAATATGATCGTTCCTTTTATATTCTATGGTATTGTAACAATGTTAATGGTAATGATCTTAACCATTTGTCTACTTATGTTAGCCAAAGTATTGTTTAACAGGACTCGAGGTTTATGAATAAATTCTTTAAACTTTACTGTGTCTTAGTTATTCTGTTGTGGACTGATATATATGTGCAAACGGGTATTTCGGGTTCCCACCATTCCTGAGAATAACTAAGTCGCTTGTTCTGGGTTGTCTATACATTGGGACCGCCGAGCTAAATCTCGGATAACGAATGTGACACTAAGCTAGTCGGATAAGGGGTTCTTAGTTCTGAGGGGAGTTTCTGGTACACCACAATTCTCTAAGGTTCTGGTTTCCTGCGCATAGTTCTGAGCATACGCAGAATCCCTACAACATGGCGCACCTAACGTTTGGTCTTAATATCTGAGATGCCTTACTAGTGCTTTTTATTAGTCCACAACGCCCTCACTCTGGTTTCCGGATAACAGGAGTGACGGCTTAACCTACCTAGGTTTTAGGCTATAGGTTCTTTCAAGCTTGATAATAAAAAAGGTTATACTAATATAAGCCCAAGTGCTACTAAAGATCTCGTTGTATCTTTTTTTCTAAGTCCTTATGGCGGTAGAAGTTCCCGCTCACAGTAGGGTGTCTCTGCGTGCTCATTTGAGGACGTATGGGGTGCCTGATGACGGGATGGCAGTGGTATTTGTCGTAAGTGCAAGTGCTACTTACCCTTATGAGTTGTTTTACTCTTGGGTTACCTTTGAGGCTGTGGAAGATGTCGATAAAACATTCCACAAATACACTGCTACACCGGTGCCTCTAAGGTATACGCCATATATGGCTCTGGAAATTCCTATCTCTACCTGGCAACACACTATTTGGTTTAATGGCGCCCTCCCCCACACGGTCACCCCGGCGAGACTGGGTCCTTTGTCTATTGAAGGAGCTACTTGGCCGGTGCTGGCCGGTCATACACCTCATCCACACTACCTGACGGTAGGAGTGGATAGCTTACGTATACTACACACTACCCTGATTACGGTCCATAGGGCGTTAGTGCAGTATGTGTCGCGCACTGTACAGGTGGGGGCACCTGCAGTTGCGGGACACGGGGCTGATCATCATCATGCGGTTGTGATCAGTCCTGTAATGGTAAACGCGGTTGTTGGCAAGCGCCCCCAGAATAAGGATGAGTATCCTTATTGGCTTGCAGAGAAATTCGATCAACTAGAAGCCGTGTTTCCTAACACTAGTCCTGTGGATAAACACAGGATTCTCACTATTACTTTGCCAAAAGAACTAGTCCCAGACATTGTCGATTGTGACAATTGGGGCAAGGTCTTTGCCGCGACCTATTCGAAGTGCTTCGGTACTACGTCTATGTCGGTACTACCTTCCGTTATCAAGAAAGTCCAGGAGGACCATGGTGCGGAAGCAGCTATTGAATTGGGAATGCGGCTTATCGACAGCTTCGATGTAGTATGTTCCATGATTATGGGAAATCTCAAAGGAGATGCCATGCAGTTTCAAGTGGGAAACATGATGGAGCTTATTGCGGATGATGATAAGCCGAGGGAGTTTGCAAAAGTTATTGCAAAAGCCTATAGGATGGTTGGACGTAGTGCCCTGGGCGTGAAACCCGTCATCAAAATTCCTGATGTAGTACAGCACACTAAAGTGAGTTCGTCTACAAAAGACGATAAACCTAACTTTCCTAAACAAAATTGGAGAGCCAAAAAACAAGATAAGCAGCAACAGAAACAGGAGACCCGTCCGGCTTCCCCTGTTCAGGCATATGTTGAACGAACTTATGATTTGCGTGATCGTTCTCGTATTAAGTCACCTGAAAGGTTTCAGGTTCCTGACCAGCGCTCTCCTCGTTCTTCACAGGAATCAGCGGCTTCACACTTTGGTGGCGGAGACCGTGGGAGAGGTCGGAGTGCTCAAGGACGTGAGCAACCCAGACAAGCGGACGTAAAAGGCAAGCAGGAGGCTTCTGCACATCCGCGTCCTCCGTTTCAGAAAAAGAAAGTTGCTGCTATCTCAGCGAAGTATGCCTCAGATGGTGCGGACACAGCTTCTGAACATGAAATGGGCTTTGACGCTGCTAGACAGCGCGGCGGAAGTTACAGTAGTGCGGGGAGCACTGCGTCCATTTCTGGAGGCGACAGCAACTAAAATCTATGTAACAGTAGAAACTGCTGATACTCGCGTAGCCCCCCCTGAGAGATTATTTGACGTAGTCCTCAATATTGAGGGTGACATACAACGAAAAATTAACGCGGTATTTTGGGATAATCTAACGACCACCTATGATATACTATTGGCGGAGAAAGATTGGCCCCCGGCTTTCGTTCTAAACGCTCCAAGGGGGGAAGAAGTCATTCTTCCTTCTTTTGGACACGTAGTGCCCAAGGAGGAGTCTGAGAAGTTAGCCGAGGAGTGGGCGCGGGTGCTTGCACCTGCGTTGTATCGTAATCAGGTGGGGTGGGATAAAAGTTCTACCCTCCACGATTTTCCATTGCGGTCCGACCCCCAGCCACAACCCCAATACCCTATGCGACGTGAGGCTAGGTCTCATGTCGCGGCTATCCTTGAACAATTGGAATATCAGGGTGTAATTGAAACATGTGTGTCATCCATGAATAATCCTTTATTCACTGTAACGAAGCCTGACGGATCGTACCGCCTAGTTTTGGATTACCGGCACTTAAACTCGCACTGCCGGAATTGTGCGGTACAAAATACCCATAGTTCAGCTCTCGTTGATAGTCTTGTGAGAAAAAGGTTCAAAACCACACTTGACTTGTCCAATGGTTTTTATTGCCATAACATATCCCCTCATAGTTATGAGTGGACCGCTTTTACTTCGGGTGGTAAACAAAAAGTGTTCAAAAGGCTTCCAATGGGCTATAAAAATAGTCCTGGGGTCTTTGCTGCCCGTGTGGTCTCTCTCTTAGAGATGGTAGACCCGGAGGCATACTCGTACGTTGATGACATCTACTTAACTGACGACGAGTTGCTTCCTCACCTTGCTCGCGTGGACAACATAATTTGTATGTTTGCGGACTTTGGTTACAAGTTTAACTTTAAGAAGTCCCACATTGCCGAGTACACTGTTTTATTCTTGGGGTACGAACTCAACAATGAGGGCCGAGGCTTGGCTCCGCAGTTCCTTGAGAAATGCGCACGCCTTCGTATCCCTACGACACTGAAACAACTTCAATCATTGCTGGGCTTTCTGAATTTCGGTCGTACCTACATTCCTGAATATGCCCAGCGTATCAAGCCATTATATGCCTTGGTACAACCTACTTTTACCAAATCTTGCTGGCTGCCAGAACATTCGGCTGCATTACACTCTTTGCAGTCTGACCTTCTTACTGCGATATATTTACAAACTCGTGATAACCACAAAAACCTGGTAATTAGAATTGTGCCGGGTGCTGAGGGGTTCACGTACTTAACTTACAATGAAGGCGACACGGTCCCCATTGCTTACAAATCTCATTTATATACTTCGGCTGAAATGCGTTTCTCCACTGTCGAAAAGGTTTTGACAGCTGTTCAGATGGCAATCCTGAAAGAACGAGCGCTATCACAGGGGAAACGCATGATGGTGGTAACACCATTCCCTGCCCTAGAGGCAGTCACTAAAGCAAGTGTGCCGAATTCTAAAGCTTTGCATCCACGGTGGATACAATGGGCAACCTCCTTAGCCTCACCTGATGTCGAATACATTTTTGACGCAGGACTTCAGACTCAGGAGAGTTTGGAGTATGAATTAGTTCATCCGGCTCCGCTTACATTGCGCCCGTTGGAGGACTTCCATTGTGTCATTTACACTGACGGGTCTGCGCAACCCGCAACTGGATCGAGGCACGCTTATTCAGCGGCTTGCGCAATTGTGGTTGGTACTTTCGTGAATGGAGAGTTCGTTCAGGATGCGGTGCATACGCAGACCTTGGGTGATTGTACCGCACAATTGGCGGAGCTTAGAGCTCTGGTGCTTGCACTGGAGTTTGCTGATTATAAAGTCACAACTCTTATAGTGAGTGATTCTTACTATTGTGTTCAATCTTACAACGACAATCTGATGTTTTGGATCGCGAATGGTTTTCGTGATTCAAAAGGTAGCACAGTGAAGCATAAAACGCTTTGGGCTAGGGTGGCTGAACTAAAAGGCAGTCTACCCCTTGTGAGTGTTATTCACACTCTTGGTCACCAACGAGTTGGTGTCCATGCTGTCGGTAACAGTTTGGCTGACGAGGCAGCTAAAACAGCAGTGGCAACATACTTAGTAGCAGCAGTTACAAGATCCAAAACAAAGATCGATGATGACATCTTGGCAGCTATTGCTGCTACAAAGACTGGGACAGACTTCCCTAGAGGTTTCCCTTCTAGATACCATTATCACTTAAGTCCTGACAACGTCCCGTTGGTGAGGATTAATGAGGTTGGGGATAGGGTTATTCCCAACTCGGACTGCAGGCCTGCTTTGGTACAGGCTGCGCATGAGGGTGTTGCGTCAGCGCACGCCGGAGTCTCCGCAACTGTGTCACTGTTGCAACAGCGTTATTGGTGGTACGGTTTGTACAAACATACACGGACTTATGTCCTCAATTGTGGAATTTGCCAACAAATAAAGCCATCTACGGTGGCGCGACCACCACAAACGCAGCTGCATATATCTAATCAACCACTGGCGTGTGTTTATTTAGATCACTGCGGTCCTTTTTCCTCAGACACTGCGTACAAGTATATCTTGGTTGCAGTAGATTCGTGCACACGTTTTCTTTGGGTATGGCCACAAAGGAGTGCTGACGCCAGGACTGTCATCAAAGCATTGCGTGTCTTTATAGGGAGTTTTGCATGTGGCACCCTTCACTCTGATCAGGGCCCTGCGTTTGCCTCTAAGGCTTACAAAGAAGCCATGAAAAGTTTGGGGGTCCAAGTCAAATTTTCGTCTCCATATCGGCCTGAGGGCAATAGTGTTGTGGAACGAATGAACCGTGACCTAAAGCAATCATTGACGGCCCGGGTGTTAGGTACTGGCAAGAACTGGCTAGCCCATTTGTATGACGTCCAACGTGCACTTAATAATCTCCCTAGAAGGTCTCTGGGTGGGAGGACCCCGTACATGATGCTCTTCGGAGTTCGAATGTTTGTTCCTGACCTTGAGGGTCTCGACATGGCGGCGGCTGCCGCGCCTTTTGACTTAGATGACCACTGTACTGTTTTACAGAATCTACAAGAAACAAGAGACACTCTAGCAAAAGAGCACGTATCTTCTGCGACCGAGGCTGGATTGCAGATTCCGGTAGTCGGCTGGCTACCCCGAGTTGGTGATCTGGTCCGTGAGAAGGTGGAGAAGAAAAAGGAGTTTGGACCCTCTTATCGTGCACCTGTGCCGGTGCTTGGAGTTGAGGGTACCCGCACAATTGTTTTGCCTCCACTTCCTGGTCACAGAGACAACAGGTACATTTCGGTTGACAATGTCAAGCTACACAGGGTGGCCGATACTTCATAGTCTGACACCTTCAGTTTCTTGCCCTTCAATGATGCGCAGTGCTGTTGTGGTGCGACCATCTGACGTAGTACCTGAGGTTGCCATTGAAATGCAAGTACTTTCTGATTCTGCTGTTTCACCTGCGGATGGTGCTTTACCTGATGATGCTGAATATTCATATCCTAATGACAATCCATTGCCCCTTTTACATTCAACTGACATTGTCCAGTCTAATTTTTCCTTTGGAACTGAATCATTGACTTCCACTGCCCCTTCCAAATTTTCTAAATTTTTTGCCTGGTTCAAGAGACAATTTTTGGTTCCCCCCTGGATTTACATCTGGCTGGTGCTAATTTGTATTTTTTTGTTCATGTCCATTGGTTTTGTGGTGGTATTTTTTAGGTTGATAAATGGACACTACCTGAATGAACGTTCTACAATTAGATTAATTAATGGAACTTTGGCCCCACATTCATCGTCGCACATCATGAAGAGGGACCTGACCTTTGTTAACATCACCGCCTGGCCTGTTCGTGATGGAATAGCATGGGATGCCGTTAAATTTCAAATTCATGGCCCCACGGAAGTGATTAATGTGCCATCTGTATATCGTGTCTCTATGGGTGATGTGGTGAAGCAGGACATTCGATCTGATGATTGGGATGTTAAAACTATAGAGGCACTGTTTTCTGATTTAAAATACTATGCCGCTTTTGATGCTGAGGATTTGTATTTGAATAATGAGAACTATGCAGAGCAATTTTGTTATCAACATTATGGCACACATTTTCTCCATAGGGCAAACACATTTCGTAGTTTGGTTAACTTCACACAGTGGGAACATTGCCCTGCCCCGAAGATTGGAAGTTCAAAAACATTGATCGCAAAGTTTTCATATTTTTCAGATTTTAGTGTAACTAATAATGCTTCTTTTTATTTTAAGCTTAACAAGGACCCTGTTTCAAAGGTGCGTTTGACCCACACTAAATTGTTGTTTTCTAAGTCCTTCATGGATGATTTGGCAATTGGTGGGTATGACGTTTGGAAACAGGCTATTGATCTCAAGTCAGTTTGGGGTTCTAAATCTTGGCAGGTACAAGGTACAGAAGCTTTACATCGTGCCTGCCTGATCCCAAACCACATGTTGTTTTTAAATTCTACTGTTTTTCAGACAACCTGTTTTGGATTGGCTATCTCTAAAAACTTAAATTCCCCCTCGATCCCGGATCTGAGAGCTTATCCCGGTTGGGAGAATCACACAGATCTGTCCCTTACTATGTTGCAGTCTTTTATTTCCAATTCCACCTTCAATATTAGTGCATTAGACCCTACAGGTTGGTTGATATGGCAGAAAAGTTCGGATACCTGTCAACGTAGATTTTTGGGATTAATTCCCGGGTACATACAGGATAGAGTAGACCCACGTTTTCTGTCCTCACATACTGTCACTACCTACTCGGTAGGTAAATTATGTCAGACATGGTTGCAACATTCCACATTAGATTCTGTTAAACTTCATTTATCACAATTACATGACAAAATAGATTTGAATGATTTTGTTAAGGGTCCCGCATTAGGAAGATCCAAAAGATGGGTGTATGCGGTTTACAACGAGGTTTGGAAGTTGTCACAAATTGAGGCTGCTTCCAGACTCCGTGCTATTGACCAAGCCAATATGGAAAAAGTATTGGCAGTAATAGATAATAGTATTAATACCTTATCTTCAAGAATATATACATTGGACAACATTATTTCATCTGTTGTAGATATTGTCCAGGACGATGTGTCTGTATTGTATCATGGTCAAAATCAATTACGATCGATTATGCAATTTGCTTGGACTTTGCAGACGTTAAAGGCGGGGAAAGTACCATGGGATTACATGAATGTTTCGTCTTTATTCCGCCCGTTTAATCTGTCAGCAAAGCAACAATTCATGTCCATGAAAGATGCTACATATTCACTACTACATATAGAAAAGTTAGAACCTTTGCCTTTTTCTGTTGCTGAGGCGGATTATTCAGTGTGGCTCGTACATGGAATGGTAACTTTACCAATTTCTATGTATAAGTTTAGTTCGTGCATGAAACATTATGCCTTAGGCAGATTTGAAAAACTTGGTTCTGCATTTTTGCATGAAGTCTGGTCTCTCCCATTTACATATCGATGTGAGAGAGACGGCAAAGAAGTTTATTTGAAGGGTGAGGAGTGTACGACTGCTCCAGATCATTCAGTAGTATGTAGACATATCCAATTACATGGATCTTGTAATATGAATGCCCCTAATTTAGCTTGCGTGTTGAAGGGCATTCCAGTACAAGTTATAACGCCGTCATTTACACTGCTTGCTAATGGTAGTTATCTGCTTCTAAATAGTGAGGCTTGCTGTGGGATGTTAGCAGGAATTCCCTATATTGTTTCAGTTTCACGAAGAGTAGTTTGCTGTAATAACGTCCTTTTCCCACCCCCGCAAGGCCGACTGGATATATCCATCTGGCCGACGATTCCAACCTTGAAAGCAGAGTTCAATAGGATGAGCAGAATAAGGGCTCTTTTGTCTCAAAAGGAGGTTGCGTTGACTTCATCACGAGAAACATTTCTCCTTCAAGTTGCGAACACTCGCACGGAAGTTCAAGCGCTTTTAAATACTGACCTCCCCCTACATTTTGGCACACTAATACACACTATCTTCAATGCTTCTTCTACGACTGGTCTGGTGCACTTTTTTAAAATTGTAGGCTCTGGCCTTGTGACGTCTTTCCAGTCTATCTTTGGTGTAATACCAGCTATTTTTCATTCTATTTTTTCTGGGGTCTTCTGAGGGTTTCCTCTGATACTCGCATTAATTGCTGGCATACTCCTGTTGGTCTGCGCACTACGCTATGGCTGCACGACTTGCGCTTCTCGACCACGGATCCAGCATGTTCCATCTGCGTAGCCGGATGTGGGAATGTTATGGAACTCTGCCACTGGCTACCTTGAGTGTCGCTTATGGATTATCCTTCCGATTCCCGTTTTTCACTTGTGTACAACCTGTCTTTCACTGTCTCGAATGTCCGTTCCAATGGGCTCTGGATATGTGTCTGTCAAACTTGGTGTCACCTGACCTGGATTTTGATCGACTGATGTATCCCTTAGTGGTTCATGAGTTTGACTGTTCTGGAGTCGGGTTTATGGCCTTGGGTGCGGCGCATGGAGTTCTCGGATTATGGGATATCGAGAGAGCAGCAGTTGACTTCCTGGCACGGAGTTACATCGAGATGCCTGCTTCTTGTCCACATGGAGTGCTTGATGCTCATTTCCCTGTGGAACACGTGTGTTCTTTTTCTTTGCTGAACTGGATGTCCGAAAATTTTGCGGATGACTCAAATGATTTTCCAGTGGAAGCCGCAGCTGCATATGCTGCTTATACTTTCATACATTGACTGCCTGATGGCGAGTCGAATAAAGTTTTTTTTTTTTTTGCCATCTTTTCACAAACGATCGTTGGCTTCTATGGACGATGGATTGTGTTTTTACATTTTTCTTTTCCTCTCATTTTTCTGAACTCTCATTTCAAGCTCTTTAGTCTGCATGATTGATCTTGAACTCTGCGTTCTGTAAAAATATTCGCCCCTGGTTATACTGTGGTTCGATCAAAGGGGGATGTCACGTGGTTTTAGGCCACTCCCTATTTACAGTGCTAAGTTAGCTTAATCACGTTAGCTGTTGGAAAACCATCTCGTTGCTTTCGCTGCCTTTGCACCCGACACTGTTGTTACATGTTATTACTTTGAGAAATGCAGACTCGCTCTTGTCTCAAGTGAATGTTATTAATACATCCTTAACAGTTGCTAGTGCCCTTGGTCTGTACATCGAGTAAAGAACTGTTCTAGGACACTAGACGGTGCCGGCTGATTATGTTCAGGGTGATCGTACCACTGTTTAGTCACAACATGCACGCAGCTGCAAATACCAGAAAGTCGAGGGCTTTAATAACACAGCGCAGCATATTGTTAGGGCATTCGATAGAAGAGCTGTTGCAGAGAACACTGAGCTGATCCTGTGATGTGACACACCTGAGCTGATCTATACGGTATGGGGTCCCCTATGCAAGCCTATGAGACCTTCTAATAGTCTAATAATATTTTATTAGTAACTAGAGAAAGGAGGGTGGTTATTTTCCACTGTCATTATAATATGATCGTTCCTTTTATATTCTATGGTATTGTAACAATGTTAATGGTAATGATCTTAACCATTTGTCTACTTATGTTAGCCAAAGTATTGTTTAACAGGACTCGAGGTTTATGAATAAATTCTTTAAACTTTACTGTGTCTTAGTTATTCTGTTGTGGACTGATATATATGTGCAAACGGGTATTTCGGGTTCCCACCATTCCTGAGAATAACTAAGTCGCTTGTTCTGGGTTGTCTATACATTGGGACCGCCGAGCTAAATCTCGGATAACGAATGTGACACTAAGCTAGTCGGATAAGGGGTTCTTAGTTCTGAGGGGAGTTTCTGGTACACCACAATTCTCTAAGGTTCTGGTTTCCTGCGCATAGTTCTGAGCATACGCAGAATCCCTACAACAATAGACTGGAAAAACCAATTAGCAGATCTCAAATGTCTTGGAGAGTAGAAATTATCATAAGATATTGAGATGCCATGGAACCACAAACAGAAGGTGCCCCAAACATTTGGGTATGAATATAGGCCTCTGGCATAACTGCCTCCAATCACCTGGCCATAAAGCCGCAGATGCATGATTAAAAGTCGCTGTAATGCGATCATCAATTCTGTCGAACAGCAGGTTAAAGAAGTCGAGTACATCCTTCGTAAACCTTAAGGCATTGAAAACCACATAATATGCATTAGCTGGAAAGCATAATATGCAACAAATCCTGACAATTTGTAGTCCTAACATTCATACTAAAGGAATCTCCCTCCGGAGTAGATACTGTACCTGTAAAATCCAGGGCTTTCTCGTTGTAGGAACACTGACAGGTAGAGAGGCCTAATAACAGCTTGGACGATAATTGCCGTCAACATATTATTAGTTGGCCATTTATCAAATAGGGAAAAAAACTATAGGAAACATCCCGCAGAGGGGAAATTATAGATTTGGGGGACTTCGCCACCCTAATAGTTTCCAATAACTAACAGGTTACCGGCGCAAGCTCACCGGTCTGCCCTCTATCTGAGAATGACCTGCAGAAACGGCCAAACGGCAGTTGCGAACCGAACGATATGCTAACTCCTATGACAGTACTTCCGATAAAACATTCACAATGTGGGGAAAACCTAGTTCAGATCCACCAACCGTCGTGGGACAGGGTGATCATCGTTTTGCTGATATGGAATGTATTCCGCAATGACCGAAATTCGATGACTCAGGCAGAAGACAGAAGTCCTTCACTATCTCCAATGGCAGAGGTGCGCTTGTTCCTTCCAACTTGTTGGTAACTCTCACTGCCGAGATATTGCGCGTGTTGAATAGGATGTAAAAAGAGACCTGTGAGAAAGAGGGTCCTGATCGCAAACGCCCCCACCTTGACGGCTGGTGATTGACACTATAACGAACCCTGACTGGAAGCTGAAAAAGCCTCTGCTGTTCTAACCACCAGTGCATCTCACCTCTCACTTCCTGAGAGAGAAGACACCTGATCTGTAAGACAGACCTTTTAAAAAGTGTCTGAGGGTCCCAAAAATGAATGGAGAGGCAGGGAAGATTACTTGATAGATGATACTATAGCACCGTGACACTGGCAAGAGCCCGAAGGGGAACTGTCTGCATGAGTAACACCGGTATAAACTCCTTTTTGAGAACCCTGAAGACGGAGCATGAAAAACATAGTTGAGCTGTCTGAGAGGCTATAATCAAATCAGAAACCCACCATCAGAGACGGGCAGGGGGACGATATAATTCTGGAAACATCCTAACCCAAGAACACAAAGATATCGAATTTATAGCCGGAATTGGCCAATATCTATTGAATCCCCGAAGGGAATCGGATTCTGAAGAGGAAATCTGACGTCAAGAAAATTGTGAGGCTACGGCCTTTATCTGAGATAAGATGAATACATATCCCAAGAAAAACACTTCCGGAGGATGCCCCGTCCCCTTAAGTGAGAAATCACTGATTTGCCTAACTCGGTGAATATCTCGAAAAAGGGAATTGAGAAACTCTAGTAGGAATCCCTAAATGGCCTGTTAAGGTCCTGCATCATGAAGGACCCTCAAGATTCACAGGGTGTGACCAAGAAGGTAATATGTCCACAAAAGTAGAGACGTCTTATAACAAATCTGTCCCCAGGGGAACCCTCCACTAAGGGCCAGTCTCTGCCGCTGATGTATCGTCAAGGTGTCCAGCCTCCTGAAAGGATTTGTATCTCGGGGTAGAGATGGTGCAGTTGGCGTTCCATGATAAACATATCGCTCATTGTGTCCCGTGCGCTAACACATCTGAAGCCACAGGAGTGGCCGATTCCTTTGCAACCAGAGCCATCGCAAGGATGCGGCCAAGGGTCCTGCTTCGACTAAGAGTTTGTCCTGGCCTCCCCGCCAGGCACAGTTAAACTCTTTCTTGTGCCTTTCACAACTAGAAGGAGAGAGGCGTCGATCTTGGGCGTGGAAGTACCCGGTCGCGGTACCCTAATGTAGTCTAATGTGCCTGTCAGGGTGGATAGAGTGTAAATGAAATAAAGCTACCTGTTGTATGCGGCACAGCCGTCTCAGACCCTATCTTGGGAGGAGCCTCCTCTCCATGTGCACCCACTTTTCGGTTTGTTCTACCACAGCAGTATTTGAGGGGAGAAAATTCATGCTCAGAGGATTTGTATAAAAAGTGATGGGCAGCCATCACGGCTTGCTACGCAGTGCTAGGGACTGACATTTCTGACGCCCTGATGACAGACTCGTGGATGGAACATCCCAAGCGTCAACAAAGTTCTTCCAGGAGGCTTCTGCGATCCTCAAAATAGATCTCATCCTCCTGAAATCTCACCCATTCAACGTCTGGGGTGTCTATATTTAATATTGTAGTGCAAAGCACTGAATAACGGAGGAGTCAGAGGGCCAGCCAACCCTATGCACACGATAGTGAAATAATGTACCTAGTTCCTCAGCAATGCCGTAGTCCAAATTATTGCAGCCAAAGGGCATCAGAGCCATATCCAAATACCAGGAGCGTGTGCACACGCCAAGGGCCAGACCATTGTGGCAGCCGGGTAGGCGTAAAATGAAAAAACTGCTCTGTGCAAAGTACGAGGCATTATGAACCTCGGAGCAAACAGGGGACGCGTGTGATGTGCGTAGTCCAGTTGGGTATGCACATCGGAGCATTATCGGCTCCATCCCGCACTTGGCAACTAGGGAAAGCCTTTGGTGGGTAAGTGCGAGACCATTCAGTAAACAGAAAAAACCATTATGGAAACACCATGGCTAATGTTAAGTAAGAAAACCACATTCATTGAACACATAACCTTTAGAGTAAGAGTCGGTGACCCTAATCACTAGGCCACAGTGACTCATGAGGAACGCTGAAGACGACAGCACGGTATCACCACTCGTGTGAAAGCGTCATAGTTCTGTGCCCGGACGGGCCAAATCTTTTTAAGGTTATCGCGCGCAGGTGTCTAGTTAGTCATGCAGCGAGTAGTATCAGTGCGCAATCTCCGCTTCCGCGGGAGTGTCCCTATTCTGAGCCCGTTCGGGCTAAACTTCCTAGCGCTATTGCGCACACACCATCAACAGTGGAGTAATAAGCGCCCATCGTGAAAGTGCGCATGAACAGTAACAATGCAATGCGCACATTGCTAAACCCAACAGTCGTGATTTTGCATTGTCTGCAATTATCGTGCCAAGGCGGGCCAACAACGATCCATAGCGGGAGCGTGCAACCTCAATGAGGCCATAATTAACAATATATAACCCAGGAAGTGCCTTTAACCCGACCGGGTCGCCCACATAAATGAAAAACGTCCACTGCCTCGCCCGGGAGTGAGACGAGAGCTTGCGCTCTAGGTGCACAGCGCGAGCACGCGCTGGAGTCAAGGGATTAACCCTGCAGTGCGAGACGCGCACATGAAAGGCAAGCAATGGAAGACCTGCAGCGTGTACAAGCAAGGTATGTATCTGCCGACAGCAGCGTGGTACATGTGTACCTTAGAGGGCATGCCATCAAGGCCCAAGCGGGCTGCCCGCAAAGCGCGAGTCACCGCTGTAGCGCGGGAGACTCTCACAGCAATCCTGAAGCTGGAAGTCTGATCGTGCTGCCAGCGCCCGCCGGTAGCGGAATAAACAGTTTCAGCACGATCGCGTGAACAGAAGACATAAGTCGGCACAGCCGCATTAAATAAACGATGCCTGAGTCATTAGCGCATTACGCGTGATGTAACCAAGACCCCCAAAATCGAGTAGTCGCGTTAAGTTATTCACTGCTCCCAGCGGGAGCGCGCCACTTCAGCAACCGCTCCCAGCGGGAGCCTTTCAAAAAATGCCCGAAGGCTAAATAAGCAAAGCGCGAAGCAAGCACTGGTGTGTAAGATCCTTCAGCAACACAGCACGATGCACGCGCCGCCTAAAAGATAAAACTTATAAACAGCCCACAGCACGATATGCGCGTACAAATGCAAACAGTAAAGTCAAACGTACCACGATCTAAGCGCAAGCATAATTACACAATAAAGATAATCGCAGAACAATTAGCGATCAAGGTAGACAAATATCATATTATAGTTCATGAGCACTTAACTTCCTGCATGAGCAGCAAAGAAAGAGGAGTAAAAACAGGATACCGTGGATCTTATAGGGTAATATAGGATGTGATGTATTGACGAGCATTATGGGAAATGTAGTTTTATTTGCGTACAAAACAATTTTCATTGGCTGCTGTGAGTCGCAAATAAAAGAAAGAGAAGCATAACGCAAAGCCTCCGGTCCTGTAATAGAATACTATTTCCTTTTACTGCACTGAACGTAAAGGGTCCTGGCTAATGAGCTTCTAGAGTTCTCGATGAACTGCTTGTGACCCTTTGCAAACACAACTGAGCCAACTCACCGTGAGAACCATCAGTGCTGGGAAACCCTTTTGAGGTTACTGTTGGCGCTACATGAATCTTCTTTCATTCATTCATAAATCCCTGTCTTAGCTGTATGCTGGGGTTTAACTGGTGTGGTTTTGCGTGGGCATGAACATGCATGTTTCGGGGACCTGCACTATTAGTGGGGAAAGAACAAATGTGCTTTAACCAGGCTTGCCTTGCTTTTAAAAGTGATGCAGCGCCACGTTATTTTGAAATTTGTGGGGGTTCATCATATTCACTGTTAGTCCGCACCCACATATTCATCGAAGTAGTATTAAGGTGTGACTTAGAAATGTATCACTAGAGTTGTTTAACATAAGTGTGATTAGAAATGTAAATATGCTTTTCATGAAGAGTAATGTCGTAGATCACTGCAAATGTATTTTTATTCAATACATAGTGTTTGGTTTTCATGTAATGCAATGTATTAGGTTAAATGTGCACCATATTAAAGTTGCACATGTAATCTGCTTTCTCACGCATCAAGGAGTAATGAAACTAATGCTTATAGTGTGATTTAGGAGTGTGTTTAACAGTGTAAAGGCCTGTTCGCATATACGTTTAAAGAGAAAGGCCTGTTCATTTCTTAAGTTAGCTAAATGTTGTAGGCTGAAAATGATTTCCCTTGGTAAAGGCTTTGGGTTTCAGGAGGATGGAAAATCTTAGAGAAGTGAAAAGTTTTTCGTTCCCATGTTTCTTTAGCAGGTGCAAGGACATTTAGCTTGTTAGAGAGACTTGGGGGCATATGTATCAACCGATTTTGTATTCGCAAATGCTGCGAATCGCAAAAAAACAGCGTTTGCGAATACAAAATCGCAAAAGGAGATGTATGAGGCATTTCAGCCTCGCAATCTTAAGGAATCGCTAAATTTGCGATTTCTTAAGTTTGCGTAAGCATTTCAGAAATCGCAAATTGCGATTTCTTAAATGCAATGTAACACGCACCCAAGTTGTGCGATTTCTCCTTAAGAAATCGCAAATTACCACCAACTTCAAGTTGGTGATAAATTGCGATTTCTTTGAAATATGCACTTTTTTGCATATTTCAAAGTGCCATGTGGTGCACATACATGCTAGGGCATGTATGTGCGCCATATGTGCACAGATGCTGATTTCAGAGGTGCATCAGGGTGTCATCATGACATCCTTGCACCTTTGAAATTATTCTCAATTTGCGATTAGCAAATAGCGAATCGCAAATTGAGAAGGACTTCCCATTCATTGCTATGGGCCTCCTGGCCCATAGGAATGAATGGGAAGGTATTCCTTTATTGCGATTTCGCAATTTGCTAATCGCAATTAAGGAATATTAAGAAATCGCAAATGTTTTGCAATTTTTTAAATACATCCCGTTTTGCAATTCTCAAATAGCGATTCTCAAAAAATCGCTATTTGAGAATCGCAAATGGAGATGTTGATACATATGCCCCTAGGTCTTTGTTTTAGGAGTTAGGATGGTACGAGAAGCCAATATGGGAGTACATTGGAATTTACGGATGATACTTTCAGCAGAGATGGTGCCTGGGATCCAAGGTCAAGCTAACCGCCGTTGGATGGAATACAAGTTTCACTGGAAAAGTACTGGAAAAAGACCTGGCTGAAGAGGTGTGCCGAAGGGCGCGTTCTATGATTTGGGGATTTTGTATTAGGGATAGTGCCCCGAGGGTGGAGCAGTTGAGGTTTAGATGGGGAGTTAGAAGGAGCATCTTAGAACGAGCTCAGACTAAGTGAGTGTACTTCTAAGGAAGTCTTCACTTCTGACACCTTTTTACTCTCTTGCCTGGGAGGGAAAATGCTAAGTAGGGATGTCACCTTAGAGATAGAGTAGGGATAGATTAACTGTTTTTCTTTTAGGCTAATGACTTCTAATGTAGAGACTGGACTAATTATCGCATTTCTGATGCTATTGGAATTGATTATTCTTCTTATTCTGAGTCGAATGAGACTTCTGCATAGACTCTCTTTTGTATTAGTGTCCATTTATTTTCTTCACCTTGTACTGAGGTGCTTGTATGTGCAGTTATTCTTGGTTGTAATAAAATCTTAAAAATTTAGATTTGGAGTCAGTGATCCATTGGAACTGAGATTTGATTCTGTTTATTATGTACTAAGAATTGAATTTCCTCCCCTCTACACTATTTAGCAGATAAAAAGATCCTGGCGACCAGAGAGGATTCTTGGCGATTGTAAGGTAGGCAAGAATCCGGCTGCATCAGTTGGTAGCAGAGTAGTATGGGTATCTCTGATAGTGAGGGGAGATCTAGATCAAGAAAAGAGATTCTAGAGGCCCATAGAAGTCGAGTGATGGGGACCCATCAGATGGTGAGCGGCGGACGACGGCAATTGATGAAGATTGATGGAGAGTAGTGGTGTGGCGGAAAGCAGCAGTTCATTGAGGAGTGAGTATGAATAGGGTGATATGTTTTGCAGATTGCGGTGTTGATTTGATTGTGTGATGTCTTGCAGAGTTAGTATGAGAGTTGAGTGATTGTGAGATAAGGCTGTGAGTGCACACAGCCCGGGGATTCTTAGACTCGACGAGTAGTCTGAGAAGTTGTAGAAGACAACCAAGGTAGATTTTGTTCACCATTGAAAGGGGATCGGGAGACGTCATCGATTACCCAGAGATAGGGCATGCAAATGTGTGAATGCGTGAGTAATCTACGCTGGTCATGGGTTGTTGTATGTGGAACATTGAGTGTTTGAAGCCTATCAGTTGAGGCGATTGTCCGGTCGTGTCGCGGACAGACAATTGCTAGGTTTGAGGTCATGAATTTCGAGAGACTGTCGGAGGCAGTCAGAGAAGTGATTATCCGGTCGTTTTGTGGACATATAATTACTTCAGAGTGTGAATGGGACGAATGCAAGAGTGAGACGCGAATTGTGAAGGAGGGGATTTGCTGCGAGCGGAGGTAGTGTGACGTCAGAAGGTGTCGCGCTGTGATAGGTCGGTTGGTGTGAGTCGCGCTGCTATTGGTGGATTGACATCAGGAAGTGACCGAAAACATTGTGCGCAATCAAAATTTTGTTCATCATGAAATGTTTTAAGATTTTCAGAGAATTATGTAGAGGTGACACACATGTGGTTACTCGACGGGGAGAAGAAGCCCCTCCTGAGAATACTCCGGCGCATTATATGTCAAGGAATGTGGGATTGCATACTATAATTTGGCTTTAAAATTGGCATAAAATGATTCATGGCGAGGGAGAACTGACTTTCCCACGATATGGCACTTTCAGGTTGGAGGTGCTGTATCAGTTGAAATCTGTAATGTCTTTGTTGCGACCCCTGCCGAGACCAACTCAGTTTGAGGCATTGCATGCATGGATCAGAGCAGCGTATGACAATAAAAGAGATCGAAGTCAAGAAAGGGTGAAGAAGTCAATTAGGGCATTCCAGGTTGCAAGGTGGGATGTGTTAGAGAAGAGGTGGAGAGTAGAAACTATAGAGGGAGAAAGATTGTACCCACTACTGGAGAAAACAGACAGTGCTAAGACAAAGAGTGTAGATGACGATGACAGTGATACAGATGACAGCCTAGTAGAGAGGTTACTGTCCGAGAGACCACCTCCATTCAATCCAGATTCCTATGAAGGGAAGTTGGCTCAAGCAGAAGGGACTAGTGGATTACAGACTCAGTCAGAGGTGAGAGTAGTAGGGAAAATCTCAACAGGAACTGAGGACATGAAAAATCAGTCTGTAGCAAGCACAGAGGTTGGGAGAGGTGTGAGGTTACCGGATGCTTTAAAGGTACCGGTTACCATTAGACCCATTGTTTCAGCTTACGACCCAGATCAAGAGAGAGTTGGTAGTTTAGCACAGTCAGTTGCAGGATCAAGGAGTGTGGTTGAGGGAAATGGACCAGTGAGTGGAATGTAGCAGACTCCAAAACCTATAGAATGGAGTATGCCATTGCCAGCCACCGCAGACTCCTCTAGGGGACAGGTGGATGGGAGATCAGTAAGACCAAGGTCTTTGGCCGAGTCAAGATCAGATCTGAGGATGTGGGCACCCCCTGTAAGGAATCAGTGTGAGAGAACCGTAGAGAGTGAGGAGCAAGGTAATTCAGGGAACCGATCAGTCTCTAGGAATATGATAGGAGAGAATAGACTTCAAGAACAGGACTGCGAGTACGACGAATGGAATGGGGCAGCTTGTCGAGAAATACTGAAGGGCGACCTGAAAGGGAGGATTTTAGATGTAGTAAGGTTGAAATCAGAAGTAGATGAAATAATAAATGGAAATTTGCCTCTTGAGAGGATATACATTTATGAACAAGATGAGTTACTTTTTGTAGCGAAGGATGTGACTCGCAAGGCAAGAACTGCACATGAGAAATTGTCTGAATTGGCCAAAAGGTATGAGGTGGATCTGTCCAAAACAAAGTCACTACAGGGAAGCCATAGATTGCAGTATAGCGACCAAGAACTGGAAGAGAAAAGGGTCATGGGGTTGATGACCCATATCAAAGATATGATTATAGCAATGCGTGCATGGATCATGCTTGATAAATGGGAAGAAAGGTGATCCAAGAAGAAGAGTTCTAAAAAGATGGTAGGAGAGATGCCACCTCCAGGTGGGGGGATGGTAGATGTAGGAAATTTCCCTTTATGAGAGGTACAGAATGGAGGATACGTGCATGTGCCTTGGAGTAGGGGTGATTTGGCTGCATTCACGAATGATTTCCCTCGCTTGAGGGAGAAGCCAGTCGAATAGTACAGGCAGGTTGATAGGTTTGTTAAGATCTCAAAAGTGTTGTGGATTGATTTGAATACGTTGTTTGACATTGTGGTTCCAGGCGATTTATGGTCTGCATGTAAAATTGCGGTTGAATGGCCGACTTCAGAGCCCGAAAGAGATCCTGTTTCGAATGGTCCGTCACCCATAGTTATGAAGAAGTTTGAGCAAGTGATTACGTGGCTAAAGTCGAAAATTTCGCCTCAAGATATTGATTGGGTTAAGATAGATCGGACAGTCCAAGAACCAAAAGAGACAGTACATGAGTACTATGAAAGCCTCTTGCAGGCCTTCAAGCAGTACAGTGGATTAGATGTCTTAGATACAAAAGACATGGGACAGTTTGTTTCAAAGTTTGTGTTGGGGTTGAGACCAGAGGTTAGTCTCATGATACATCAACATTTGATTTGCTGGCAGAATAAGCCGGTGGATGAGATCTTGTGGTATGCCAGGTACTGTAGTGATGAGATAGAATCGAAGCACAGAAAGTTGAAGGACAAATTGATGCTTGTTCAGATGCAAACGGCTCAAGCTCAACCTAGTGGAGGGACGTTAGGAAGGAGGCAGGGAAATAACCAAGGAGGGAATCAGAATGTCCAAGGTCAGGGAAAACCCAAGCCAGTTGATCCCAAGACAGGAATGGATGTGGCGACATTGAAGAAGACCACTGCGTGTTATCTTTGTCACCAGATTGGACATTGGAAACGCGAGTGTCCCTTGGACCCACTAAATCAAGTGCAGCAAGAAGTAGGGATAGCTCAGGTACCTGTACCTGAAGCAGTTCCTACAGTGACTAGACCAAGGCCGGTGAAAGGGGGACATTTAGTCCGCAGGTACAAGTTTCTCAGCCACCTAGAGTTCAAAATGTTCAGCAGGGAGCTCGGACTCATCAACATATGCCCTTGTTCGAAGAGTATGAGGAGTTTAGTCAGGACCCGTTGGCATGACGGTGCCTGAGAGGGGAGGAAGACTGCAGACTTGGAGCAGTCTTGGAGGTAGACCAGAGGGGACCATTTGTAGAAGCAGATGTTGATGGTCACCCGTCCACCTTTTTGGTTGACACTGGTGCTACCCGGTCTACTGTGAGATCAGCAGTAGTCCCTAACCTACCCCTCTTGGGACAATCAATCCAAGTTGCTGGTGTAGCAAATAAGAAAATGACCAGTCCATTGACAGAGCCAATTCCTGTGAGAATAGGAACTTTCCAGGATCGACACCAGATCGTGGTGTGTGACTCGATTGGATTGGAGGTGCAGAGCCAGTGAAGATTCAGGTCAAGCCGAACATAGAATTCCCTAGGACACCCCAGTACAATTTGTCACCCAAGACTATTGCAGAGATCAAACCTGTAATCGAATCTATGATCAAGCAGGGAATTCTGAAAGAGATCATGGGTAGCCCATGTAATTCACCTATTATGGGACTACAGAAACCGAGTGGGAAATTTAGGATTGTGCAGAACCTGCGAAAGGTCAACACAACAGTTGTTCCATGCTGTCCGGTTGTACCGAATCCATCTGTGATCCTGATTCAGATTCCATGGAAAGCTGAGTGGTTTACAGTGATTGATCTGTGTCAAGCATTCTTCTCGATCCCACTACATGAGGAAAGCCAATTTCTTTTTGCTTTCCGGCTGGAAAACCGTGTGTTAACGTGGTGTCGTATCCCCCAGGGGTACACAGAGAGTCCATCGATCTTTAATCGGATCCTGAAGAAGAATCTTGAGAGTCTTGTGTTGCTGCAGAACTCCGTTCTGGTGCAATACATCGGTGATTTGCTCCTTGCTTCAGAAACAGAAGACGCTTCAGAATTGATACCATTGCTTTATTGAATCATTTGGCCGAAAATGGACACAAGGTGTCGCCAAATAAATTGCAGTATTGTCTGAGTGAAGTGCAGTATTTGGGTCACAGAATTGAGAAGGACAAGAGAAAGGTGTCACCAGATCGCAATGAGGCCATTATGAACATGCCTGTGCCTACCACCCAGAGAGAAGTCAGAATGTTCTTGGGGATGGTTGGCTACTGTCGCCAATGGATTCCCAACTTCTCCTTTGAAGCGAAGCCTTTACAACGGCTGACGCACAAAGATGTGAGTGATCCGGTACCATGGGACAATGACTGTTTGATGTCATTTTTAAGGCTGAGAGAAGCCATGTGTCGCGCTCCAGCTTTGGGAATGCCTGATTACAACAAGGCTTTCACTTTGTTCTGTTGCGAGAGAGAAGGTTGTGCATTGTCAGTTCTGACTCAGAATCATAGAGGTGTCCGTAGACCAGTTGCCTACTTTTCAGCTACTTTATATCCAGTAGGTTCTGTGTTGCCCGGATGTCTCAAATCCATTGCTGCAACAGGTGTCAGCATTGAAAGGTGTGAGAGTATTGTCATGGGACATCCACCTACAGTTTATGTGCCACACTCTGTTGAACTGTTGATGACGAGGACCAAAACACAACACCTTACGAACAACAGATTAACACGCTATGAGCAAGTTATACTTGCTGTAGAAAATGTGACTTTGAAGAGGTGTTCTGTTTTGAATCCCGCAACATTGATGCCTATCCCAAATGCAGATGGTGAAGATTGTGAGGATCACAATTGTCTTGATGTAACTGACCTATGCACCAAACCGAGACCAGACATTGTTGATGAACCGCTCCCTGGCCCTGATGAAATTTTCTTTGTGGACGGTTCATGTTTAAGAGATGATGTTGGTCGATTAAGAGCAGCATTTGCTGTATGTACCATCACTGGAGTGGTTGAAGCTACTTGTTTAGAGGGAGTACACTCAACACAGGTAGCTGAAATCATTGCTTTGACCCGTGCCTGTTTGGCTGCTGATCAGATCCGGATAATGATTTACACTGACAGTCAGTACGGGTTTGGTGTGGTTCACGACTTCGGACAGTTATGGTCACAGAGAGGATTCATGGCATTTTCAGGTTCGCCCATTAGAAATGGGGAATATGTGAGACAATTGTTGGAAGCATTACAATGTCCCAAGGAAATTGTGGTTGTCAAATGTTCTGCTCACAGTAAAGGGGGTGACTTTGTTTCACTGGGAAATAACTATGCAGACGAGGTTGCCCGGTTTTGTGCAGAACAAGGATGCATATTTACCGGAGGGTACACTGGAGAAAGCCAAGAAAGAACCGAGCTAAGTATGATGTTAGCCATGGCCGATACATGGGAGGAACTAAAATGATTGCAGGATGAGGTTACTGATCAAGAACGAGATGGCTGGATAAGAACAGGATGTGAGAAGGGAGACGTGGATGTGCAGGTTTCGAGTGATGGTCGAGCTGTGCTACCGGAAAGTCTGTTGAACCCAATGGCAAGATTGATACTTGGTGCAGTACATCTTAGCAAAGATGCAATGGTGCGAGTGTTTAGACAGACATGGTACAATCCGAAGTTTCGTGCAGTTGCTGAAGCTGTATGTCAGAGGTGTGTTACATGTCAACAGATGAATGCGGGAAAGAAAACTGCTGTAACTTTGAGTCACATTGGGAGGTCAGGAGGGCCTTTCAATAGAATGCAGTTGGATTTCATTGAGATGCCGAAGTGTAATGAACTGAGGTACATCCTAGTTGTGGTGTGTGTCTTTTCAAGGTGGGTGGAGGCTTACCCAACACGTAGGTGTGACACACTCACTGTAGCTAAGCTGTTGTTGAGGGAACTTATCCCTAGGTTCGGTTTTTGCAACCTCTTTGGAGTCTGACAGAGGGACGCACTTCTACAGTGAGATCATGAAAATGCTCTGTGCTGCCTTGAATGTGGATCAGAGGTTACATTGCAGTTACCGACCAGAGGCTTCTGGGATTGTGGAGCAAGTTAATGGGACTTTGAAAGCACGGATGGCAAAAGTGTGTTCATCGACATCCCTGAAATGGCCCGATGCACTGCCCTTGGTCCTCATGAGCCTTCGCAGTGTTCCCGATAGGAGAACGGGGTTCTCACCTCACGAGATCCTGATGGGGAGGGCAATGCGATTACCAGCGATACCTGCTACTGCTTTGATTAGCATCACTGATTCTCGACTACTGTAAGGGACTGGCTGACGTAGTCCATTCTGTGTCCCAGCAGGTACAAGCAGCAACTGTTCCAGCCGCAAGTGACCTTTGCCACGACCTGTGCCCGGGAGATTGGGTGCTTATTCGCAAACACATGAGGAAGAGTTGCCTGGATGTTCATTGGCGTGGCCCGTACCAGGTAATACTGGTCACGAAATCGGCAGTGAAGTGTGGAGGGTTGCCGAACTGGGTGCATGCCTCCCATACCTGCAGAGTTCCAGCACCCTTGGAAGAAACAGCCCCTCTCATGAATGAAAATCCAGCTGAGGTGGCAGGGCCATCTGAGAGGGCAAATCAAGCTGTGAGGGTTGCTGATGCAGCTGGTTGTGCACTGGATCGAGCTGAAAGGGGTTGTGTCAATCAAAGCCCCGAATTTGACTCGGACGGAGAAAGTATTGCTGTGGGTGGAGTAGAATCAAATTCAGTCGAAGAAGGAAGTAGTGCACAGGGTACCCAAAGGGAGAGCAGAAGTGCCACAGAAGCAGAAGAGGGTTGGCCTGTGAGTCAGAGGCAGCTGAACCTGAGGTTGGCACCTGAAAGAGATCTTGCCCTAGTTTCTGAAACCTCTGAATCTGAACAGAGTGGCGAAGAGCAAGCTCGAGGTAGTCTGAGAAGATCCAGGAGAACAAGAGTGCTGTGTCAAAGGTACGCCTCACCAGAGTGGACATACGCTGTGACTGATGACATGAGTGGTGAGCTCGGGGAGGCTGAAGTCTTTGTCGCTGGGCAGCGATTTCCCGAACCTGAAAGTGGATGTGCTGCTGTTGGTTCCGGGAGTGGAGATCGAAGGAATACTGACACTCACTATTCCGAATCCACCACTTCTAAGCAGAATCCGTGAACTAATTCTGGAGACGCTGGTTTTTCCAACCTTTAGTTATGTACCACCGCACCAGGAATTAGTGTTGCTTCGTCTTGAACTTTTGCAGCGTGTTTTAGAGATTTTGGGAGCTGATCTTATTTTGGACTGAAGGTGAACTTTGTTGTATATAAAAGTCTATAAAGAAGATAACCTAGGCCTGAGTGGAAGAAGAAGAAATTTAGGGGCTTTCTGTCAAGGCGACGAAAGAGGGCTAGGGAAGTCTTTTTGTGGACTGTGTAAATAAGGAATTGAAAGTTATAAGGGGATTTCCAGCTCTTGAAGAATCATTCGAACTGGTTAGCAAGTGACACCCAGAGGAGAAATAGACTCTTAATTGTTGTTGCTGCAATAAATAACTTTGAGAACTTTGCAAAATCATGGATGCTGGAAATACTCACCGTAGGTCTAAATTAGTGATAGGTACACTTATGGGGTTGGTGTTAGTCTCTATAATCATAATTGTTGTAGCCTCATATATCGTTTCACATGAGCAGGAAGAGAAGGTACAGGGAACACCTACGCCTACCACTTCTAGCCAAAAGGAGGTCACTATAGGAGCTAAAAGAGCTTTACTAATCGAAGAGAGTCGTAGGTTTCACATAGATTTGTCTAGAAGTAATTTTAAGCTTAATGCATATGCGAAGCTGCTATATGAATATGTGGATGCGATGGATGCAAAGGACTGTTATGTGTGCATGCAATTACCTTTCTCCGTGGATGAGGGTATCAGATACCATCATCTTCCACTGACGTATGGAATTTCTTGTAGTTTGTTGCTTAGTATCTTTTATGAAAAAGGTCAGTTTGAGTATTTCTTTTCCAATTACAAAGCAGTACTTCCTGAAGTTCCAGCTTACAAGCATTTGAATAAGTACGATTATTACAAGTCAGAGGACAGACTCCAGAAGTATTACATATCGTCTTTGGAACTGGTTACGGCTTATGCTCATTGGCATAATTTGACCTTTTTGTTGTCAGATACAGAGAAAAAGTTTATAGGTCATGTAGAAGATAGATATAGAAAACTAACTGAAACACGAAATACAGGGGATAGTCCAGTAGATTGGACTGATGAGGAAAGATTACACAGATCTAAGGGAGTTATGGTCCCATAGCATTGGACCAGGAGCAGAAAGGGAAGTTGTGTGTGAGACGTTATCAGACATATTATGAAAAGGTTTCGATAGGACAAAGTACGTGTGATCATATCTTCACTATGGAAGATTCTGCTAAGAACTTTTTGCAAGGCTCGGTGCAAGTGATTCCCACTGTTTATTATGTGTGTGGAAGGAATGCTTATGTGAGTTTGCCTGCAAATTGGTATGGTACATGCTATTTGGGAATTATTTTTCTGAAAATCTACCATGCAGAAGATTTGGAGCTTTTGGAAACTGGACAGCATTCTAGAGCAAAAAGAGCTGCGGGTGCAGGGATGGTGATTGGAGATATCTTTGGAGCAATGATACCGAGTTTAGGTGTGTTCTTGAATGATGTGAAGATCAGAAGGCTGGCGACTTTGGTTGATGAGTTGTCAATGAATACAGCAAGGTCGTTGATACTGGTGGATGGAGAGATGTTATCGATAAGGACGATGGTTTTGCAGAATCGCCTTGCTTTAGATGTATTATTAGCAAAAGAGGGCGGAGTCTGTAAATTATTGAAAGTTCAGGAATGTTGTACGTATATTCCAGACAACAGCAAGGATCTGGAGAGATATATAGATAACATTACCACGATCCATCAAGAGATTGAGGACTGACCGAAGAGGGGGTGTGGGAAAAGATTGGTAAGGGATTTGGTTGTGTGGGAAGTTGGTTTGCGAATTTGGGGAAGGGGTTCCTTGGGTTTGTGCTAAAACCCCTCATCATTGTTGTGGTTTGTGTGGTTTGCTTGTGGAGATCCATCAGAGCTTATCAGTAGTACAGAGGAAACAGAATTGAAAGAGCTCTCAGAGCGAGTGAAATGCGAATGGCCAGACTGCAGGACAGTCAATATCAGAATATTAAGAATATGGAGAGATTCCGACGGGGGAGGATGGCGACAAGTACTGTTTAGGTCGGTTCTTTCTCAAAGGGAATTATGTGATGGTGTGATGACATTTGTCATCAAAGGGGGGAACTGATGGAGCGCCACATTATTTTGAAATTTGTAGAAGTGCATCAGATTCACTGTTAGTCCGCACCCACATATTAATCGAAGTAGTATTAAGGTGTGACTTAGAAATGTATCACTAGAGTTGTTTAACATAAGTGTGATTAGAAATGTAACCATGCTTTTCATGAAGAGTATTGTCGTAGATCACTGCAAATTTATTTTTAGTCAATACATAGTGTTTGGTTTTCATGTAATGCAATGTATTAGGTTAAATGTGCACCATATTAAAGTTGCATGTGTAATCTGCTTACTCACGTATCAAAGAGTAATGAAACTAATGCTAATAGTGTGATTTAGGAGTCTGTTTAACAGAGTAAAGGTCTGTTTGCATATACGTTTAAAGAGAAAGGCCTGTTCATTTCTTATGTTAGCTAAATGTTGTAGGCTGAAAATGATTTCCTTTGGTAAAGGCTTTGGGTTTCAGGAGGATGGAAAATCTTAGAGAAGTGAAAAGTTTTTCGTTCCCATGTTTCTTTAGCAAGTGCAAGGACATTTAGCTCATTAGAGAGACTAGGCCTTTGTTTTAGGAGTTAGGATGGTACGAAAAGGCAATATGGAGTACGTTGGAATTTATGGATGATACTTTCAGCAGAGATGGTGCCTGGGATCCAAGGTCAAGCTAACCGTCACTGGAAAAGTAATGGAAGAAGACGTGGCTGAAGAGGTGTGCCGAAGGGCGTGTTCTATGTTTTGGGGATTTTGTATTAGGGACAGTGCCCCGAGGGTGGAGCAGTTGAGGTTTAGATGGGGAGTTAGAAGGAGCATCTTAGAACGAGCTCTGACTTAGTGAGTGTACTTCTAAGGAAGTCTTCACTTCTGACACCTTTTTGCTCTCTTGCCTGGGAGGGGAAATGCTAAGTAGGGATGTCACCTTAGAGATAGAGTAGGGATAGATTAACTGTTTTTCTTTTAGGCTAATGACTTCTAATGTAGAGACTGGACTAATTATCGCATTTCTGATGCTATTGGAATTGATTATTCTTCTTATTGTGAGTCGAATGAGACTCCTGCGTAGACTCTCTTTTGTATTAGTGCCCATTTATTTTCTTCACCTTGTACTGAGGTGCTTGTATGTGCAGTTATTCTTGGTTGTAATAAAATCTTAAAAATTTAGATTTGGAGTCAGTGGTCCGTTGGAACTGAGATTTGATTCTGTTGATTATGTACTAAGAATTGAATTTCCTCCCCGGGCCTCTACACTATTTAGCAGATAAAAAGATCCTGGCGACCAGAGAGGATTCTTAGCGATTGTAAGGTAGGTAAGAATCCGGCTGCATCAAAAGCTATCATCAAAATTCACCATCGGATCCACGTTCAGAGACTATTGACTGCACGTTTGCTAATTTCCCCTCTAATGAGAAGAGGGAGGTGGTGTTTATTTGCAAAGGCTTTCTGTGGACGTGTGCACAGCATAAAGCGATGCAAGACACTGTGTCCATGTACTTCCCATTAGCAAAGCCTGCGGGCTCAGCACAACACTGCACAGTGTGCGCAAGCGCCTGTGTAACTCAGTAAATAATCTCCAAGTTTCGTTTTGGTGTCACTGGACTGCAACTCTGCCTGTCTCTTTGTGCTCTCAGTGGGTAATGTAGGCCTGTTTATTAAAATGTTTGATAAACCACTGCTTGTCACCTTCCATCTGCTTCAGAATGCGGAGGCCAAGGGCTGTCAAGCTAGTACACGGATGTTAAAACCCAGTCCATGATGGGGAGGCTCTAACTGCAGCCCGATGTTCTTCACTCTACAAGATTCTTCAGGATCTTGGTCTCCCATCCTTCAAGACTAGCAAAGTTCTCACAACACATGGTCCAGGTCAGTTGTCATCTTGGTCTCTTTTTCCACTGGAAGTGGATTTGGGTATTATCATTGAGCATTCTGCAACTTCACGAGCAGACAGGGTTGGGAATACCCATGGGACCGAGACATTATGGGGCAGATTTATTATGATTTTGCATCAGGGTTGCTTCACTTTTGTGGTGCAGTCTCGAATCAAAATATTTTTGGGCATTTACTAAACCTTCAAAAACGACTATGCATGGCTTAGCGTGGTTAAGTAAATACAAGTTAACGTATCACAGTGCATGGTGCTGCCTTGTGTTGCTTCGCATTGGGTAGGTGTCATATGAGTGGAGCACCCCTGTGCCCTTGCATCCACCTATATATTTTGATGCAAACTCAGATGTACAAGAACTTGTAAACCTTTGTTTGTGCCACAATTGTGCCCCTACCAGACAGAGGCGTAACAAAGAGAAATATCTTTATTTCTCCTCGACATGACCCCTCCTGAACTTGTTGACTATGTTGTGTATGCGCCACTGCTGATCAGATAAAGCGAATGCCCCTAGCAGAATGCTGTTGGCCAACCACCTGAAAGGCCAGAGATTAAACAGAGGCTCTTCAGTCTCTTCAGCTGCTAATCTTCCAGGCTTGGTGATTCCCTAACTGCTGCTTCAGAGACCTTGGCAGCTCATCCTATGACCTCTGTGTACCCAAGACGTTCCCTGGTGGAGAGCCTCTTGGGGTAGAGAAGTGCTTCGATACGTCAAGTGCCCTCTCATCAAAGACTACAGACTGCTCATCTGTAGATGCACCCTTGTCCACACAGTCTTCACCTACCAATTCTCCAACCACTTGCTTTGATTTTGCCCCTTCCAACTTTGCAACCTGAGCTGCATCAAAATTCGAACCCTCACCTGGTGAAGAGGTCCTAAACGTATCAAGAGCCTCAGACGCTGTAGGCTGGTGAACCTGAACTCTGCATGTGTGCAGCACACACAGTGTTGGAACACTCCCAGCGTTAAGGGCACTGTTTTTTGTACACAGTTATACCGTGGTCAACATGCTATTCATAACAATCATTATTAAGGATTAACATGTTTGCATCCATTTGTGGTACAGTGGATTTATAACATAAATCAATATAAGGATAACTAAGGAAGTACGTGGATATACCTGCAATAAAAGTGAAACCACCTTCTCATGTGGCATCAGAGCTCCTTCCTGGAGACGGATACACTGTGGTACTTGTTTACCAAAATACCAAACAGCATAAGAAAGATTCTGTGCAACTCTCATTAAATCAAGCCACTTTCAGTCTTCGGCTCATGAAACAAAACTATGAAGAAACGGAGGCTGGCTCTCCTGCTTAGTGTCCACAGAGGGAGCGGTCAGAGGCATGCGGAAGGATACCCCAATATGTTCACTGTCCAACAAGGGTGTAGTTGAGGCGTGCGGAAGGATACCCCAGTCTGCTCTGTGTGTATGGCGGGTGTTAGCCAGAGGCATGGGGAAAGCTACCCTAATCTGCCCAGTGTAGCATGCACGTGCCAAAGTTTTGTTTTTGGAACGATAAAGTGTAGATGTGTTTGTATGTATCAGGGTGGTTTGAAGGGTGGAGATGAGGATGCGTTGAATGGCACTCAATACCCAGTCACCCACCTATTTAATTCTCCTTGGTCGGATACCCATGTTAGCTGTGCTTAATTTGTAATAGAATAAGTGCCGGTACCCAAAGCTCTGCTCAGAAGCCCATGGCCGGTGCTATTAAACGTTGGCGTGGCAAGTACTAAGGCTGGGTAGTCTTGAAGTCACCTCAGGCCTCTTTAATACACTAACAGACCACCTTTCTCTCCCTCTAGTTGAAACCCCAAAACATGAGGTAGACTTTGATTGCATTCTTTCACACCAGTTTCAAGAATGGATTTTGTTTAATTCTTCACCATGACGACTCATGCTGCAGGCACATGTGCAGAGGATTACTGGCATGTGAATTATGTATAAGAAAAACAGAATACTGGAACAAAATAAGTGCAGGAAACATTTAAGTCAACATATAGTTTTACACCAAGTACTAAAATATACCTTCCTGACTTTACATTCTAATGGAAATTAGAACATTGGAATGTGGAGCACTTCATTGTAGACAATGGAGTGCTCCATGCTTCTACGGGCCGGTAAAGGCCCGCAGAGCAACATTCCAATGTTTTACAAAAGCCTCTCGAAGCTCGAGGGGATTTAAATTCGAGAAGCCTTTGTTTAATTTATTAGAACATTCTGCCCTCTAGTGGCAGAATGTTCTAATAGCCTTATAGCCCTTCGTAGCAGGGCTATACCGCTATTAAAGTCCCGCTGCTTTTGTTAAAGTCCCTCGCCTTCGGCTCGGGCCTTTAACGCTGCAGCGGGCCTTTAATGGCCAGTATAGCCCGCTACGGCGGGCTATAAGGCTATATTAACTCACGCAGCTAAATTACTGGAAACACCTCCTAGCTGCCTGACTGGATGCTTTCTGGATCTGGAACTTACCATAAGTGGCATCATTGGATTCAACAGGGCATCCCAGGTTATATCTCAGGAATTCACCATAGCGAGGTATTGACTGCCGTACAAGGTGTCGTATCCACCTGTGATATCAGTTGCTTCAGTTGATGGTGGCTTCCATAAATATTCCCAGGGAAGGTTGCATTCCAGGTCAAGGACCAGGATCAGCTCAAGAACTAGGTCAAGGTCAAGGATGAAGTCAAGGTCAAGGATGAAGTCAAGGATGAAGCTGAGGTCAAAGTTGAGGTCTCCATCTCACAGACATAAAAACATAAGAAGTCATAAAGGCATCAGACAATGCTCTAAGGCTAGCTTCCAATCTATGACATTTCATAAGTAGTATTGCCACTTTTGTGGGCATTCTCACCAGTTTTGAAGGCGACAGGCACAGCAGCATCCTCAGGTACCTCTGAAAATATTTTGAAGGCAAAGACGTTTTGATGCCCTGAAAGGACATCAAGGTCACAGATCCACTTAAACAACTAAACGTCTCCAACAACAAAACCCCTTTGAGCTCCTATTGGAGTTGGTTCATGCATCTTTTGTAGGAGATCTGATGGCAGTTTGCTGCAAATAAGTAGTTGGAAATTATTTGAGATCTTTGGGTCCTACAGTTGTACAAGCTTAGATCGTGCTCTTACTGGAGAGACTTCCACTGGTTGCCCCTTATACTCCCTCAGTCCTCATGCACAAACTTCTTGGTGACCGTGCTGGAAGCCTGTTGGAAAGTGGATTATCAGTAGGGGCAAATTTATATCTGCCGCTGGCAATAAGGCCACTAACACAGTCTAGGGCTCAGAATAGGTTTTGGAAAATCATTCCCATGCTCTACCCTTGGTAGCTTGGCTGCGAGCAGGCAGGCTTAACTTCAAAGACAGGTATGTAAAGCATTTAAAAATACCAATTCAGTAAATAATTAAGACACAATGCACAATAAAAATCCAACACCAATTTATAACAATAGGAAATATTTTTATCTTTAAAATGACACCAAAACGACAAAAATCTAATATAGGGAACCGGATATTTGAATTTTTAAAGATGAAGCATTATAAAGCACATAGAAACCTATAGCGCCTATTGGGACATCTGGTCGTGATAGACTGGGTCAAAGTCAAAGTTTCAGGCCGACCGCAATGGAGCCCTGCGGGGCTACCCTTCACGGTAGGTCTCGGTCAGACTTTTTGCCTTCTGACTTAGAAATGTTTCTGGAGCTTTTCTTCCATGGGTCTCTCAAAGCTCTCAGCCATTCCAGGTTTGGTGAGGGTTCGCCGGATGGCCTTGCACGAGCTCCCGGTCAAACTTATGGAGGTCAGACCTCCGGAGCATTCCAGTGGGGCAAACCAGGGATCCAGGCCAGCTCGCGGTTGAAGGCAGGTGGCTTGGCTCTCGCGGTTGCTCCCAGTCTCCTTTTCACCGTTTAGACTTAAAAACGTTTACGGAGCTTTTTCTTGCAGGGTCCCTCGATGCATTTCACCAGGCCGGATTCTGAAGGGTTCTCCGGCCTCAGATTCCGCCGTCTCCCTATCAAACTCTGGAAGTCGGACCTACGGAGCTTTTCAGCGGGACGAACCGGGATAGCAGGCCGACTCGCGGTTGCAGGTCGCTGGCTTGGCTGGCCAGGTTGAGTCAGTCCCCTTATGGAACTTTTTTCCAAAGTTGGTCCAAACTTCTCCAAACTCCTGTAACTTCTTCTTGAAGTTCCCCAAAGGGTCCCAATGTGTCTCAAACCTACTCCAAGGGTCTGGAAGCTCAAGATGGTCATTCAAAGTTGAGGACTTCAGTTCCCACAATCCACTTGGACAAAACCCTTAAAGATCCACTGGTAGTGCCCCAGGTGGAGGATTCTTGGTGGTGATGTTCCAGGTGAGCTCTGTTAACCTGTTGCTTGCAGGGAGTCCACTCTTTGGTCCTTTTAAAGCAAGGTAGTCCACCGGGCTGTAGTTCTAGATGGTGCAGAAGACGCAATCTTCAGAGTGCAGGCCCTAGGAAATGTACATCACACACCTCAGCATGGCCCTTCTTGCTATCTTAGGGTTCAATGAGCAGATCTGAGAGGCTCTGCACCTCTCAGATACTCAATCCAAGTTCCCTGGGTCAAGCAGGAGGGCACTCCTGTCCAACGGGAGGACAGGGTAACACCCCAAGGCATGACCACATCCTTCAGAGTGTGGCACTATTTTGTCCCAGAGTGCACCAATTCTTTCAAATTTATCATGGCTGATTTTCCAGCAGGTAGAGAAGAGCTGTCTAAACACACCCCTAGGATGGCTAATCTCCATAGGCTCTCCCCCTGGCATCTGCTCATTCCTTCCTTATCCTAGCATCTGGCTGGGTTCAAAAGAGGAGAGTCATAAATGACACTGGTGATTTCCCTTTCCCTTGAGGTCCATTGTTTACGACTCCTCCCCCTGCTCTGGCATTCCTCTGTAACAGAACGTTGCCTTCCCAGCAGAGCTGGTTATCCCCAGGGGCTCTTTATCACCTATTCAAAGGAGCATGGCTAATCCACTTAACTCCGACCAATCAGGACAGACCACTGGAAGGCTGAATATGGACTTGCAGACAAGAACGTCTTATAACTTCTTTTCTGTATATTTTAGGATAAATTCAACAATATCATATTGTTGGATTCATCCATACCGTTCTGGGAAGTATTTGAATGCTATTTTTATAATTCTCCTAGCGGGATTTATTATTGAATAACTTCTTGCCAGGGGATTATGGCAGGGGATATGCAAATGGGAAAATTTCTCCAGCACAAGGGCTAATAAAAGCATATTTTAAAAGTATTCTGCCCTTATCTACTGACCCCCCACCCCTGGAACACCTAGGGGAGATTTTAGGGGTTCTGAATATGTAAAAATATTGCAGATCCTCCCTCCACAGTGCTCCTAGCACCAAAGTCGATTTTGTGCAGCAATTTCACTTAACCCAGGGCATATAAAACTCAGTTTTATAAAGGTCCTCCTTAAAAGTACCTGACCCCCCACCCCTGGGACACCGAGGGGAGACCCTGGGGGTACCTAATATATCCAAACATTGTAGGTTATTGTAATGGCTTGAATTCTATGGGCCTCATTTATGAAAAGTGACGCATCACTGCGTGAAAACAGTGATGCGTCACTTTTCACTGCGCCCTTCCTGCGACTCCAATGATGCGTCATATTTACAGTATGACGCATCATGTCGCAAGGAGTCACAGATACGTCAGTATTTCTGATGTATCTGTAGGCGCAAAAGTGACGCATTTCTGGAGTGTGTCACAAAAAGTGACGCACCGGCGGCGCAAAAGTGACGCAAGGACTCATAAATGAGCCCCTATGTATTTATGCATGCGCTGAATACGGCTTGTGCATGCGCATGTTCCCATGCATGCTCAGGTTTATGTTGTAATAGTTTCACTGCATGCGCATGGTACACGGCTGTATGAAGATGCATGTTTACTTTTGATTCCGCATTCTCGCACATACCAACTCCTCTTTGAAGCACGAATGACAATAACTGTCATTAATTGTTCGTGCTTCAATGAGGACAGATGTACTCCAGTGGTGTCTGCTGTAACTTCAATAAAGGATTTCAACTTTACCATAAAGACGTCTCCTTTCAATTTATCGACGTTCTTCTCATCTTTTCATCTGGCGACGAGTTTTTCCAGCTTTCACTGCCAACTCTGCTGCTTTTCTCCTTCAACGAGTAAAGCTTTCAGCTCCCAATCTGCGGCACTGCAACTTTAATCTTCTCTGACGACTACGGAGTAAGCACAGTCCTTTCCGGCTCCTGATTCGTCAATTACAGGTCCCGCCCCCTTCAATTTCATAATCGAAATTGACGTGCTGTGGCCATTTTGGTTAAGGGTTTTCCAGGATTCAAATTAAACACGCTCCTCATGCGTTTAACAAGGTTTCTCCATACAATTAATGGTCACAAGGTACTGTTTCTACTCCTCAATCGGTTTAAGCACCTCCAGCTTATTTTACTGCAAACAAGGTACTGTTTTACTTAAGTGTGTTTTGTTTGAAGGACTGTCTGCTACATTTCCTTCATTTAAGGTACTGTTTTACTTAGTTATTACAAGACATTTTATTTTATTGGCTAAATGGCATCCAATCAACAACTATTCCAGCTAGAACATTTTCTTCCCAGACCAGGTAAACCAAGAGAAGGTTGGAAACTTTGGTACCGTTCTTTTAAAATTTATTTGGTAGCAATTGATGCAGAGAGATATTCTCCCAAACGTAAATTAGCCATTCTTTTCAATCATCTTGGCAGCACAGGATGAGAAATATTTGACAATCTTCCTATTTCTCTACCTCCACCTGGTGAAGGGGATGGATGGAATCTCTATTCTGATGCTGTACTAAGATTGAACAACCAAGTGTGATGTTAGAAAGATTTAATTTCATGAAAAGAAAGCAGAACTCTGACGAGACAATTGAAGATTTCATTTCAGTGTTAAGGAACTGGGCTGCACATTGTAACTTTGGGTCTGCATTTGACTATCACATCAGGGATCAGTTTGTTTACAGTTGCTATCACAAGACAATTAAAGAACGCATACTTAACTGCAGAGATCCCTCTTTGGCGGAAGTTATTGATATCGCAAAGGGCATAGAAATATCAATTATTACTTCAAAATGCATGGCTAATGAAAATGTCACTCCTGTCAATGTTATACATCCTGATTTCACCATTAATGCTCTTTCTTACAGGCCTAAATTTCAGAAACCTTTTCAAAACAGGCAAAACAAATTAACCCCTTCCATGCGGGGCTGATTCCCCCGCGGTGCTGACTGCTGCTTGCGCGGGCGTGGTCATGACGGAACGGTTCCGTCATGAGCACAGCTCAACCGACGCTCATGACGGAACCGTTCCGTCATGAGCGTCGAAGGGGTTAATTCATTTTGTTACAGGTGCGGTTCCAGATCTCACTTGGGAGATAGTCCTGTTTGTACTGCTTTGGGCAAAAGGTGTACTAATTGCGACACAATAGGTCATTTTCAAACAGTTTGTGGAAGCAAGAAAGTGATTAGAATTAGCAGTCTTCAAACTACTGATCACTTACACAATTCTACTTTTGTTTCTAACATATATCTGTCCAATGATGTAGAGAGACTTATGCTTTCTATTGACTCTCACTTTTTAACTCCCTCCACTCATAGAGTTAAAGATCCCTTCTGTGAGGTTACTGTGGGTGATCATGTTCTTGACATGATGGCAGATTCTTTGGCACCTGTCACCATAGTCTCAGATATTGTATTTGAAGAACATTGGTCATCTCACAAATTCTTAGAGACTTTGGACATCATCCCTAAGGTCTATGGTGATCATATCATTGATATGTTAGGTTATTTTATCGAATCTGTAACATGTCCGGGACGTAAAATTATAACAAAAGTGTATGTTGCCCCACAGGTAAGAATATTGTTGGATGGCAGGATTTAGCCAAAATGGGTCTCAAATTGGTTCCTGGCTCCGATAACCCTGTTCAAATTAATGATGATGTTTGTGTTTCTTCCATCTTCCAATTTTCACAGAGTGAAGTTACTAAAAGTGTTCTCGACTTTCCTGATGTTTCTTCTACAATTATCTCAGAATTTCCTGATGTTTTACTCACAAAATAGGAAAAACTTCAAAAGTTGAACATGTTATCAAATTAAAAGCAAACGCAATTCCAATCACTCATAAAACTAGAGCCATTGCTTTGAGTTTTAGAGATGATTTTAAGATTTTGTGGATAAATTGGTTAGTGAAGGCATCATCAAACCCACTGAATCATCTGAATGGGTTGGTCCCATTGTAATAGTTAGAAAAAAAGATAATTCTATTCGTTTATGTGCTGACCTTCGCTCACTCAACAAAAATATTACAGTGGATTGTCATCCACTACCCAGAATCCAAGATTTATTATCCAACATTGCTGGTGCCACTTGTTTCACTATTTTAAATCTGCGATCAGCGTATCATCAGATTCCACTTTCTGACTCCTCTACTGACCTCACCACATTTGTCACACCATTTGGGGCATATAAGTATTTAAGGTTACCGTTTGGGTTAGCCTCCGCGGCTAGCGTTTTTCAAAGATTTATGGATCACATTTTGGAAGGAATTGAATCTGTACAGGCATATCAGGATGATGTGTTAATATTTTAAAAAGTAAGTCAGATCACTTGATCACACTGAGAAAAGTTCTTAGCAAATTTAAGGAATTTGGAGTCACATTGGGCACTGAGAAATGTAAGTTCATGGTTGATTCACTTGAATTTTATAAAAAACAAGTAAACGATGGGGTACAAGGGAGCACACAACCAACCTGGATATTTGAATACCTAGGTCACACAATTTCAGCTTCTGGAATTACTCCAAAATTTTAACTTACTCAGGCCATATCTCAAGTCGCACCGCCCAAGAATAAAGACTTACTTAAATAATTTTTAGGTATGACCAAATACTATTCCAGGTTTATATCAAGTTATGCACAAGATGTTCAGCCACTACGTACACTACTAAAAATGAAAATGCAAGTTTCATGTGGAATCAAGATGCACAGCAAGCTTTTGACTTAGTTATAAAACTTATCCTTGAGGCCCCCGCACTTGCTGCCTTTTCACCTGATCATAAATGCACTATTTCAGTAGATGCAAGTCAGCATGGGCTAGGAACAGTTCTTTGCCAATGGATAAATGGGAAAGAAAACACCAATGGTTTTTCATCCAGATCTCTGACAACTGCTGAGAGTAACTATAGTACAATTTAAAGAAAGGCCCTAGCCTGCTCTTGGGCGGTAGAAAAATTCAGAACATTTATTTGGGACACCTATTTTGAAATTTGTTCAGACCATAAACCATTAATACACTTACTTAATGGTAATGGCACAGGGAAGGCATCTGCAAGACTTGTCCGCATACTTTCACGTTTACATGAGCACAATTTTCTTATAAAATACATTCCTGGTGGACGCAACGTCAGGGCTGACTGCCTATCTAGATTTCCTTTGGAAGACGATTCATCTTCATCTAGGTTTGATGATGTTGAATGCGTGGTGGCGTCCATTGAGGATTTTATTGGAGGCATGTCCTGTATCACTCAAGAAGACTGGCTCAAAGGTTCAGAAGAAGACACAGTTCTCTTGGCAGTCAAGAATATGATTGTTTCTGGCTGGCCAAAGGAACGCTCATTACCTGCTCCTTTAAATTCCTTTGTCCAAGTTAATGAGGAACTTTCTGTTATTGAAGGTTTACTTATGCAAGGTGATCTTGCTGTGCCTCCTGCTTCTCTGCGTTTTAAGATTTTTAATATAGCACATGAGGGACATTTAGGTGTGGGTGCCACTTCAAGAAAACTGAAAGAAAATGTTTGGTGGCCTGGCATGGAAAAATACATTTCTAACTTGATTAATGTGTGCCAAACTTGTCTTTTGTCTGATAAACATTGGAAGACCATTAAAACCCCTTTACATAATGTTCCTGTTCCAAAGGAAGCATGGACCAAACTAGCTCTGGACTTTGCAGGACCGTTTGAAGTTTTATCTAGTGATAAGAAATACAATATTGTGTTACTTGATTATTTCTCTTAATGGGTAGGGTTTGAGTTTTGCTCTTCACCCAACACCTCATCTGTGATCAGTTTTCTTACAAGGGTGTTTCTTTCAGAAGGATTTCCTAAAGAGCTGGTCACAGATAATGGCTCTCATTTTACCAGAATATCAATGGATAATTTTCTTACTGCTCATGACATTAAACATTTAAGGGTGCATTATAGTCTCCATCTTCAAACGGCCTGGTGGAACGCATGAATAGATTCATAAAAGAGGGTATTCAATTTGCTTTGGCATCTAATTCTCCTGAAGATATTTTTCTCAAGAAAAAGATATGGTCTTATCTTAACACACCTCACTCTTCCACATGTGTTTCTCCATTCAGACTTCAAGAAAAGAGATCCAAATGGTACTCTCTTTCCTGCTTGGCTGAAACACCTAAGAAAGGAGAATAATTAATGTCTTGTTTGCAAAGATAAACAAAGAATGCTTAAGAATGTTGCTTCTCAACAGCTGTTACAAAATAAAATTTTGACACAAAAAGTTGTAACACTTTACATGATTTTCAGGTTGGTGATTGGGTTATGGTGAAGTCTTCCAACAAGGTTAAAACAGGCCTTTCGAAATTTTCCCTTCCTGTACAAGTTCTTAAGCTTGACAAGTGTTCCCTGTTTTTAGGCTCTAAAGGCTGGTGGAACAAATGAATGACTGTCAAGTTAACCCTTGTTCAGGCCTCTAAAATTTTAGCCTACAAGAGTACAGATTCACATGATGATCTACATTTCTCACATATTTCTAATGATCTCTCACAAACAATAATATTAATACACATGTTTCAATGTCTCCCTCATCTTCCCCAGACTCTCCCTCCATGTCTTTCTCTCAACAAGTTGGTTTCAATTTGATACCATCTGCTGCCATTTCGAGACCCTCTCGTAATTGCTCGTTTCCCTCCAGGTCTAAAGATTTCTATTTGTGCTAAATAACAACATTGTGTCATGTTTTAGGCTCATTTCACTGTACATATGTTGTTCTTCCTTTCTTCAATAGGGGGAGGGTGATGTAATGGCTTGAATTCTATGTATTTATGCGCACACTGAATACTGCTTGTGCATGCGCATGTTCCCGTGCATGCTCACGTTTATGTTGTAATAGTTTCACTGCATGCGCATCGTACACGGTTGCATGAAGATACATGTTTACATTCTCGCGCATACCAACTCCTCTTTGAAGCACGAATGACAATAAGTGTCCTCATGTAACGTAACTGGTGCTATGTAAAGCGCTCTGATACCTGATTGGATTTGGGTCAAGTTCGCGCTATAAAAAACTCTGCAAAAAAAAAAAAAAAACTGTCATTACTTGTTCGCGCTTCAATGAGGACAGATGCACTCCAGTGGTGTCTGCTGTAACTTCAATAAAGGATTTCAACTTTACTATAAAGACGTCTCCTTTCAATTTATCGACATCCTTCTCATCTTTTCAGTTATCCATTTGTAAATGCCTCAAACACCAAAGATGAGTTTGGGCACAATTTACTTCTTAAAAGCAGTCCTGCAACACAGGGCTGCTTTTAAACTGAACTCAAGCTTCAGCAGTGCACACATGCAAGTGCAGAAAGGGCTGCTTCCCCCTGCCCTATTGTGTCTGAGGGCCTTATAGGGGAGGTCATGCCAATCACAGGGGTACCCTAACCCATAGTGTACCCTAGTGTATTTAGGTGTTTTCACTGTATTCTAAGTGTCTCTTTCAGCATAGCACTGGCCTCGGCCCTGCATCAGTTAGAGTCAGTTACCACCAGTACCAGTCAGCAAGAGGCTGGGGTCTACGCAGGGCACAGGATGACTTTGCAACAAAGCCTTGCTGACAAAAGATACAACTAATTGCTTCTGCCAATGGGCTCTCTTCTATTTACTTGGTGATTCTGAAAAAGGAGGGAGCCGTCAGACCAATATCAGATCTTTGGCATCTGTACACCTTAAAAAAGTTCAGGATGGTAACTTTACATTGTGGCCCTCATTAAGTGTTGTGCAGAGCACCTTTACCAATTTTTGTGTTAATCTGCTCTGTACAATTACGAGGTGAGGTAAAATCAGTTATACCAGGTGTGATTTTATCACACTCGATACATCTGGGTGCAATTGCTTGGAAACCAAATTGGGTGTGATAGTAAAATTACTATTTTAAGCAGCAGTTGGACCTTGCAGAGATGTTGTTTGAACACCAAATATACCTTCATAATGTTTAATGTATTTGAGGACACCACTAATGAATTTCAAAAGAGTTAATTATTAAAACAAAAAGAAAATCATAAATAAAAACGTTTTACTTAAAACCCACAGACATCAACTAAATCATTACAACTGATGTCAATTTAATAATTTCCAGCATATATAAGTGCTGACAGCATATTTTCTCTTCCATTCTTCAACACAGCTCTGTGGCTGAAGCACTTGCCCAGCATCACTTCCTTTCAAAAGGGCATTGAAAAAGAATGGCTAGAATGATCACGAGGTGTCTCAATCCTTTATATATGCCCAACGAATATATTCACACCAACTTTCGCCTAGAAGTGGATACTATCCTCTATTTATTGGATGCAACATGGACATATTTACAGTCCAATTTATTTGGGGGAAAATATTTGTATTAGTCTTTACAATATAAACAATGCTAGCATGTGACAACTTGCAGCAAAGGGCTATAATGCTGGACAGGAAATACAGTATAGTCATGTCTAAGTGTGCACATCAGTGCTGAGCAAATTAAGATACAGAGGTTCGTAGTGTCTTTGGGATACGTTGAACTTAAAACAGCCATAGATCGTGACAACGTACGGAAGTCGGGACGAGAGGTGGGCAGGTGGGCTTAGTGATGGTGGCTGAGTGTGAAGAGCAAGGCTGATATTGTGGCGGGATGGGCGGATTGGCTTATGGGACTGTGGTAACCGTGTGAAGGTGTGCGAGGGAGGAGTGCAAATGTTTGTTGGTGTAGGAACCCCCCAAATGGGGTAGCGGTTCTCATGTATGTGGGGCCGCATGGTGTGTTTACGAGGGTAGATCATAATTTCCCACCTCCTGCTAGAAGTGTGTGAGTAGGGTCACCCACTGGGGGAGATAGGTTGTTTGGGCAGCTGGCATACCGCCTCATAACAGAGAGTGTCTTCTTCCTCCACCCCTCATTTGCGCACCTCTCCATGCCATGCAGCCACTTGGGAGGCTACGGGGGAGTGCCAGTGAAGCATAAGTGTGCACTTGGCAAGTGGAAGTGCTAGAGCCACAAAGCAGTGTGTACATTTTGCTGTTTCTTATGATTTAATATGCCAAGTGAGCATGCTTCCAATGTGCAAATGTATGGTAGTTCTGTGAACTTGCGTAGGGGTGTGTGGACCGAATGGCAATAACTCTGTAGGGCTGGACCAAAGCATGTGCATGAGGTCCGAATCAGGAGCTCGGCAGTGCGGGCACTCGATCTGTTCCTCGGGAAGGTTTACTTGGCCCGGCGTTAAGTATGCCCTATGGACTATAAAGAACTGTATATTTTTAAAACAGGAGTTGCAGGAGACCAGTTTGGGAAATTCAAATGCCTGATCCCATTCCCTGTCATACAGGACCCTCCCAAAGTTATCCTCCCATTTTTGGCACAATGCAACAAGGAGGGTGACTACCAGTTCACAAATGGCTGGCTAAATGGATTTAGCCAAAGTGATAAGGGGACAGCAAGCGCCCATGGCTAGGATGGTCTGTAGAACAGGGTGTGTGGCGGGTTCCCTATCTAAGATGTCCCAAAGGGTGTGACAAGTTTGACTGAGCTGTCTGTGCAAAAGGAACTTCCCCAGTGGGAAGCCATGCTCCTCTACCAGTTGGTCAAAGGGAAGGAGGTGACCTTTGGAAAAGAGGTCACCTACTGTAAGCACCAAGTGGACTGTTCAGACCCTCAGGCAGTGTAAAAATGAGGGTTGTGGGGGAGACCAACCAGAGGTAATGTCAGGGCATATAGTAGGGCCCTGGGGAGAGGCGATGTGTCCAGGTCATGCGCATCTATTCTACTGCCACTTGCAAGGGCCAGGGGAAGAGGGCAGAACTTTCAGGAGGGCCCTTGTTTGGTGCAGGCTTTGCCCAGATAGTGCCCAGAGGTCCAGCAGGATAATGATTGAAGCTGTGCTGACCTAAAGTATGCCTCAAAGGAGGGGGCACCTAGGCCTCCCCAGTTTACCGGCAGCTGTAATTTTGTAAGGGCAACTCAGTGGTGCCTGGCGCCCCAGATGAGTGTTCATAGGAGAGTATCTAGTTCCTCAAGGAAGGAACATGGCAAAATAACTGGGAGATTCTCAAAATAATACAGAAGACAGGGTAAAATAATCTTCGCAAAGCGATTTTGCCTATGGCTGCTAGAGAGAGGGACTGCCAGATGTGGACTTGGGTACTGATTCCCGCTAAGGCCTTGCAGAGGTTCCCCTCGTATAGGTGTATGGGAGTATGATACAGATAGACCCCAGATAACAGGTCACTTGAGCATGCCAGTTAAGGCGGGTGTCGCCTAGATGTATTTCACATGACAGTTGGTCAGGACAGAGTGGGTATATGGCTGAATTTGCCCAGTTGACACAGACCCCAGCGGCAGAGGAGTAATCAGCTAGAGTACCCTGGAGTGGCGTAAGGTCAACCATTAGTTCCCGCAGATATAAGAGCAGGTCATCAACATATGAGGCACAGCAAGATGGTGCTGTAATATTCTAGAGTTAGACCATCCAGTCCTAGTGTCTTATTCCTGGCAAGGTCACAAATCGCTTATGCCACATCAGTTGACACGATTGTGGTGTCTAAGGAGAGTCTAGCGGAGGCCGAGATACGCAGGAGAGTAATGTCTGCTAGGAATGCATTGGAGTAACCCACCGATATGTCCATTGGTTCCCTGTTAATGGATGAATAGTAGTTGTAGAAGGCCTGTACAATGTCAGTTTGCATGCGGGTGGTGACACCCGTGAGGGAGACCACTTCAGTGACGGGGCGAGCCAGGAACTTCTGCTGGACTAGATAGGCCAAGAGTCTGGCAGATTTGTCACCTTCCCTGAGGAAAATTGCAATGTGGGCCACAAAATTATAGCGTCACCGGTTTTCCAGAAAAGGCAGTGTAGGAGGTTTTTGCCTCTGTGAGTTGTGGGTCAAGCACAGCATTACTATCTGCTGCTTTACCCAATTTAGCTAGGTTCTTCTCGGCTCCCACTATGTCCCACTCCAGGACTTCCTATGGACTCCCACTATCTTTTGAATACACATTCTTCTTGTCACCACGGTAAAGGTGTCCCACTCCAACGTCCTGGTGGAGGCCGTGTTGTAGTTCTCGGAGAAATATTGCTGGATGTGGCCTCCCTACTCATCCTGGCACACCGGGTCCACTAGGCAAGCTCGTGGCAGCTTCCACGTAGAAGTAGGAGGGGATAAGGGTGCCCACCTGAGATCCATGCAACATGCATCAAGGTTGGAGGCAGCACGTCCCAGGTAATCTGATTACTGGACAAGGGACACCAGGGGAAGAGGCAAAGGAAACGGTCAAGTTGAACGTGGAACTTGTGCGGTATGGAGTGGAAGGAGTAGTTCCGTTTGATAACAAAGGCCATTGGCTACAGTGGTGGCTGGTGACATTTGAAAGTGGTGTGGCGGAAACTTTGTCGTAGTGCACCGTGGCGAGCGAGCGCAGCGAGTGAGCCCAAACATATTAAGTGGGGTAATTTTGAAAAAAGAGTGGGTAAATGGTGCATTTTCAAGCAAATTTGAGAATCAAGAAGGTTAATAGAGCAATTGTGACACTTCTCTGGTCGGAAGACCGGACTCCTTCCTCCGGTTCCGTAATCTCCTCATACCCCTCACACCTGTTTTGGAATCTTACCCCACCCACCCTGTGGTAAGCAACACTTGCCAGTTTACAGTTACTTCCTGCGAGGTGCACACCTCCTGTAAAACAGTCTCCATCCTGAGAACAGTGCAACTACATAGCCCCTGCCCTACACCTCGCCAAATGGGATTCCTCCCCTTCTTGTCTTTCTGGTAAATACCCTCTGAATTCAGTGCCTGCTGTTTGAGCACTTAAGTCATAGGGCACATATGTCAAGGAGCACACATCATAGAACACATACAGCTGGAAGCATTTATCTCAAGGAGCAGATATGAGTGCATGTCTTGGGAACAAATATCTCAGGGAGAATATGTCCCCGCCTGCTCACGTGTTTCTACTCTCCACTATGACCCTTTATTTACCGTGTTCCTCTGCAGATGTCCAAAGAGCTCCTCAGCAATTGCAGACCCCTAGACCCTATGCCTTTTTCTGTTCTCCGTGCTTCACTCCCACCATTCACCCCGACACGTCCTGCTCTCAGACCTGGCTGGGGCTGCTGCTGCTGGGCAGACACGCTCAGTGTCTGTGGCCTGCACACCATGTCTCAGGCTCCCTGCATTATTAACACCGAAGAACTTGTCCCCTGAGTGCCGGTGAGACTGTGGTGTTCACCCTCATTTACACCCAGTGCCAAAGCTGTTTTGGTTGCCTGGCCTGGCACCCCCGAGGACACCTGGGTATGAACAACTAAAAGGCCCATTCAGGAGCCCGAGAAAAGCAGGCAAAGAACATTCCAACACAGTTTTTAATTTTCAGGAATGACGGGGAGGCGGGGGCAATGAGAGGGGGGAAAGGGTAGATTACGGAGGTGCTTGTAGCAAGCCTCACTTTCCTGCATCTTGAGGAACTCGGACAAAGGGAACGTAGGCCTACACATCTCAAACAAGACTAGAGACTGGCTGAAAGAGAGAAGGTGTGGTGTAAAGAAGGTGGCGAGCAGAGGAGAACGGGGCTCATAGGAGGTGTAGACAAGGGGGGAGAGAGGGGGCTTAGGAGGATGAAGAGTGAACTAGAGAGAGTGGAGGCAGAGAAGAAGGCAGGAGAGGGCAGGGAAACAGCACAGACACCAATGACAGTTTACACAAAGAAGAGAATGAGACTAAAGACCTTCAACGCCGACCTCCCATGCTTCAGGCACCATTGCATTTTCTCGCCAGTTATAGGACCGTCTTCCACATGTGCACGTTGGTGGACTTACTAGGGGCATACATTGAAAGAGCGCGTGAAGACAATAATGTGCATATGCTGTCAACTTGCAAACATTATTTGGCTCAATCTGGCATGCAGCGCGCTCTCAAAAATCTTTTGACAGTGAGTTAGAGGGAAAATGTGCACGGGAAGGGTCAAGATTAAGAGTGCCAGATTGCAAGAAAAGGTCTGAAAATCGCCTACTAAGCGGAAGGGAGGCGCTTCAGTAGTAAAAAAACAATTGTATGGACCACCGAATGTCCTTGCACTGATCCTGTCTATATTCTGTAGGCAAAGCGAGAACATAACCAACAAAAGGCAGACTTCTCCTTACAAAAGGGCACCACTAACAACACATAATGCATGTATTTGCTGCAGGCTGGAAATATGACACACTCTAATCGCAGCGCCTGCAGAACCGGTGCTAGTGAGCCCCGAGAACCATGTCTGGCCCCAGACCACAAGAAGGGACAGTCACTCGGGGTCTCCAGGTATGCCAAAATATTGTCTTCATTCTTGTTCCTCCCTAGCGATACGATCGGCCACTTATTATGCCTGCCCTACTAAGCCTTTTCTGCATGTCACTGATTTGGCATGTTCCCGTCGCCGTCTGGGTCTCACTGATTTTACCTGTCCACTCGACCATATGTATGTCACTGATTTTCCGTGCCCCTTTCCATGTCAGTGGTTGTCCCTGCCCCCCTCGCCACTCTGCATGTCACTGGTTTCCCCTTCCCCCTTGAACCTCCGAATGCCACATATTTCCCATGCCCCTCACCCCTATGTGTGGCACTGATTTCACCTGTCCCTCTCGCCTTTCTGCGTGTCACTGTTTTTCCCTGTTCCCCTCACCTCTCTGCAGGCCACTTACTTTCAGTGCCCTCATCGCCACTCTGCACATGCCTGATTTTACCTGACCCCGTCCTTCTGTGAGTCACTGATTTTCGAAGCCCTCATCGCCCCAGTATGTGTGGTTTGTCATCCCCAGTCCCCATGTTGTTTTTCTCTCTATTTTACGGCGGACACTGCCCTAAGTAAAACCTTAAGGCACCGGGCGCTGCCTGTGCCTGGCACCGAGTTCCCACTGCAGTGGAGGCGCCGCTGGCCAATAGGAGCCAAGCCCGGATGGGGCATTTTCTCTGAAGCGCCACTTTCACCCGGGGAGGTGGTGCTGGCTGCGGCACTGCACGGCTACAGGAGTGACAGGAGTGCAGCTGTGGCGGTGAGGCATAGGGCACAAGTGTTTCCACCTGTCCTGTGCACAGGGTGACTGACCGCACGGCTTCGAGCGCAGGCACACATGGCAGACATGGGTCCTGCAGTGAGAAACCATGCACATCGCCGGGGCTCTTAGACGGGATAAGTAGTGGCAGGGACCGCTATGTGACCTCAGCATTCCTACTCAACTTAACTGCGAAACTCTGAAAGGGGGCTATACGTTATTCATAGTCTCCTGTGTGTGACCTCACCACACCTGTGGCCGATCCCATGCACAGTGTAATACTGGCTCTCGGTAAAAATCGGTGTGTATAAGTGATGAGGCAACGGAGGGGGTCTGTGTGTGGCCCCAGCTTGTGAGCTCATCTGTGCACTGGGCCTGACCCACCACAGCAGGCAGGTGGAGTGTATGTGAGTTTAGCATTGTACGCTTGTGTGCGCTGCGGGACCCATACTCTCTGAAGAAGCGCTTCATACAGGTGCCAAACCACGGCAGCCACGCTCTAGTCCATGACCCAGTGCACCGTGTAACACCAGACATGTGCTCTATACATAAGCGAGGGCCCCTGAAATCCAGGCTCCTGTGCATTGTGCACCATTAATCACTGAACTACATGTGCACAGAAGTGATGTCATCGCGGACACGACTGTGTGTGATTCCAGCAGAGCAAGTGCCCAGCATGCCCTCAGTGGCGGCCATTCCATTAGGGCATTGGAGCGCCGCCCCACTGCTTTCTCACAGTGCGAGAAACAGAAAATAAAATGGTATTTTAAATACCATTTTATTTCCTGCTTCTTCGCTGCGAGAAAGCAGACTGCACTGGGTATGCCTGGTTGGGGGTGGGCGGGAGCGTATGCCTGGTTGGGGGCGGGCAGGTAGGTCGGGGAGGAGAGGCTTGCACCACTCGGAGTGCCCTGACTGCTTGGGCGGCCGTGGGGCCGACCAAAACATTCATGCGCACTCTACATTTTCTCTATGTAGGCTGCATGCAGCCTACATAGAGAAAATGGCGTCCCTACCGGTGCCCGGCTGGGCGCTGCCCGGGACTCACTGCCAATCACAAGGCTGCCATTGCAGCGTTGTGATTGGCTTACAGTAGGGAAGGGAGCTGCAGCATGCCTGTTCCTGAACTTCCTGTTCAGAAGGCGGGAGCGGACCCCGGCCCAGGAGCAGAGGCAGAGGCGGCGCGGACCTGACAGGTAGGTTTTCTTTTAATTTTAAGCCCCCCCCGCGCGACCATTGGGAGACGGACAGACTGCTTACACCAAACTCACATGCGTGCAGAGCTGCTTCGGCTTTACACTACTCTCGGACCTATGAGTGTTGTGGTTACATGCGTGATTAGACCAGCCTTTCACCTCTCTGCACTGCTGCTCCAGCACCACACTACTCACTGGAGCTTAGTGTTGTGGACGGTTACACATGTGTTCTCCAGTGTTATACAAGTCACAGAAGTTTATAATGTTGGGATTACATGCGCGAGCCCCTAAAACAACCTGTCAAGTGCGTGCAGTGTTGTTCCAGTGTTACCAACACTTGAAACCGGAACCCCGCTGGATATCACACCCAGCTATCCCCGGCCGGAACCACTGCGCGCACTGTGTGTTGCGCTGCTTGTATTACACTATCCATACCAGCTTAGGCTGCTGATCATGTCACACGTGTGCACCTAGCGCCACTGGTCCTTTACGTGCAGTGCCCCTTCCCAGAGTCTGAGCCACACTATACGCGGACTGCTACGTGTTGTGTCAAAATAATTATTCCAAGGGCCACACTTACCATTGGCCCGCAATATCCATTAAATAAGGAGCAGTTGGCAACGTGGAAGGTTCAAACGTTTATTAATCACCATAGATCTCTATATAGAGGAGCCTCGTCGATCCTCACCCATCAGGTGCGCCGAGGAAGACTGCTGGCTCCTTGACAGCAACACACTTTTATACATTATCAGCACAGCATACAAAACCTTATATGTGGAAAAGTACCAGTTAGTCCTGGCGCCCCTAATGAGCTCATGCCTATTTCTAGTTTCGGTTACACATACAAAGGGTTACTATCTTTACAGAGAAGGTCGGAAGGGTGACTCCCTTCTCGTCCCAGGTCTGGAGGAATTCGCTTGATACTCCCTTTTCGCAGATGTGACCTTGCTTCTCAGCAACTCTGTCTGTCTCCTAATAATTACCGTGAAAAGGGAAGGCAGATGGTGTGTAAGAGGGCCACGTGACTCCTAAGCGAAAGAGCCGCAATCCAAGATGGAGGCAGTTTGGTTCTCGGCCCTTTTGTCAGGCTAAACGTAAAGGGGATTTCGATCCTTCGAATGTACCATGGCTAAGCATACCGTCATTAGATATACTGCGCTATCATACCATAATAACTTGAATACCTCAGAACGGCCCTTTAGCGCAGCATAGCTAATAACGAAGTCAGTCTTCGAAAATACCCTCATCAATCTGCATTAAATCATGCGTCTCTTTCTGGGTCCGTTGAGCATCGATCCTGGTTTGGTTGGACGTGGGCTTAGGAATGGATCGGCGAACCTGAGTAGCACAATATGCACAACAGGCCGGCCCGCATTGCAGGCAAATGCAACAGGTAAAAAGGAATCCTACCGCCCCCAGGAGAATCATAAATAACTTCCATCCCCAGGCGGTCACCAAACCCCAGAACCACCCGGACAATGACCAAGTACCAGTGTCGGTGTGAATTTCAGAGGCTAGTCGATGCAGTTTCTGGATAGCTAGATGAACGGAAGGGGTGGAGTCAGGTATATATACACAACAGGAACTGCCGATGACCCTACAAGCTCCACCTCGATCAGCTAGGATAACGTCTAAAACAAGACGATTTTGAAGGGTCACGAGCCGGGTCGCCTGGAGCTCCACTGTGATATTAGTCAATATCCCTGCCGTAGTGTTAATCACCCCCTCCACCACTCTGGATAACCTCCTAACCTCCTTACTATTTAGGATGGGTCCCCATATGGGCAACGCTCCTTTTATAATATCAACAAAATGTTGCGCTGGAGTGTCGGTTTGGTCAGTGGCATCATTACTGGCGCCTACAGCTGTTAGGCTCCGTCGATTTAAAGTATGAGACTTATGATAGTCAGAAGGAGCTATGTACACCGGGGGGTAAAGGAAAGACAAGTAACACCTACCCATCCACCCTCTGGGCAACCAGGTATAGGCGTTTTCACCACATACAAAATAAACATTGGGAGGGGTGAGTGTAGGGGGGCTACTGTATGTCTGTAGTTTATAAGTGTAATTACATCTGCTATATCCTACGAACAAATGCCCCATCCCCTGCACACAGAAAGAGGAGGATGTATTCAACACCGGGACCGGAATGATTTTTTCATTTGAGACATTTCGCTCTTGGAAGTATTTGAAATATTCAATAAAGTTAAAAGTCATGAAATCCAGTATTTCATCCCTCAGCCAGGTATCATTTTCATGATCAGTATACACGTTCATACAGGCGGTGGGGTCAAGGGTACCATCCGTTCCCTCAGCATTAGGGGTGAAACCTTGGTGTGTCTCTATGTATGCTAAAATCAAGGCATAATCCTTCTCTGAGAATCGACGTTCATCTATAGCATAGTGTTCGTACAACATGGATAACATTTTAAACCAGGCTTCACAACTACCTAGGTAAGAAAAAGGCACTGATATAAACAAGTCTTGCTTATGCATCACTGACGGGAGAAGCCCACAGACCCAACAATCAGTAACATTTGTAGAACTATGAGTCTGGTGCAGCATTTCGATAAAGGCATTATGGACATATGTCTGTCGATGTCTTTCTTTATGAGGAGCGAAAGTCTGGAAATGATGTTCTTTAGGGGCAGGAGTAGACATTATCAGGGTGTGCACAGGATGACGAAATTCCAAATATATGAACAAACCTAAGCATAGTACAAATGATACCATCAGTATAAAAATGAAAACAACTTTGACACGCAAGCTCCATGAAGAGAACATTGGCAAATGCGGGGGGACAGCACGGGGTGCTAGGGGACGCCCTTCTTCAGGGACAAAACGAGCAAAAGGGTACATTTTCCTCACTAAAAGTCCAATATAATCTCGGGCAACAAGGGGGGTCTACAAGCAGTCCGACCTGCCGGAGGGTGCTTCTTTCTTGTGTCCGTTCAGAGCCTCACAGGCAGACTCCTATTGTTCAGAAAAACAAAAAAGGAAAAAACAAAAACTTCTCGCGTTGGAGTCACACTTGACGCAACTCGTGTTGAAAAGAGATCTTCACCTGGGCCCCTGTTCGTCTCATCAATGTCTCTATCTTCGTTCTGAACAGAGCTTTACTTAAAGTTCCATGCTCTCAACGAGTTCAGTCCAGTGTTCCGACAATCCTCAGGTCTCTGCAGCGGCCTCCAGCTGCACTTGCCGGGGCTAGACCTGGGACTCGTTTATTTTCGGGGCCGCAGGTGATATCGATCCCGACCAGGGGTTTCAGGATTCGTGAACAAGGTGGGCACAGTGGGGTCAGATGAGGAGCTGGGCTCCCAACCAGATGCTTCACTTTGGACGATTGGGTGGCGACAAAAAGGGGTTTCAATGCCCTCAGCACTCTCCCCTCGCCCGTCAACCTCTCTGCGGGTGTCCGGGGAAAGTGACTCTTCTGCGCTGGGCTCACCCTGAGTCGGCTGACCTTCCTCCTGGTCCAGTTGCTCCCTTGGCAATGGGAGAGGAACTCGCTTAAGATGGGAGATATGGATCCAGTGCTGCTTCCCTTCGACTTTCACCGCTGTTCGCGTGGCCAGGAGCACCTGGTAAGGCCGGGACCAGCGCGGATCCAAACTCGATTTCCGTTGGTAGTTTCGGACCAGGACCCACTGTCCTGGTTCTACGCCGTGTCCAGGACCCTCCGGCAGGGGCTGCAGTGTGGCAGATATCTGTTGATGAATGGAACAAAGATCTTTAGTCAGAGCATACAAGTAATCAGTCAACATAGGATATTCAATGTCCCTGAAAGACTTGGGCCGGGGTACTCCCCATACGTTGGCAGGTCTGCCAAAAATGACTTCGTAAGGGGAGATACCACTCCGGGAATGGGGAGTAGTTCTTACGGACAACAGGGCCAGGGGGAGGAGATCGGGCCATTTTAATCCCGTCGTGTCCTGGAGCTTAGCCAATCGCAGTTTTAAGATTCCGTTATATTTTTCAACTAGACCCGCTGACTGGGGATGTCGAGCGGCATGAAACTTCTGCCGGATGGACAGGCCCTTGCATACATACTTAACTAAGTTAGCATTAAAATGGGTCCCATTGTCACTCCAAATCACCCTTGGCAACCCATATCGAGGAAAGAACTCTTTTACCAGGGCTTTCGCAGTTGCCAATGCAGTGTTCTCCTTCGTGGGATACGCTTCTACCCATTTGCTAAAGGTACAAATCACCACCAGCACATATTTCAGATTGTTAACTCGTTCTAGCTGTATGTAATCCATTTGGAGTACTTCGAAAGGCAAGGTGGGTGGTGCAAAACTACCTGCTAGGACGGGGATACTAACCCCAGGAATATGCTGGAGACAAATTATACAATGTTGGACCAAGTTCCTAGCTGTCTTGGGGATATTGACATTATACCAGACAGAATCCAATATGGCACAGATGGCCTGAACTCCTACATGCGAAGGTCCGTGTGCCATAGTTACCACTGCATTTACAAAGGCGTTCGGTAGCAACCATCTACACCTCTCTGACAGGTCGGTCCAACACCCATTCTCATCAAGCCTCCCCACTTGCTCTTGCCAGTATATCAGTTCTTCCGAGGTCGCCTCTTTCTGTAGCTCTTTCACACTATCTATGGTGTTATTAAAAACCTCTGCTTCTATCATTTTTGTCACTACAAGCATGGAAGTGGTGTCAGACCGGGCTGTTTCTTTTGCGATCTGGTCTGCAAAGGCATTTCCCCTCCCCACATCATCAGTTATAGTTTTGTGTGCACTGCATTTGACTATAGCCAGGGTCTTGGGCAATGTTAACGCGGCTAATAACCGTTCAACTAGTGGCCCATTCTTTATTCTCTCACCGTGAGATGTCAAGAATCCTCCTTCTGCCCACAACCTCCCGAAGCTGTGCGCTACACCGAACGCATACTGGCTGTCGGTGTAGACGTTCAGCTTGATGCCTTTTCCTAGCTCGCAAGCCCTGAATAATGCAACCAATTCGGCTGCCTGGGCTGACCGGTATGGTATCTTCGCTGCCTCGACTACCGTTTGTAGAGTAGTGATCGCATAGGCCGCAGCTGTCTTACCATCCGGTAATCTGAAGCATGACCCATCTACATATAATTCCCCTTGGGCATCAGAGAGTGGGGTGTCAGTTAGGTCTATCCGACCCTTGGTTTCTTCTTCAGTTCGAAAGATACAATCATGCATGTCTTGTCCACCGCCCTCCGAAGGGAGGGGTAACAACGTGGCAGGGTTCAAATAAACACATCTTTTGATCGTTATGTGAGGTGCAAACAGGGTCAATTCGTACCCCGTAAGACGCGCACTAGTTAAGTGCTGCGTCTGTGTCCTGTTTAATAATACGTCCACAGCATGAGGCACCATCACTGTCAGATCCGTATTCAGGACTAGCCCTTCCGATTGTCTGATGGCTATGGCAACTGCCGCTACAGCCCTCAGGCAACTGGGAAGCGCTCTGGCGACGTTGTCCAAAACCGCCGAGAAATATACACAAGGCCTTTGCTTACCACCAAAGTCTTGTGTCAACACTGAAAGAGAACAACCGTCCACCTCATGCACATAGAGCACAAAAGGCTTCCGGTAGTCAGGGGTCCCAAGCACAGGAGCAGAGCAAAGAGCAGTTTTCAGAGCGGAAAAAGCGGTCTGGCATTCGTCAGTCCAAGGTAAAGGTTCATGCGCATCCTTCGTAGTTAAATACAGGAAAGGTTTAGTCAAGAGAGAATAGTTAGCAATCCATTGGCGACAGTAGGAGGTTATGCCAAGCAAAGCGCGGACATCACGTTGCGTGCGAGGAACAGGCATGTTAGTTATGGTTGCAATACGTTCAGCAGTTAACCGTCGTCCCTCCTTCGACAGGAGATGACCGAGATAGGTCACCTCCGGTCGACAATATTGAAATTTAGAGAGCGACACCTTGTTACCGTGAGTGGCCAGATGTCGTAGCAGGGTAACCGTGGCATCGCGGCAACCCTGTTCTGTATCAGAAGCCACAAGAAGGTCATCAACATACTGCAGCAGGACATTACCTGGGGCAATTGCAAAGAGTCCAATACCCTCTTCAGGGCTTGGCTATAAATACTAGGACTTTCAGTGTACCCCTGGGGAGCGCGTCAGAATCTGAAACTGCGGCCTCCTAATGAGAAACCGAACAAATGTCTACTATCCGGATGAATGGGAATACTAAAGAACGCAATTTTTAAATCAATCACCGAAAAAAATGTGGCAGTGGGAGGAATCATTGTTAAGATAGAATTGATGTCCGGCACCACAGGATACTGGGGTACCACAATTTTATTGATTTCTCGTAGGTCAATCACAAATCGATAGGTATTAGCATAATCAGGGGACTGGGGTACAGGGGCTCGTTTAAGAATCGGGAGAATCGGACTGTTGCAGGTATTGGACGCCGTTTCTTCCACCACCCCTGTTTTAATTAAGTCGGAAATAATGGCCAGTAAGGCACGTTCACCTTCGGGGGCTATTTTGTATTGCGGAATCCTTGGCAGTTGAGCATTCTGTTTTAAAGTGATGGACACCGGTGGAATTGGTAAGTACCCCACATCAGTGTCCCCCAGGGCCCAAAGATCTTTCGGGAGTGTCGCGAGCTCAGGGGGTAAGGAGTCGGTTTTAGCAAAACATTGGATGGAGGGGACAGAGTGATTCCTAATAGTTAGGTAAACTCCATCGGGGGAGCAAAAGATGCGTGCATGCAATCTTTTTAGTATATCCATACCCAGGAGATTTTCCCCACACTGAGAGGTGAGGAGAAAGGGTGATTCAATCGTTACTGGTCCCACAGTAAGGGAAAGTGGTTTCGAAATGGGGCTTACCACCGGAGTTCCAGAGAACCCCACGGACACATTAGTCTGGCCAGACAGAGCAGCCCCCGGGACCAAGGCACGTGAAACAGAACTGTTCATAGCCCCTGTGTCAACCAAAAACTTACCTGATGCCTCCAGCAATTGTGCATGGACATAAGGTCCAGCCTGATCTATCGGAATTGACACATGCCCCTTACTCTGCCCTTGGCTATCCTATGCTTGAGTGTACCCAATATCTTCATCCGTCACACGTCCGTCATGGTAGTATTGTTTACCCTGACTCTGATCGAAATAATTTTGACTGTTCTCACCTCTGACCGCCTGTTCTTGCCTCGTGTATCCACCTCGATGTCCACTTACTCTACCCCTTCCACGTCCCCTAGAAGCAGCGTTCTGCTCATGCAATAACGGGCATTGAGCTCTCCAATGCCCCTCCTCCTTGCAGAAAGCACATTGATTTATGCCAAGATCCGTTCGTCCAGTCGAGTGCACGGGCCCCGCCCCTCTCGGAACGAAATTCTGCAACCCTCTCCCTCTTCCTCTACCCCTCTCCACTTGCTGTAATAATACTCGTGTCTTCAAATCCTTCGACTTTCTTTCTGTCTTATCCTTGCTCTCATTTTCCCGATGCTCATAATACTGAGCCATGCTTAATATCGTGGAAGGCGTGGTGGTCGTCCAGGTACTCTCGGCTGCCTGTAGCCGAGCCGATACCTCGGGTAGCAAATTTGTCACAAATCTATTAACAAATAAACGTACACCTCCCTCCGTAGCCAGGTCCTGCCCGCTGAAATCAATGAATACTCCCTCAAACCTTGTGAAGAAATCAGATACACTCTCATCCTTCTTTTGTTTACAGGCCTTCAACTTGTCCCAATCTACCTTTCTGGGCGGGATCAATGAATGCATATATGTTATTATTCTCTCGGGTAGAGCCAATATCTCAGCTCGGGGCTTATTCCCCGGTTTGCGATCTCTATCCCAGTTTCTCAGTTGGTCCCATGTCCCCCCAAATTCCGTGACATGGTCCTGGTCATGTACTTGGCGCCAAATATCCACCGGTACTAGTAGGGCGAAGAATAATTCGATATCCGCCAACGTCATCACTGCTGACGAGGCGGCTTCGGTCAGTTCCTTATAATAGGCAGTGGGGTTCTTTCGAGGGTCGGGCAACTGGCTTTTCAAGGATAATACCTCACTCCGCTTCCAAGGGGTATAGACCCATTGTTCCTGGAACCGGGTGTCTATTCCCGGACGGGTAATGACACCGTTACCATCCACCACCGCGGCAACTTCCGGATGGAAGATAGGGTGTACCTCCCGCATAGGGAATTGGGATGATCCGGCGGGAAGGGCGGACTCCAGACGAGTTCTATAAGAAACCAAAGTCTGCACCTTCCCATACACGTCTTCAGGTGTCAATCTGGATCTGTGAGTCTGATCAAGAATATCATACAATATAGCCGGAGCTCTCCCCTCCTGGTGTACCTGTTCCCATATAGAGATGAGACGGTTGGCCATATGCTCCAGGGCATGCTGTTGCATTACCGGCTCGTAGTCCCTCATGGTACTCCAGATATCAGCAAGAGTATAAATAGAATGTCGCATCCACTGGGAGGCTTGTGTGGCAATAGCTGCCCTTTCTTCCGTTCCTAAAGCAGAACGAGTGAACAACCTCCTTCCCTCTGTTAGACTGGCCGGATGTACCGGAGTGGTTACAGCTGCTACTGGTGTTGTGCTAGCGGAGGAGGAGGGTAGAACAGAAGGGGAAGACATTGACCCCGTCGGCAGCTGAGGGGTCCCGGCAGCAGCTGTCGAAAATAAATTAGGTAACAGGGCTATAACGTCGGACACAGATGCCGACAACTGGGAGAGGTTAGGCAGGGAGGGAGAGGCAGTATTGGCCGGGGGAGCCGGAGCCGAGGCTCCCAGGGACGTATCGGGTGTCGGGGCTGTGGCCCTTGACACCTCTGGGTATAGTCTCTGGGGCACATAAGGGGGCGGTGGCCTGGTGTCCAACAGATCTTCTATTTCATCGTCCGCATTTGGGCGGGTCACATAACTTTTATCAATTTTTAGTCTAAAATCGCGATTCATGCAATCCAATCCTTTCTCTACTCTTTCTCGGTCATAGGCCATAGCCTTCTGAGTAACATTCTGTCCCGCCTTAGCTCTAGCCACTTTCTCTTCTTTTATTCGCCGTTGTTTGGCCTCCTTCTGCCATGCAATTAGAGCATCGAACATGGCTTGCCTACTTCGCCTAGAAAACAATTGTTCTTGTAGGAACGCAATTTTCTTTTCATCAAATGAACCAGTCTTGGGCCACCGTAATTCTTCATTACCCTTAGTATACTTATGCCATAGAGTGCAAAACAGTAAAGGAGAGATTCCATGTTGGACATACATAAAATGGCTCGGACTGCCCTCCGGTGGGGCGGGTTGGCTCTCAGCTAATCTAGAGTCACTTGTGCGGCAGCAGCAACCAAAACAATTCAATTTACTGAAACAAGACATTTTGGTTAGTTTTTAGACATGTACATATAAAACAACAATCAGACACAACATACAATCAATATCAGAGAACCAAGCCCGTCGACTCTGGTTCAGGGTCCAGGCTTCAAACTGCACACAGGGATTCCGGTTACCTTCCTGGCTCACCACTAAGACCAACCCCTCCTCCAACAAGGACTTGCCTCGTCGGGAGTATGGCCTGTGGTTACCCAGTCCAGGTCACAGGTCCTTCCACGTGCAATCCGCCTATATTACTCCGGCGCGCTATTTCTAATCAAACCAATATCATCTGTACGTACTTCGAGTCAAACCACTGTAATGCAAACCTAATCAAACAAGACACCACTCTCCGGTGCGTGTCTTCGAATCAATGAACCGCTGTCCAGCGCGAGCTTCAAACAAATGCAACCAGTGCTCAAGTCAAGACGAATGCATCGTTCTCAACGGATGCTTTCAAATCAATCAATTAGCACACCGTCCTCGACGCGTGCTTCAACAAAACATAATGCACCGTTTACAACGCGTGCGTCAAATCAAATCAAATCAATCTATACTCACCGGGTGCACCCAGATACGAATGTTCGTTTTCCGCTGCCAACTCCTCCTGACCAACTTAGTCCATTCCCTGGGTTAAGCCCGTAGGACCCCGGTGAAGGGTCACTAGCAGCAGGGGACGTACCGAAAAGTCACGCAGGGTGGGAGAATTCTCCAGGCTCCTTCTCCCGTCGACCGGTCAGGACGCCCCCAATCCCACCACCCGAATACGGGGGGGGTTTGACCCTGTCACGGGGTCCCTTCGTGGTCGCCAACTGTTGTGTCAAAATAATTATTCCAAGGGCCACACTTACCATTGGCCCGCAATATCCATTAAATAAGGAGCAGTTGGCAACGTGGAAGGTTCAAACGTTTATTAATCACCATAGATCTCTATATAGAGGAGCCTCGTCGATCCTCACCCATCAGGTGCGCCGAGGAAGACTGCTGGCTCCTTGACAGCAACACACTTTTATACATTATCAGCACAGCATACAAAACCTTATATGTGGAAAAGTACCAGTTAGTCCTGGCGCCCCTAATGAGCTCATGCCTATTTCTAGTTTCGGTTACACATACAAAGGGTTACTATCTTTACAGAGAAGGTCGGAAGGGTGACTCCCTTCTCGTCCCAGGTCTGGAGGAATTCGCTTGATACTCCCTTTTCGCAGATGTGACCTTGCTTCTCAGCAACTCTGTCTGTCTCCTAATAATTACCGTGAAAAGGGAAGGCAGATGGTGTGTAAGAGGGCCACGTGACTCCTAAGCGAAAGAGCCGCAATCCAAGATGGAGGCAGTTTGGTTCTCGGCCCTTTTGTCAGGCTAAACGTAAAGGGGATTTCGATCCTTCGAATGTACCATGGCTAAGCATACCATCATTAGATATACTGTGCTATCATACCATAATAACTTGAATACCTCATACGGGTCACACAGCCACATCTTGTCGCCGATGTGCAGTGCTGCTTGAGAGTTTCAGTGTTACACACTGCCAGCTGCCACACGGGAGAGGTGTCCTCATTGCCTCGTCACCTGTGTACAGAAGATGTCACGCTGTGACCTGGATAGCAGACTTGTGCAGTCATGTGTGTGCCCAGTACAACCTGTCACTTGTGTGGAGTGATCCTCTGAGAGAAGGTGTCACAGTGCACACAGAGGACCGCGTTGTTTTAGGACTCACGCATGTAACCCCAACATTATAAACTTCTGTGACTGCTATAACACTGGAACACACGTGTGTAACCGTCCACAACACTAAGCTCTAGTAAGTAGTGTGGCGCTGGAGCAGCAGTGCAGAGGGGTGAAAGGCTGTTCTAATCACTCATATAACCACAACACTCAAAGGTCCGAGGGTAGTGTAACGCCGGAGCAGCTCTGCATGCAGGTGAGTCTAGTGTGAGCAGTCGGGCCAGCTCCCAATGGTCGCGTGAGGGGGGGCTTAAAATGAAAAGAAAACGTACCTGTCAGGTCCACGCTGCGCCGCGCCGCCGCCTCTGCTCCTGGGCCGGGGTCCGCTCCCACCTTCTGAACAGGAATTTCAGGAACAGGCATGCTGCAGCTCCCTTCCCTACTGTAAGCCAATCACAACGCTGCAATGGCAGCCTTGTGATTGGCAGCGAGTCCCGGGCAGTGCTTAGCCGGGCACTGGTAGGGACGCCATTTTCTCTATGTAGGCTGCATGCAGCCTACATAGAGTAAATGTAGAGTGCACATGACTGCTTTGGTCGGCCCCAGGGCAGTCAAGGCACTCAGAGTGGTGCAAGCCACTCCTCCCCGAACCTCCCAACCCGCCGGCTCCCAGGCATACGCTACCGGCTACACCCATCTAGGCATACCCAGTGCAGTCTGCTTTCTCGCAGCGCGAGAAGCAGGAAATAAAATGGTATTTAAAATACCATTTTATTTTCTGTTTCTCACACTGCGAGAAAGCAGTGGGGGGGGGGGGGGGCGCTCCAACGCCCTAATGGAGCGGTCGCCACTGATTGGCTATCATTATTCTAACTCTCCATCAGGTTTTAGATATTTATCCTGTTGTTCAATTTGTTTTCTAGTTTATTATCTACATCATTTTTGTATCTACAGTCCAGATGCTCTGAGTGTATCTACACACAGGCATTGGGCAACTTTTCATCTATTCTTTTGTCAAACTGCAGATAATCTCCTTATCATGGCATCATTTGTGATGCTTACATACAATAACTTTGTGATTCCTTGTTTCCTTCATTGTAAAAAGCTCACATCTTCTGCTACTGCGACAGTGAATTTACATACAGGTTTCACAACTTTAGCACTAACATATTTTTATGTTCTATTCTAATTCGAGCTTTATACTTATTGTATTACATCCATATTGAATCGTATTACGAGTCTCATGGCCACTTAGACTGACCTTTACTTATTCAGCATCATAAACCCATTCAAAGAGACACTCCCAAATATGGGTAATTACAGAGGTCGAACAATGTATTTGCAGATATATGTCATATCCAAACAGACAACACCATCCTTATTCATTCTATTTGGTCTATTTGTCTTGTTTCTTCCCGCTATATAAACCCACGGTCGCCTCCCTTTCCCTATATCCAGTAGTTAGAAAACATAAGGTAAGTATCATTTATATCAGAGGCTTTGACGAGATTTAGAGGAATAAGGGTATAGATTTATTTTTAAAGCCCACTTGCATGAGATATACCATGTCACCCTTTATTCGTTTATCTGAACACATCAAACACATTATATTATAACCTTTATCTTCTGTAAATCAACAGCATGACAGTTCATTCTTGGGCAATTTTTATGCCTTCTCCAGTTTCAAATTCCAACTGACAACTTACAGTATGTGAGTTAATTTGGGATTCTTCTCTATCCTCACCTATTTAACCTCACTTATCATTACAACTTAGTTCTTCAGTCTCTCTATTGTGGTATGCCTCCCTATATATTTAATACAAGCAAATTTTTACTTGGCCAAGTCTGAACATGAGATATGTTTATAGGTTTTCCACAACGCTTTTCCATCTGTGGCACTTCCTGAAGAAGGTGTGTTTGCACACCAAAACGCGCGTAGAAAAGTGTTTACATCTTTGGCGTTATAAAAAAAAAAGTTAAATAGCAATTATTAGAGATCAATTCATTTAATTCTTCCCAACTGAGTTTTTATTTGTATATACTGCATGAATTTTATATATATGTTATAAGATGTTATATGTCGTACTTTTTGTATTAATGTATCGCATCATTTGTAATTGTTTCATATCTGTATTTTTACGCTTGATATTTATTGTGCATTGTGAGTATTTTCATACTATTAGATTTGTTTTGGATTTATTCAAAACTTTTTTCTTTTCACCTATTTTTTTCTAATTTATTGCTATTGCTCTTCAGAATATTGATTATCAGATAACCTTTACATGATTGATTATGTAATTTATTTTTATAGTAAATGTAATAATAAAAATCATCCATCAACAAGTAAATTACAAAAAATAAAATAAAGTAAATATCCCAGATTTCCTGGGGGTAGTTCGCGAAGTAGCGCTACGCGTAGCTACGCAAAGTGCACTTCGCACTACGCGAGCAACGCGTAGCACTTCGCGAACTGCGTAGTACCCTGTTCGCACTGTGCAAGATGCCGTTTTCAATGATTGCACAGTGCGGACAAGCATCCGGCACTGTGCAGTCATTGAAAACGGCATCTTGCACAGTGCGAGCTGTAGTTTTCTGCCGCTCGAGTAGATTCTTACTCGAGCGGCAGCTTTCTCAACGCGGACTGGTAGTTTCTCATCGTGAGCGGTCGCGAGCATACGCGACCACTCGCAATGAGAAACCTGACCTCCCCGCGTTAAGAATCTCGCCGGGAGGTTTATTTTCCACGCTCGCGATCGGCAACTTGATGTTGCTGATCGCGAACGAGGAAAAAGTCTTGCCGGGATGTCATTTTGCTTGCTCGCGGTCGCCGACTTGACGTTGAGGACCGGGAGCAAGCAAACAATGACCGCTGCACTACGCTACGCTACGCGTGTTTGCACAGTGCTACGTGCAATTCGTGTAGTGCGAAGTAGCACAAACTTCGCAAACTACGCGAGCGTAGCGTAGTGCTTTGCCCAGGCTTAATGTTCTCACAAGGCCTTTATTATGTAACTACATGAGCGTTATTGTGGTTGCCAAGGAGTTTGTTATTATGTAGTGGAAGGAGTAGAGCCATGATTCAGGGTTTCGAGATCACCCACTATGCATCCGTGAGTGACTAGTGCTGTGCCCAGTTCCAGAAGCAATCCTCCTGCACGTGCGTGGGGAGCGGGGTGATGGGGGATGGGATCTATTCAATGCATGGTCGAGCACACAGTTGTAATCCCTGCTCAACACTCATGGTAGCATGGTTCTATGGACGAGTGTGGCAGAGAGGGCATCCCAAAAGGTTCTCTGCTCAGTATTAGGAGCATAGATGCTCCTGATGAGTAATGTCTGGCCATCGAGTTGGCCCTTCTGGAGTGCATAACAGCCTTCTTTATCAATGGTTTAATGTGTTTTCTGAGATGGAACACCGGGACGAACCAATATCAGGGCACCGCGTGAGTATGCCGAATAGGTGGTGGCGCAGATAAGGCCCCTCCAACTCTTGTGCAAGAGGTCCAGCTCACCAATTGTGATATGAGTCTCCTGTAGAAAGATGATCTGTGCCTACTGGTGCTTGATATATAAATAGATTACACAGGGCTTTCCAGCAGTGTACACTCCCTGGACCTTCCAGGTGAGGAAAGAAAGATCAGCTAAGGGGGCCATGGAGATGTGAGGGTGAAACGAGCAGCGCATCGGGGATGGGCCACCAGGGGTTAATGCAAATGTGTTGTAAGAAAGAACATCTTCTCACTGACAAGGGCGCACTTAATATACGATGAAACACGCTGGTTTCTTCATCAGTTTTCTTTTTTATTCAAGATTTTTTAAAACTCCTAATGATAAGTTTCAAAGCTTTGTCAGTTCATATTAACAATCATATTCATCGTTCATTTCCAATGAGGTGAAAATAAATTTTCATGACAACCTTAGATGTCCACCCAATGCATTTCGGGTCAAGTAGAAGTCTGACCCTTCTTCAGGGGTCTAAAAGTAAATGAGACAGGACCATTAGCTTCACTCAAGCATACAGTCTAATACATGTCAATTAATCATGAATTTTAAATGCATGTAACCACAGTTTAAATTACATTACACATGATCGTTAACTCTTAAGGTCAAAACCACAGAAAAAAGTTTAACCGTTTAAAAATATACTAAAGAATGCCTAGTGGCTGCAAAAAATATTTTTTTTAAAAATGAAAGCAAAAACAGACGACATTGGTGGTACAACAACCTACAACTGGTAAGGAAACATCAGTGAAAATGGTAGTGTCAACTATACTCAGCGAGATTATAACTAACAAGGTGTAGAGTAAAGAAACAAAATCTAAAACACTAGAAACAATCACTAAATAAACTTACTCAGGACAAAGAAAGGTCTCTGCAGCTGTTGGAGTTACACACTCGGCGTGTAGCGTTCATGCCGAGATAAGTGGCTAGTTAAATTGTGCTGGATAGGTCTATTTATATCACATGGTGCAGAGATAAAAGTTACGCTGTCATTGGCTCACGAAGTGAACCAATGAAAATAGGGGGCTATGTGTAGACCAATGGTTACGCGCACAAAATGTAAAGCTGTCATTGGCTCCCAAACGAACCAATGAAAATAAAAAAGCTGTGAGTGAACCAATCGTTACACGCACATAAGGTAAAGTAGAAACAACGATAAAAAATAGTAAACCGAACTGGGAATTCTGTGCTTCCACAAAAAGTGTATGTGTGAAAAGTGTACAATAAAGTTGCACATACGATAAAGAAAAATTATCAAACAGAGTTAACAGATCCATGTTAGTGAAAAACATAATATAAGGACCAAAGGGGGCCCATTACCAATGCTGAATAATGAAAATTCAAATAATAAAAAACACATATATTCAATACGATCGTTAATCCCAAAAGGATGGGAACAATTCGATTTCTTAATCCAAAAATATTCAGCTCGTAGTCTTTGTTTAGTGGGATCCATGTCGTGGCGTTGTGGAATCGTTTCAAGTATAGTGAAGCGTAGTTGTGATATTTGGTGACCCGCTTCCATCCAATGATTTGCTACAGATGATTTTAAGTTCTTCATCCTGATATTGCTCTTATGTTCAGTAATACGAACTTTCACTTTACGCTCAGTTTGTCCAACGTATACTTTGCCACAAGGGCATTTAATGGCGTAGACGCAATTCGCTGTATCACAAGTGCTTGTGTGATTGAGGGCTATGGGGTAACCCTTAGTAGGATGGGTGAATTCTTTACCAATAATGACATTACCACAATGAATACAGTTTTGGCATTGAAGCATGCCGCGCCAATTTTGTGTTGATTTCTTAGGAACATTCAACAGTTCTTTAAGATTTTTAGAGCGTTGAAAAGCAAAAGTGATTTTATCATCATATAGATTATTCAGATCTGGTTCCATTTGTATGATTCTCCAGTGTTTGGTGATGGCTTTCTGTATTTTATGTGACTCAGTGGAGTATTTTAATACACATACTGTTTTCTTCGTTTCTTTGGAATTGGTGATACGTTGTTGAAGAAGGTCATCTCTTGATTGCAGCGATATTTTGTCAAGGGATGTTAGTAAAACACTTTCAGGATAGCCTCTCATTCTGTATTTCATTGTTTGTTTCTCAAGAGTAGAAATTCATTGAAAGATGGTATCAGATTTTAAATAAATGTTCACTAGATTTGATTTTGCTGATTGTGGAAGAATTATCGAAAGCGTTAATCGAACTAGAAGAAGAAATCAAAACTTTACAAACAGAAATCAACAAAACCCCAGACTTAACCAAAACTTTGGAAGAAATTTACTTAAAATTGGACAAATATGCCAAAGAAGTGAACGAAAGAAAAATCCGAAAGTATCGAAGAGATACATTAGACTATAAACTTGAAGAAGTATACTCTTGGGCAGAAGTATACAATCAAAGGAAATGGCAACCAAAAGAACAAACACAAAAGACAACAACATCTTCATCTCAAGAAAGTGTAGTATCTGACTCGGAGATTTCAGCATCAAGAGGTCCAATTAACAAATCTACCACGTCTTCAAGAAAACCGTCTACAAGTACCATCACCCAACAATCATCTTTTTTAGACATCAGTCCAGCCGTAAACTCTCCACCATCAGTGGAAGAGCTACACGAAGGGGTAAAAGAAACAGATCAAAATATCGCGGTAAGGACCAGGAGCCAGATGTCGAAAACAACCTCGTAGTTAACATCTCCTCAAAAACTTTAACTAAAGCTGAAATCAAACTGTTAAATAAAGGCATCACATTTGTTCCCACTTATCGTTCCAACTTAGCAGAAACTGAAATCGCCTTGTTCAAATTATTCAGGTCTTTAAAATTAAAGTTCTTTTTTAAAGATTTACAACCACCTAAACTTATTGAGACTTGGGATAAAGATTTCAAACCAAAAAGTACCTTTTGTGCGCCATTTACCCACAAAACGATTGAAGCCTTTGAACGATCAGTATTAGCAGATATTCAAGACATCAAGTTCACTAAACCCAAGAAGATGAATCTATCCTCCAAAGAATGGAACACTCTCAAAAATCTAAGTTCACCAAAACAACTTACTTTTCAAAAAGCCGACAAAGGCGGTGCCCTTGTTGTTATGGACACAGAATTTTACATCAAGAGTGTTAATCAACATGTTGTGAATCAAGATATTTATCTTCCTTTAGAATCTGATCCTACATCTGAATATCAACAAATCCTTGACAAAATTATAATACACGCTTTTGAAATGAATTGGATTTGCGAAAAAACAAAATAATTTTTTGTCACCAAGTTTCCCAGAAGGCCACAACTGTACATGCTGCCTAAAATACACAAGGACATGGTTTGTCCACCATTCAGACCCATTGTATCGGCTTGTGGGTCGATTTCAGAACCCATTGGAAAATTTGTAGATAAGTTTCTACAACCTATTGTACAAAAAAGTGTCACTTACATCAAAGATACCACGGCATTTTTGAATCTGTTGAAATCCATTGTACTTGATGAAAATGAGACATATTTTTTGTGTACAATTGATGTTATCGCATTGTACACTTCAATACCTCACAATGAAGGCTTGGAAGCCTTGGAGTGGAGTTTATTAAAGAGTGACCTAGAGGATTCACAAAAATTGTTAATTTTGGAACTGATGCAGTTTGCATTATACTGCAGCTATTTTGAATGGCAAGGTAATTTTTATAATCAAGCCAGTGGTACATCCATGGGATTCGGGGGGGCTCCCTCGTACGCTAACATCTACATGAGCAAATTTGAGACAGATCATATACTTGAGAATTCTGGTTGGAAAGAAGGTATTGTAATATACAAGAGGTATATTGATGATCTATTTGTGATTTGGAAGGGATCTCGTACTCAACTTGAAAATAACATCACTAACTTGAATATGCATAATGAGCGGATTAAATTCACTCACTGTATTGAAGAAAAATCTATTGCATTTTTGGATGTCATTGTGAAACTTGATCAAAATCAAATCTCCACTCAACTTCATATCAAAAAGACGGACAAAAACTCTAGTCTACTATTCCAAAGTTTTCATCCAGAACCATTGAAGAAACATCTACCTACCTCTCAGTTCATAAGAATGAAACGTATTGTATCTAATCAAGAAGATTTAAAACCTACTCTTGAGAAACAAACAATGAAATACAGAATGAGAGGCTATCCTGAAAGTGTTTTACTAACATCCCTTGACAAAATATCGCTGCAATCAAGAGATGACCTTCTTCAACAACGTATCATCAATTCCAAAGAAACGAAGAAAACAGTATGTGTATTAAAATACTCCACTGAGTCACATAAAATACAGAAAGCCATCACCAAACACTGGAGAATCATACAAATGGAACCAGATCTGAATAATCTATATGATGATAAAATCACTTTTGCTTTTCAACGCTCTAAAAATCTTAAAGAACTGTTGAATGTTCCTAAGAAATCAACACAAAATTGGCGCGGCATGCTTCAATGCCAAAACTGTATTCATTGTGGTAATGTCATTATTGGTAAAGAATTCACCCATCCTACTAAGGGTTACCCCATAGCCCTCAATCACACAAGCACTTGTGATACAGCGAATTGCGTCTATGCCATTAAATGCCCTTGTGGCAAAGTATATGTTGGACAAACTGAGCGTGAAGTGAAAGTTCGTATTACTGAACATAAGAGCAATATCAGGATGAAGAACTTAAAATCAGCTGTAGCAAATCATTGGATGGAAGCGGGTCACCAAATATCACAACTACGCTTCACTATACTTGAAACGATTCCACAACGCCGCGACATGGATCCCACTAAACAAAGACTACGAGCTGAATATTTTTGGATTAAGAAATTGAATTGTTCCCACCCTTTTGGGATTAACGATCGTATTGAATATATGTGTTTTTTATAATTTGAATTTTCATTATTCAGCATTGGTAATGGGCCCCCTTTGGTCCTTATATTATGTTTTTCACTAACATGGATCTGTTAACTCTGTTTGATAATTTTTCTTTATCGTATGTGCAACTTTATTGTACACTTTTCACACATACACTTTTTGTGGAAGCACAGAATTCCCAGTTCGGTTTACTATTTTTTATCGTTGTTTCTACTTTACCTTATGTGCGTGTAACGATTGGTTCACTCACAGCTTTTTTATTTTCATTGGTTCGTTTGGGAGCCAATGACAGCTTTACATTTTGTGCGCGTAACCATTGGTCTACACATAGCCCCCTATTTTCATTGGTTCACTTCGTGAGCCAATGACAGCGTAACTTTCATCTCTGCACCATGTGATATAAATAGACCTATCCAGCACAATTTAACTAGCCACTTATCTCGGCATGAACGCTACACACCGAGTGTGTAACTCCAACAGCTGCAGAGACCTTTCTTTGTCCTGAGTAAGTTTATTTAGTGATTGTTTCTAGTGTTTTAGATTTTGTTTCTTTACTCTCCACCTTGTTAGTTATAATCTCGCTGAGTATAGTTGACACTACCATTTTCACTGATGTTTCCTTACCAGTTGTAGGTTGTTGTACCACCAATGTCGTCTGTTTTTGCTTTCATTTTTAAAAAAAATATTTTTTGCAGCCACTAGGCATTCTTTAGTATATTTTTAAACGGTTAAACTTTTTTCTGTGGTTTTGACCTTAAGAGTTAACGATCATGTGTAATGTAATTTAAACTGTGGTTACATGCATTTAAAATTCATGATTAATTGACATGTATTAGACTGTATGCTTGAGTGAAGCTAATGGTCCTGTCTCATTTACTTTTAGACCCCTGAAGAAGGGTCAGACTTCTACTTGACCCGAAATGCATTGGGTGGACATCTAAGGTTGTCATGAAAATTTATTTTCACCTCATTGGAAATGAACGATGAATATGATTGTTAATATGAACTGACAAAGCTTTGAAACTTATCATTTGGAGTTTTAAAAAATCTTGAATAAAAAAGAAAACTGATGAAGAAACCAGCGTGTTTCATCGTATATTAAGTGCGCCCTTGTCAGTGAGAAGATGTTCTTTCTTACAACACATTTGCATTGATAAAGACACGCCGGGACTTCGTGTTTCACAAGGTGCGCCGAAACTACACAGTTAAACCGTCCATATACCACTGAGTGCACGGGGATCACACAGTTATAATTTGTATTTTCAGTCCACCAAGGGTTAATGCCACCTTACCATGCCGCCCGGTCCATTCTCTATAGAGCACATAAGGCCCTACCGCCAGATTGGAGCAAGTGTGGGAGGGGGAGTGAAAAGGGGTAACTGTGTCAACTAGAGGAATTTAATATCTCAATACTGGGGGCCTACCACAACAGGTAGTACGCCCGAACGAGGAATGTTCAATGAGCTCTAGTGTATCATGAGGATGTGTATAGGCATCAGGAGATAGCAGGGTGGCTGTGGTGCCCTTAAAGAGTAAGGGGGGAATCATGCTATTTCCGTTAGGAGGCTTCCGCCGGCCCAGACACCCAACACCCGAGAGTCCTGAGCGGGAAAAGTGCTGGCTCGAAGAATCTGGGGCGAGAAGGGAAATGTGTGGCTCGGGGAGCTTGAGTGAGAAGAGCAGGTGATGGGGCCTCCGCGGCAACGGAAGTAAACATAGTGTTGACCAATTTCATGAAACAGTCATCCATGGGAGCCCTGGGGGCACATTGTTCAGATAAGGTTCTCATCCGTGGCAGCCGGGGGGCCTGTGAGTCCCGTTGAGAGTCATTGGACTAGAGAGTGTGATCATCTGGTGAGAAAATATGCAGACTTTTTTCATTGACCATGGTTGTAGTGTTAGTTTCCAGGTTAGCTTCAGCTTGTAGAGTTCATCTGCGGTCTACAATTATCTGCTCCAGATTTGGTGAGCTAGTCCGGGATATACGAGATGTGGGCCTAGCATACCACTTTCTCTGCTGCCGACCTTGTGGCTTGGTGGGCCCAATGCAGGTTCGATGTGGAACAATGTTGACTCTCCGTAGTGTTGGTCGGCCAAATCTCAGGCTTCCTTTGTGCCTATGAAGAAGATGGTGGTGCTGTCAGACATTATCTTGAGGATGGCTGGAAATAACAGTGATTTTTTCACCCCCAGTTGGTAAAGATGGCTCTTGACTTCCACAAAGGAGAAGCGGTGAACCACTCGGGTATAACCAGGAACTAGCATGATGGTTTTGTTCTCTACCCAGAACGGGCCCGCTTGTCTGGCTACGCGAAGAATGGCATTGCGGACTCTTAAGTGAAAAAGTTTAGCCAGCATGGGGTGGAGAGTGTTTTCCGGTGGTGGACCCAATGGGTCCTTCCAGAGAGTAGAAAAGGGTGAGGTCCGACGATGGGGTGAAAAATTTGAACCAAGTCTCCAGATAAGCAACGAGATCGTTTCCCTCCATCCACTCCGATAGCCCCAGGATGCGAATGTTACTCCTACAGGAGAGCCTCTCCTGGTCCTCTGCCCTGTATTCGAGATGTTGGACTCTATCTTGTAAGTCCCAGCTTGCAGGCTGCTTGTACGCTGTGAGCAGTTGTAGGGCAGCAAGTGTTTCTCACCGTCAGAGACTTTGTCTGAAAGCTTATGGTGGCCATCGCGCAGAAAGCTGATTTGCGCAGTCAAGGATCCACATCTTGTCTCCATGGAGACTCGTAATTACTCTATAGCTGCCAGTACCCTGTCCTGTTTGTCAGAGGAGGAGAGAGATGGTGTGTCTCCCAGGAGCGCGGTGTCTGGGATGCTGGAGGGCAGGTTTACGGAACTTGGCGGACGGGTAGTGGTTGTGGATCGTAGCCTGCCCAAACTAAAGGTGGTCCAATGAAGTAAGTTTATCCCTTGAATTCAACTGCAATAGTAACAAAACAGGGATAGAGGAAGACATCTCACAAGAGTAAGTTGTAGTTATGCGTTTAGTGCATTTGTTTACAGATATCCAATTTCTGACTATATAAACAATTCTTAGCAATAATATTTGTATTTTATCTGTAAGGATAAGGTGCTCCTATAAGGTCACGGCGCAGTGAAAGTGATCAGTGGTGAAAAAGTGCATACATGTTATTTACAAAAATATATACATGTGGCTGATAGGGATAACAGAATGTTTGAAATCAAAACCCGTTGAAAGAGTGCAGATATCCTCCATCAAACTCTTAAAAACACATTCCACATATGAAGTTTCGATCCCTGTGCATGGGTTTTTAGAGCAGGGTCGTCATCAGGATGCAAAATTTAAATACAGGAGACGCCGAAATAAGTAGGAAATCCCACAGTCAATTGAATTTCAAACACTAGTTTGTGAGGCAACTTCAAAATAGGAATTGTGGCAAAAAAAAATCACACAATCTCTGTAGTGTCCGGCAACCCTTAAAAGGCAACCCTCAAATGGTGTTTAAACCAGGAGCTAGTTGAAACCGGCTGCAATGGTGTATGCATTATTCATCCAAACTTGTGATGCACTCCTATATCGAAGTGCAGTTAAAAAGCAGCTTGCATTTAAATGCTGTACAGCGCAGCCCATGTTTGACTCTCGGATCACCAGCTAGCTAGAGATGGTAGTGTTAAGTGCGATTCAGAGCGGTGTTGCGCAATGAGTGGGAGGACCAACTGGATTTGAGTCATGGGTAGAGGGAAATATATTGGCGTTGGTGTCGCTGGCAGTGTGGCAGACGTACCCCACTATGTTGAGTAAATCCTGAATGCAGGTAGAGGTAGGATTCAAAAGCGACCCAGAGTCTCGCAGTGTAGCAGCTGTTTTGTGTGTGCCTCGATTATGGCATCATTGCGGGATGGTCAAGATGTAGAAGGGGAGGGAGCCTCCCAATGTCAAGCCTGGGGCCCTCAACTGGCTTAGTATATTGTACTGCACTGAAATTAAGAGTTACTGGAGGTGCCACAAGGATAATGAAGATTAGGGGCTTTTGAGGCCCTCAGGGTTCCTGCAGTCAAGGGCCTTGGGGGGGGGCACCCAGCGGGTCCATAAGGAGATTGACGGGGGTGAGGTGAAGGCATTAGAGTTATGCTGGCCTACCACGTGGTGTTGCTGCCTCTCGCATGCCTCAGCTATGGCGCCGATGCAGGGGTGGTGTAGACAAGAATGGAGAGGTCACCTGGCAGCCCCGAGCTTCACAGGGAGATGTCCCAAAGAGTGGGACCACAAGTGATGGGGGTGAGAGGGCTGCGTGAGGTACTTGCCTCAGGAGAGGCCCACTTGGGTGCCGCTGGCGGTCTCATTTCCTACTTGGGACCCCAATGATGGATTTGATGTAGAACATGGCTGTTGTGGAAGCCCCAGGAACCTGCTCAGTGGTTTCAGGGATGAGAGCGAGGCCATCACATCTAGGGGGCATTAGGCTGCAGCTGCCATGGAAAGCTGGCACGTGCATCTCGATTATGGTGCCCATTCATGACGATCAAGATGTGGAAAGGGAGAAAGCTTCCCAACGTCAAACCCTGGGCCCCCAATTGTGCAAGCTTTACCCCATGGGCCAGCACACTGCACCACGTTGAAAGCAGGAACCACTCTGGGAGCTGCAAGGTAAATGAAATTTAGGGGCTGCTGAGGTCTCCCTGGATGCAGTCAAGGACCCAGGGGATGCCCAGTAGTCCACAAGGTGATTGGTGGGTGGTGAGGCACAGGGGTAAATGTTCTGCTGGACCACCACATGTCTGAGAGGGCAAGAGGGAAGAGTTCGCTAGACACCCCCATGCATTACAGGAAGAAGGACCCTAAAAGTGAGGACCATGGATGATGGGGGTGAAGGTGGTCCGCAGGGTGCCTGCCTAAGGGAAGGGCCATCCTGGTGTGCCGCCGATGGTATCGCCACTAATCAGGGGCCCCATTGGGAGTTGGACGGAGATCGCTTCTACTGTCAAGGTGCGGGTAACACCTCAATGTTGGCGCCAAAGTGCGGAAATCAAGAGCCCGCCAGTTTAGGGTGTGAGAGGAGTACCGCTCATGTCTGCAGGGGAACTCCCATGGCGATCACCCTGAGGGCGGCTGTCGTGGCGATGGAGGCCTGGCCCGGGCCTCTTCTGAGGTCTGTTCCTGTTGCCCCAGCCACTGCATGGGTATGCCCGATCACTGTCCTGGGAGGAAAGTCAAGAGCGACCACCACTTCCCCACACCCAGCATGGCGCACACCAGATCGGGGCCACGGCCCTCCGCCGTGGGATTGACGCAAGGCACATGGACTCTCTCAGGCATCCCAGAGGCAGATTTAAAGTCCCAGCATGGTGAAAAAAAGAGGCTTGAGGGTGGAGATCCAGGTATAGAAGGTATGCATATTTATTGGAGTTCTTTTGAGATAGGAGTTGAGTTTGTGGAGGTCTAATTTTTTCCATTGTCTGTATGAGAGTTTGTTGTTGTTGGCTTTTGGTGTAATTGAATTGTTGTCCACAATAGGTGTATTGCTCTTGAAGGTGATAATGTTGTGTTTGCTTCATCTTACGGTGGAGTTGTCTGTTACTATGGCCTATTTGAAGAGGGCACATATGGCATCCAGAGGGTGTCTAGTAGAGTGAGTTGGGAAACCTAAATTATGAAAAACCTATGAACTAAGCAAACAAGGACTCCTGAGTGGAAGTGGAGAAGCAGCAACAAGTTAAAGAAAGCAAGGGACAGTTTAACTGGACGTTCTTGAAGCTGTGAAGGAAGAAGACCCAAGGATGCAGATTATCACAACATACTGCAACAAATGCTAAGAAATAACTTGTCCAGAAGAAATTAATAGATCTACCATCTACCTACACAATTAATAAAATGTATGTTGGTTCAATACAGTATATAAAGCTAAAAACAATGAAAAAAAGTCAACATGAAAATAAACAAAAACAATTTATGAACCAAAAAAAAGCGTTCAGTACCGTCAGCCATAAAATATAAAAAAAGCATAAAAAAACACCTAACGCACAAGAAAATAAGTGGTCCAGAACAGGAGGTGGGTCTCAGTGGTGATTTGAGTGTATGGCCTAGCCATAGGCTAGGTCTTCTGACCAGCCGCCGCTGTGAGGACTGGCCACTTGTGTCACAGCTCTGGCAAGAGGCCCTAGATGCAGGCTCTGCTTCCAAACGTGGATGTGGAATATGATTAAAAAACAGAACAGAAATCCAGGTAAAAAAAAAAAAATGGGTAAAATTATGACTAACTTTTCTTTCAAAACCTTAACATATCGTTAAAAGTACATCTGAAATATATTCACAAGACTGCAGTTAAGGTGAAATTATGGTAATAAAATAAAATCTATAACCCCCTGAAATTTGCCAGTTATGCTTATGACGTTACATTTGACTTCAGTAATGATATGTTAGATTACATAATTAATGACATTCCAGATGACATCTTAAATGGCATCACTGATGTGTCATTTTCAGCTGTTTTAAGTATCAGAATTGAGGTTTGAATTTTGAAAAACTATACAAGAAAAATATTAGGTAGAATTACCTATAACGTGCGTGTTTTAGAGTGGATTTAAGACAGGCTAGAAATAGAAGCATGGAGATTGTACAGGAATGCCACATTTTAGAGACATTTACACACACATAGAATGGGCCCAGCCGTATGTGATTTAAATTGTTATCAAAAATACCACTTGAAGTCCACTCATAACAGAAGACGGTGTTTTTCATCAAAATAAATTAACAGAAATATATAAGCCACTGGTGGCTCGAGTTTATAAGACATGCAGATACACAGAGTAGGAAAAACTATCGCCTAGCGCTGCCATTAGCTGCACTAAAGGACAGAACTTCCATCAAACACAATATAATTAAAAAAGATACAATAAAACCTGGAAGCCAAGACTAGCAGAATTTCAGTAAACATTGAGTACAGCGCTGTCAATATCAGCACTCTATTCACATTGGAAAGCTTCTTTATAAAATAAAGATTATTGTTAAATCTCAGAGGTGTTTTAAGTAGGCCTGGGCAGAGTTCGCAGAAAAGTGACCAAAAAAAACAGTCCCGTGCTATACGGAGTTCCGCAAGCCGCAGAGTGCGTTAGGTTGCGCCGTTCGTGCTGATTTTTAGCGCCGGGTGGTTGTCCCGCACTAGAAAATCAGCACGAACAGCACCATGCACAGCGCAAGAAGGGGCTGCTTCTTTCTGCCATTCGATTAGATGTTAAAAATCTTGCTGAGAGGAGGTCTAGCGTTGGACTTAACGTTGGCGAGCACGAGCGGAACTCCGCATGCCAAGTGGAGCGCGAAGGTAAGAAAACTCCGCAAACGGAGTTCACCACCTAGTCCTAGTTTAAGGCACTGGCAAAGTGTGCAATTGGAAGTGAAATTTCTCTCTCTTTTCCATGAGTTTTTTTCTTCAATTCAACTCAACATATTTTTCGATATTGTTTGGTTTCATGGTGTTTGAATTAGCTGGAAATAGGTAACAAAATAAAAAGTGTTTCCGAACAAGGGCCTATAAAATATGTCTTGAGAGATCCCACAACATGCCACGGTTGCCAATCGATATGCAGAAGCCTTTTTTCCACGAATATGCAGGAGAAAAGAGCTGATACACGAGGCACCCGAAAATACTTTCTAGTAATAACAAAGCACTGTTTCTTTTTTCAATATATCACTCGACCTTCCTACCAAAAACTGTTTTGTAATCTGTAGATGCGCACGAGAATTAGCTGGTAAAACTTGACTAAAACATCGGTCGTCGGATTTTACAAAACACAGAAGTAGACGCAGTAAATAAAAGTTGCTCTAGTGCTGTCGTTTTTTGTAATGAAATACAGAACATTTTATGCATCTTTCAATAGATTAAAAAATAAAATAAAAAATTTTAAAAAAGCGTTCACGTCTGTAAGCCACCAATGGCAGGATTTCACAAAACATTAAAGTACATTACGTGAAGAAAAAAAAAAGCAATAGCCTAGAACTATAATTGACAGCACTAGAATATAAAAACAAAATAAAAGAGCGATCACATTCATAAGGCACCACTGCTCGAACTTGAAATAACACATTCCGCTAGATCCATGCTCTGCAGGGGTGCTGTTTCCAGCTCTGAAAAAAGGCAAGCGTCTTTAAGAAATAAACATAATTAGAAAACAAACAGAAAAAACAACAAAAAAAACAGGCTCCAGGCAATCCAAATATCAGGTTGAAGGAGCAGATTCATGGCAAAATTATTACAAAAAACTTTCTAAAGCTGTATACCTGCACTGTGATAAAATGCACATAAAGCCACACCACATAATTCTTTGATTAAATACATTAACAAAATAAAAGAGCAATAAAATCCATTAGCCTCGATGAGCACAATTTGACTAAACATTAAAACACACACAGTAAGTGCCGCTTAATACAACCTAGCACTGCTATTCCCTGCAAATAAAACTAAAAACACTTGACGCTTTCCTAAAACACATTAGGAAAATAAAAGAACAATAGAATGCATATGCGAGAGGTAGGTAGTTGAATTTCACTAACCATTGAAAGGCACGCTGAGCTGCCATTTCAGCACTAGGCTGCTCTGTGTATAAACTGCCTATCTAAGAGAAAGAATTACAAGTGAGATGAAGTCAGGAAATTAAAGAGCCACTTGTATAATATAATGGGAGCACTCAGTAAAAGTAGGGAGAACACTAAAAAAAGAGAAGAGTAAAACGCAGAAGAGCACAAAAAAACAGAGAAGAATGTCAAATGTAATGTTCTCAGCCCAAGCCATAACATAATAGATAGCAATGTGTAATAATTGCATACTGCACACAGGTAAAATATACAGTTCCAACGAGTGGCAAAAACATAATTAGAATAGCGACTACCTTGGGATGTATGCTCCACGGGGCGTTTTGGGCGGGTGGTACAGGAGGTGACTGGCAGGCAGGGATTCGCCTGGAGCAACCAGGGATGGGGCTAGGAGGACTTATATGGAAGTTGAGTGGGGCCTCCAGCCATAATTTGGTTGGAAGATGAAAAGGTGGCCGGGTGAACAGGCAGGGTATTAAAAAAAAATATAGAGCATTTTTTGGAGGGTTTTTCAGGTACTGGGGTAGGTGGTCGGCGTTTGAGCATGGTCAGCGTTGTTATGGAGGGGGATAAGGTGAACGAGGCCTTGCCGCTGCTGAGAGAGGCTGGGAGGAGGGGCGACTGTTGTGTATTATGTTGTACAATTATGTAGTATGTATTTATTCAGCTCGCGCAGTTACGCATGCAATGCATTTGTTCAACTTGTAGTTCGGTTCTTCCGAACGTTTTTCCGTGGCAACGGGCATTACGGACATGACCTGCTGAGGAGAAGCGTCGGAGGTGCCAAGCTCATGTGCTGTGTTTCAATTACTGGAATAAACTTGGATTTTCACCAATTGCTTCCTTGCCTATTACTCAACAATTTTGGCGACGAGTTATTGTTGAAACACCATTCAAGAACCCACAACAATTTTGGAACTATTTTGGCACTTTTCTGGATGTCCCGTGGAATCATTGTTTTATATACTGGAATATTCATCGCTTTGAAGGGAATTGTAATCAACTGGAAGATATCTACAATGTTGCAGAGATTCTCCTGTGGCATGATATTTTTTTAATTTTCACTACGTCAAACCCTGCTTACCAGACTGTGCCGCAACCAGTGTTGGCGTCCTTCAAATCTTGGAGCCATTACCAGGAAGAGAACTGTTAAATAATACTCTGGGAGACTTGAAGTAGGTGCGTAGGAGTAGTTTAATGTAGAGCACAGCAAGAGTACAACTCAACGCCAGCTGACCAAACTTCCAACTGGCATTCGTGGAACATGAGTATGGAACACAGGATACACGCAGGTATTCTGGAAGGTAGGAGGAGAGAACATAGGGAAAGGCATGTGCCTGTACAATGGAGGTGTTTAAAGATAAACTACAACAAATCTTCTTCCTTTGGAAAAGAAACATAAAAGAGGAAACTGAAAGGAGTACAAAAGATAAAGCAAATAGTTTAGAAACTTATTTGCAACAATAATCATTAAGGTAAACAGGTGGACTAGGTTACCTTGCAATTCTGTTATTAGCAGGCAGGGATGTACTCTGTGCACTGGAAGGATCAGGAGTAGTGATGCTAGAATGACAAGCATTGTTAGAATCAAAGTCATCACCTCCACCCGAACAACTTTTGCTACCTGAGGAGGAAACCAAGGTATTGTCTTCCATGGTGAGTGTGATTTCCCACTTGAGCCTCATTCGCCTCACCTGGCCGGTACTGAACTCCTCCCCCGCATGCGCTCACAAAGGTCTAGCGACCGTGAGGGTGTCAGCTGCTGCACAGCAGGGCTGATTGGCGGGGAGGAGCCAGGGGTCACGGGGGCACATATAAAGCACGCTGGAGGGGACGCGCTGTTAAAAGAGGACGCGCTAGCCCAGGTAGTGCATGCTGCAAACAGTAAGCTCTAGTTACCAGTTCCTGACTGTAAGAACGATTGTTGAGCTCTGTTTTAAACATTTTAACTGTTTTTAAAGCCTTTTTATTCCACTTTTACCTCTCTGAGTGTGATTTCCCACTTGAGCCTCATTCGCCTCACCTGGCCGGTACTGAACTCCTCCCCCGCATGCGCTCACAAAGGTCTAGCGACCGTGAGGGTGTCAGCTGCTGCACAGCAGGGCTGATTGGCGGGGAGGAGCCAGGGGTCACGGGGGCACATATATAAGAACGCTGGAGCGGACGCGCCTAAGGCAAGCCCGTCTGCGCCCATCCGCGCCCGTCCGCGCCCTGATGGGCCCAGGGGCCAAAACCCCTGTCCGACTTCTGTTGTACTCCAGTTCAGAACTAAAATCACTTAATCTGCACCGCTGCCCCTTAAATATCGAGACTACTATTGCACTCATGAGAGAAGGTCTCCTCCTGCCCATAAAGGATAGGACTCACTCCAAATCCACCCTCATTCAGGGTCGTGCTCCCCCTCTCCCGTTCGATTCACTGAAATTATTGGCCCTGAATATGCGCTCCCTTCATAAGCATGCCGTCGAAATCTTTACGCTCCTACAAAATGAGGCCCCTGATATCCTCGCCCTGTCTGAAACCTGGTTGGACGAAGAGTCCGGTCCTACCCTACTGGCTGCAATGCCAGATGGCTATGATGCTGTCTGGCACAACCGACCTGCCGGTAAAAGAGGCGGAGGGGTAGCGTTCCTTTTTAAAAAATACCTGAGCATAGAAAAAGTGTTGGCTGAATCCCTGTCTGGGGCAGATATGCTAACCATCAGGGTCTGCCATCACTCCTCAAGTATTACGATCTCCATGCTCTATCGTCCCCCCAAATGCTCCCCCAACTTTACTGATCTCCTCACCGAATGCATCTCTAACCTCCGGTCACGTTTTCAACATCTCCTGGTAATGGGAGACTTTAACTTTCATTGGGATCAACAACCCAAGGAGTCTCAGGCCCGCCAACTAGAAGAGACTTTCACCAACCTTGGTTTCTCCCAATTAATTACAACCCCCACCCATGTGCTGGGACACACTCTAGACCTGGTTTGGTCAACCGCCCCCTTCATTACACTAAAATAGGTCACCCCTTGTCCTTGGTCGGACCACTTCTGCATTAACCTGATACTTCCTCTTACCAAACATATAACTCCGCTCCCTTGCGGCCTGGAAACGGGTGCGCACCTGGTCAAAAATAGATGGCCCGACACTGTTAAGCGCCCTCCGTGCACGCCCGCCTAAGAAGCAGGTGCAAGCTGACATTGAAATAGGGACCACTGCCCTTACCGACCGACTTCGTGCAGCCGTCAACACAGTTGCCCCTGAAAAGAGAATACAAATCTGCAATAAAGGCAAAGGCGCCCCGTGGTTTACGGAAGAACTCAGGACTTCCAAACGCACGCTACGCCACTACGAACGACAATGGCGAAAAAATTATGAACTTCAGGCCCTGACTGATAATAAAGCAAAACTAGCCTCATATAAAAAGGCGCTGCTGTGCAGAAAGGCGGAATTTTACGAAAATAGGATTTTGTCTGCAACCAATAAACAAAAAGAAACGTTCCGAACCCTGAAGGAACTTAGTCAGAAACAATCTCAGTCTACCCCATCCAGCCAGGAACAATGCAATAATTTCCTCGCATATTTCTCCAATAAAATCCAGGATATACTGACTGAGATTGACAACTCGCCCTGTATACCATCACCTTATGCAGAGGATGCCTCACAGGGCTCTAGTACAGATACCCTTCCCTCTTTTCAACCCCTTGACATAGAAACCCTCCGATGCCTGGCCAAAAAGATCAAATCAGGCTCGCCAGCCGATCCTTGCCCTCCTATAATATTCAATCTAGCACTTCCAGAAATTGAGCGGGACATCCTCGCACTCCTAAACTCCTCTCTACGGATGGGAGAGGTTCCATGCTGCTTCAAGGAAGCCAGAATCATCCCCCTTCTCAAAAAACCCGGTGCGGATATTTCGAACATGAAAAATTACCGCCCTATCTCCCAACTCCCCTTTCTTGCTAAAATACTAGAACAGCATGTCCTGCAAAATCTTTCCAGGTTCCTTGAGGATCATCACCTCCTGGGGGACAGGCAAGCCGGCTTCCAAGCTCACCATAGCACAGAATTAGTGATGCTATCAGTACTGGATGATATTAGACGGACTGCCGACATTAAAAAGCCCTGTGTGCTGGTCCTTCTAGACCTGTCGGCAGCGTTCGACACGGTCAACCATACCACTCTCCTGGAAAGATTAGGATCTATAGGAATCGAGGGATCTGTCTTACAATGGATCACCTCTTTCCTGACAAACCGCGCCCAAAGAATCCAGATGGGAGACTGGGTCTCGGAGAGAGGCTCTTTACCCTGTGGAGTCCCGCAAGGGTCCGCACTCTCACCCCTTCTCTTTAATATCTACCTCAGTCCACTTATCAAGGCTCTGGCGGCTATGGAGTGTCAGATCTTCAACTATGCAGACGACACCCAAATCATCCTTCACATTGATAACTCCCCTCAAGCACAATCCCGGGCAAAAGAGATCCTACGCTTTTCAGTCAACTGGATGACGGCTAACTCTCTTAAAATCAACCCTGACAAAACCGAAGTCCTTGCCATGACGGATGACCGCAACCCCTGGAACTCCTTGTACTGGCCCCAGGAGTTGGGCGAGGCCCCAGTCCCAATCCCAGTGGTTAAAAGCCTTGGAATTAAAGTGGATGACAAACTCACCCTAGCTAATCAAGTTTCCACGGTATTTGGCACCTGTGTGGGCCTTCTCCGGCTACTCAGGAGGCTCTCCCCCATTCTCTCATTCTCCGCCATGAGAACTATTGTGTCTGCCATTATTTTGGCTCGCCTTGACTACGCCAATTTCTTGTATATCGGACTCCCGGACTCCTTAGTGAGAAAACTCCAGATAATTATGAATGATGCCGCTAGGCTCATTTTTAAACTACCAAGGCACACGCGAGCCTCAGCCCTTCTACAACGCCTCCACTGGTTGCCCGTAAAACAAAGAGCTAAATTTAAGGGCCTGTGTATCGCCCACAAAGCTATCTATGGCCAAGCCCCCATCTACATCAAGCAAAGACTCACAAATTACGTGCCAGGGCGCACACTTAGGTCCTCCACAGGGAGCCTCCTATACTGCCCAAGATTCAACTACGTCACCAAAGGAGGAAGGGCCTTTCCTCCCTCCTCCCCACTCTATGGAACAGGCTGCCTAGCCAACTCCGCGCGGAAAACCGCCTTCTCGCCTTTAGAAAACAACTAAAAACTATCCTGTTCACAGAAGCCTGGGCGTAACTGTAACTGTATTGCTTGGATTCAACGCTACTCTTCTTACAGCGCTTAGAGACCTTTTGGGTATTAAGCGCTGAACAAATCTAAATTAACATAACATAACATAACATGGTAGACAACATGTAACCACTATTTCCATTGTTGCAATAAGAGTAAGGAAATTCCTGTGGAACATCATCCTTACTGACGGAGGATTTCTTCAGGTATAAAGCCACTCTCCTAAGGTTCAATTTTTCACCATTGGTTAGAATAATGTAGTGAGGAAATACTTCACTTACACAAAAAGGAACTTTGAATTTGGACAAACCTTTAGAAATCCTACCAGGTTTTACCTTAACATAGTCACCTTTTGAAATGTGCAAAGCAGAGGTAATGGTGGTACGGGTGACAGGTGGGGGGTCTAGGTCACCACCATTGGAGATCCAATCTTTGATCCACGAAGAAGTGAGCTTGGTGCCAGGAAATCTGCCACGCATAAGTTCAAAAGGTGATTTCTCGTTAGAACCATGTACAGTAGTGCGATAGGCACTAACCATGTCTTGGACCATGTCATGAGCAAAGATACCATTAGAACAAGCCATCTGAATTGTACCTTTGACAAGTCTGTTGACTTTCTCACATAGGCCATTACCTTGTGGATTATATAGAGATGTACGATGATGCGTGATACCACATCTAGAGAGAAAAGAACACATGTCATGGGAGACAAGTTGTGTGCCATTGTCTGTGATAAGAACACTAGGATATCCTTCATCTTGAAAGATCGTTTTTAGGAATTTTATGGTGCTCTCAGTAGTGATGTCTTTTACAAAAGCAACAGTGAGCCATTTGGAGAAACATCAATAGAAACAATTGCAAAACGTTGATACAAGGGTAGTTCTTCCATGGGGCCAATAAAATCAAGACAAATACTGTGCCAGGGACTATTGGGGGTAGTCAAATGACCCATGGAGGAGCAACAGCAACCTTAAGTCTTTTCTCCCCTTCTTTACAAGTTGGGCACTTTTCTATCCATGAAGACACCTGTGAGTCTTTACCAGGCCACCAAAAGTTGGCTTTCAGTCTGTGCTGAGTCAGAGTCTGTCCCAGGTGACCTTCATGGGCAATATTGAGTAATTTGGGCCTTAAGTCAGAAGGGGGAATGAACTTGTCACCACGCATGAGAATATTGACACCACAAGTTAATAATTCATCAAGTACCTGAAGATATGTACGAGTAGAGATATGTACACAACTTTCACACCTGGAACCCATTTTGACAAGACGTATAACTTCTTGGAGTGCATAGTCGTTGACCATGGTTTTGCACTAGTCATCATGCGTGGAGGTACCTTCACAGACTGCTAAAACACCATGGACCCATGCAACAGCTTCATTGTCATTTTCTAAACTGAGAGAAACGTCGTCAATATCCTCACAATTGATTGATAATCTGGATAAACAATCTGCTTGGAAATTGCGCCAACCTTGGACATGGGAGATCTCATATTGATACTCTTGGAGTTTGGCTGCTAACCTGGCTAACCTGGGGGAACCCTTACTCGCACCGCCTGGACACAAGCTGCGGATTAAGGGTTTGTGGTCTGTTTTAAGAGAAATTTAGCGCCCCACTAATATGTGCGGAAATATTGAATGCCCCAAGCAGCCGCCAGTGCTTCTTTCTCAATAACATAATAATTCTGTTCAGAAGACGTGAGAGTGCGAGAGGCAAAAGCAATTGCTCGCTCACCCTCAGTGTACTTTTGCAGAAGCACGGCACCTAATCCAGTTGCACTGACTGGCATCGACCATTATGATTGAGACCCGCTTGGTGTCAAAAGGAGCTAGAAAATTGGCTTCACAAATTTCTTTTTTGATCTGATTGAAGCATGAATCTTTGTCGTTGTCCCACACAAATTTTACACCTTTCTTGAGTAAGAGCCTTAGTTGTACAGTTTTATCTGAGAAGTTTTTTACGAATTTAGAGTAGTATTCTATCAAACCCATGAATGACCTAAATTGATCTTTATCAGTGGGACATGGAGCAGAGCGAATAGCTTCCAAGAGATTCTTCTTGGGCTTGACTCCTAAAGCAGATATCTCATAACCAAGATACTCTGGGGCATATTATCAAGAAAGGACGTTAAAATTATCACTGCTTTAGCGGCAGAAAACTGTAGCTAAAGCGGCGATAATGGACTTGATAATATGCCCTTGAGAATTCCAATAGAAGCCCATGTTCTGGTATCAACATGGGCTTCTATTGGAATTCTCTAGTGCATATTATCAAGCTCATTATCGCCGCTTTAGCAGCAGTTTTCTGCCGCCAAAGCGGCGATAATGTTAACGCCGTGCTTGATAATATGCCCCTAAATTTGTTGCACAAGAAAAGAACACTTCTCTTTACGTAAAGTAAGTCCAGCGTTCATGATTCTGTGCAGAACATCTTTGAGTACCGGATTATGATCAGCTATAGAGTCGCCAAACACAAGGATATCATCCTGGAAAAATACTACTTTGTGCAGACCTTTGAAAATTCTGTGACCATACGTTGGAACACACTGGTTGCTGAAATTAAGCCAAAAGGAAGGCGTGTGAACTGAAAGATGCCCTCAGTAGTTATGAATGCAGTGAGGTGTTTAGAGTCATCATGAAGTCTGATTTGATGGTAAGCGCTTTTTAAATCTAATTTTGAAAAAAACTTGGCGCCCTGTAGAGTGGATTCTAATTCTCCAATATTTGGTAAAGGAAAAGTATCAGCAACTACACATTTATTAAGTGATCTTAAATCAGCACAGAATCTCAATTTTCCATCCGATGAAGATGCTTCTACAGGCTCTATCACCCCATTTTGTAGCATTTAGTTTAACAATGACTTTACATCAAGTCTAATTGAGAGAGGAATTCTCCTTAGTTTAAGTTGAATGGGTAAGCTATTTTTTAAAGTTTAATGAAATGTGAATACCCTCTCAATTCACCCAATTCATCTTTAAAGGCAGCATTGAATTTGCGTAGTATATCGTCTATGGAGTGATCTTCAATAACCATGACCTGAGTGGGTGCTCTTGGATTAATGGTGATATGGAGATCGTATTGGTGAACCCAACCTAGTATAGGAGGACCATCAACAGAAATAAAAATCTAACCAAAGGTGGACCTATTTTTAATGAGAATGTTTGATTCAAAATAACCCAAAATATCAATGGTTTCATCTTGAAAACCTCTTTGAGAGATGTCACTTTTACATAGGGTCTTGTTACTCCATTGTCCATCCATAAAGGATTGAGGAATAATGGCATATCTGGAGCCAGTTTCAACCATGAGAGATACTTCACGACCGTCAATCATAAAGAGGGCTTTAGGTTTGTTTTGCCTCTTGTCTTCTCCCACAACATCAATGTCATCAATTACTAATAGTTTGTTTTTCTCTTGTTCTCTGTCATCATGAACAACTGCAATTTTTTGTCGATTGTTTGTTCTACACATTTTCGAGAAATGTGCCAGTCGACCACATTTGAGACATTCTTTGATGGAGGCAAAGCAGAATCTTGCATCTGATGTGTGATTATTACTACCACAACGTGAACAAAACTTGTTTAAGAGGGGATTCTTCTTGTTGGTTGGTCTGATTTAGTTCTTTACAACAGCGACAGATTCATCATTGGGTAACTCGCTTTCACCACCAGAACATTTCTCAGAGACTTCTGAGATATCTTGCTGAGAGTTATTTTTCTTCTGTGTCTCTATTACCTTCATACAACTTTCAGATTCTTCTATTACTTTTGCTAGATCAATGGCTACTGTCAAAGAGGGATTCTTTGCAGCCCATAACCTTTCCTGGATCTTTTTGTTGTTACATTGTACTATTAGTGGTTCTCTAATAAGTTCGTCATTCATGGCTCCAAACTTGCACTTGACAGATAGTTCTCTAAGGTGAACAACAAAATCATCTATTGATTCATTCCGCCTTTGACGATGAGTATAACACTTGTACCTATTCATAACTAGGTTTTCTTCTTTTGAAAATCCCACATCTAATCTGCAGATGGCTTCCTTATATTCATCAGGCATAGGCTGACTATTATCTTGTAAAGCTTGATGTAAGAATCTGAACACTCGTTGTCCCTCTTTCCCTAAGGTGCTAAGTAGAATTGCTTTTTTCCGTTTCCCTGAAAATTCTTGACCGTCCAAAGCCTCTAGATAATTATCGAAAATGATGAACCAATCTTCCCATGGTATTGGGGGATTACCTGGTTCAGGTAAAAATGGTGGTGGAAGAGTGACATTCACTGGTTGTGACATAGTATGAAGCTTTTGATTGTGAGTGTTAAAAAGTATGAACTGTTTAGTTGTTGATAATTTTAAATTATTCACAAAACACTGAAATAAAACACTAAGAGTAAGCAAGGAACAAGAATGTCACAAAATAATCAAGGATGTGCGTATCATCGTAGGACAAGCACAATGGTAAATACTTTGAATTGCTGAGGAAGAGTGTTTTCAATGAGCGATATGCGTATTATCGCTGAAAAAGCACTGTGGTAAATACCTGCGAGATGCTGAGAAGTGATGACAGTCAGCTAGATGGGTTTGCGTATCACCGTCGTTAAACTATGGAATGGGTTTGTGAAATAATCAGGTGTGCGTATCACCGCGTACGCGTCAAGTGATACGCTGGATGGTAAAGGGAATCTTCTTCCGATTATGAAATCTTGTTCATTTTTTTTAAAATGTCCGCTCGCGTCTTTATGTAGGGGGAATGAGGCTTGCAATGCAGGGGTGAAACGCAGAGTCGGGGTACTGTTCACGGATAATGGAGGTGGGAAGGTAACTAAGCAACTAGGACTGACGCTGCGGGAGGCGATGACAAAGCGTTGTCAGATGACGCCAAAGTAACCAAGGAGCATTGCTGAGTGACGCTATGGTACGCGCGTCGCAGCTTTAGACTTACGGTTGATGACGTTATTATCTTCAGCACTTAGCTTTTTTTGATATTTCTTCAAAGTGTTTTACTCCTCCGCGGAATGCAGGAGGGAGATGGCTATCGAGTTGCGTGGATTCGTTCTGCGAAGAGTTGTCTTCAAAGCTGTGGCTGAGAACTGAGAGAAGAAAAATGACTAACGGGTCAGTGTTCTCAGCAGTAATTAGCGTCTTCTTTTCTCCTTTGATGGTGTGATCAGCTCTCATCCCAGGATCTTCGCCAAATTGTTAAATAATACTCTGGGAGACTTGAAGTAGATGAGTAGGAGCACAGCAAGAGTACAACTCAACGCCAGCTAACCAAACTTCCAACTGGCATTCGTGGAACATGAGTATGAAACACAGAATACACGCAGGTATTCTGGAAGGTAGGAGGAGAGAACATAGGGAAAGGCATGTGCCTGTACAATGGAGGTGTTTAAAGATAAACTATTTACAACAAGAACCTTCGCTGCCTGCATTCGAATCTGCACACGTACTCAGGAATCCAACTGCGGTAAGATTACAGCCGCTCTTCATCACCTGGAACATTGCATCATTCAACAAGCGTGCGTACCAGGTGCAACCTCTTACACGTCATTCCGCAAGGTTACATTACGCGACGCAATCTTGATTTTGTTTAATCTTTTGCAGAATCACGCTTTGCGACGCGCATCAAAGCAGATTAAAGAATTCACTTCACCTCCACACACAATGTTTACTGCTACGTCAGACGCTTCCCAACACATGCACCTGCCTTTGCATTTACACATTAACTGATGGGAAGGTGCTTATGGTAACTGTATTTTTTTTCTTTCTCTTTCTTCGTTATTTCTTGAATGACAACAAAGGATCATAGTGAACTAGTCCCTCTGGGAGAAGAAGGGACACTATATCCTTATTGAATATTTGCTTGCTTAATTATTTTCATGGCAGCACAGAATTTTTCCTTACAACCACCTCAGGCCTTTTGGCCAGTAGGGGGGTGTCCATGTATGAAATGGACAGAATGGAAAGCTTATTTTTTGAACTTCATTAATCCTATTGATGAGGAGAATAATGTGTCTCCAGAAAGGAAGGAAACTATCTTTCTACATTCTGTTGTGCCAGGATGTTTTAAAGCTTATGAAGAAAAGACAAAAGTTGTTGTGAGTGGTGATGTCAATGTATTCCATGATATTTTAAATGATTTTGACAACCATGTTGCTGCCAAAGTATGCATAAGTATTATTTGGTATACATTTTTTCATAGGAAACAAGAAGTCAATGAATCCATAGATGAGTATGTTTCGGCCTTAAAATGGTTGGTGGAAGACTGTAAATTTGATCATTTACAAGACCAGTTCATTAGGGACCAAGTGGTTATGCACACCAGAGATCCTGCTACTCAAGAGAGACTATGGATCAATGGGGATGCAAAATTGTAAAATATTTTGGCAATAGTGAGAAAAGCTGAATTATCTAGTCGTAGCGCAAAGGTTCTTAAATCTGATAACAAACCAGAGTCAGAAAGTAGTCAGTAAAATTAGAAATAACAGTATTGATGAACAAGGGAAACCTGTCCCAAAAGACAAGATTCTACAAAAAAAGTAACAACCTCAGATGTTACCGAGGTGATAGCAGTTCTCATTTAGCTTCCAGCAGATTTTGTCCCGCTATAAAGCAGAAGTGTTCTAATTGCAGTATTGTAGCCCATTTTGCCAAAGTGTGGAAGAGAAGGAAGAATGTTAAGGTTAAATGTGTGGACAGGGATATATCCAGTTCTACTGCAGAAAAACATCTTGCTAAAAAACTGCCTTCTCATAATCTGTTGGAGCATGATGTTTCAAGAAGTTATGATTCTAAAGAATTGTGCCTCCTCAACATTATTGACAAGAAAGTTGCTAATAAGAAAAAACCCTTGTGTTTAATGTCATTAGATGGGGTGACAGTACAAATGTATGCAGTCACCTTACACTATTGTGGATGAAGAAACATGGAAGAACCAATTCGTTAAGAAGTCAGGGCAAGATTTAGTCCACCTGACATCCACCCAGAACAGTTTTCTGGAGAGAAAATTGATATAGTGGGTTTCCGCAAATTGGTATTTAAATTTAAAGGGAGAGAATCTTATGGGAAACTTTACATAGCAAAAAAAGGCCCTGCTGACTTAGGGTGGAAGGACCAAGGCAATTTAGGAATAATTCTTAATACAAACAATGCAGAACCAGTTATAATTTGGACGAAAATGTGGAACTGTGTAAGGAAATCCAAGTTTCCTAAAGTGTTCCGCAAGGAAATTGGTAAATCAATGATTTTAAACAACGTATTGTTTTGATACCAGATGCTTGTCCTAAGGTCCATCAAGCGAGGCATAGTCCTATCTTACATAGAAGGGAGGTGGAATTGGAATGAGAGAATCTAGCTAATGCAGACATTATTGAACCTATCAAGTCCTCAAAATGGATTTCTCAAATAGTTGTTGCCCGACGCGGTAACGGTAAACTGAAGCTATGCATCGATTTACGTCCTTTAAACAATAATATAATTGTTGACAGGTTTCCTCTACCTAAAATTTCAGAAATGTTGACTCTCATCAAAGATGCCAATTGGTTTTCTACCATTGACATATCGGCAGCATATCATCAGATACCCTTGAGTGAGGAAAGTAAAGCTCCTACTGCATTTATTACCCCCTCAGGTTGTTTTCAATACAAGAGATTACCTTTTGGTCAGGCATCCGTCTGGGTCATTTTTCAAAGGCTAATCCATCAGCTTTTTGGGAAACATGATAAGGTGCGTTGTTTCCAAGACAATATGTTAATCTTTGGCAAAGATAGGGAAGAACATGATAGTGTGTTGATGGATGTTTTGAGAGTGTTGGAAAAAAAAGGATTGACAATTGAACCTACCAAATGCAAATTTGCAGTTAAGTCCATTACGTATTTAGGACTTGTTATCAGTGATGAAGGGGTTTCTACCAAAGCAGCGTTAATAGATTCCATTTTTAATGCTCGCCATCCTAAGAACAAGGATGAGGTACGATCCTTTATTGGTTTAGTGGCATTCTACTCTAAATTCATACAACAATTTTCGAGCAGAATATTTGCAATTAGGTAATTGCTTAAGAATAAGAATACGTTTTTTTGGAGTGAGGAGTGTGACAAGGAATTTGGAGATATAAAGAAATCTATTGCCGATGCACCAGCTTTGTGCAGTTTTGATCCTGAACTTGACAATTGTATTACTGTGGATGCTAGCAGCAAGGGTTTAGGTGGCATGCTTTCTCAAATCAATCAAGAAGTTAAAGAATGTATTGTTGCTTATGCATCACGGGCATTATCACCTAGTGAAGAGAAATTTTTCATTATTGAAAAGGAGACTCTAGCATGCATATGGGCATTAGAACATTTCCGAGCATTCGTAAGGGGTAAACCTTGCACTGTACAAAGTGATCACAAACCATTGGTAAGGTTAGTAACCACGGAAGGTTTATTTAATGCCTCCGCCAGGATTGCTAGAATGTCTTTAAGATTACAAGATTACATTTACAATTTTTTTAATGCTCGTGGTAAGAAGAATGTTGTTGAAGATTTCTTGTCACGCCTGCCTACTGAAATACAAGACAGTTCTGATCACAAATGGAAAAATGTTTAAGTTGCGTTCGTTCATGGCCAGGGCCTATCTAGTGTTAAAAAAGATGAATAGTTGCAGTTGTATAATACTGACCGTGATTTACAGCAACTCATAGTGTTTATTACTGATGGATGGCCTAAAAAAACTAGAACTTCTAAGGATTTAAGCCGTTTTGGGAAATACGTGATGAATTATCTATACTCCATGGTAATGTCCTAAGAGGAGAGAAAATAGTTCCTCCTTTATCACTCAGAATGTGTATTATCAAGATGTGTCATGAAGAGCATGGTGGCATCGTCAAGACAAAACTGAGGGTATTGGTGGCCAGGTATGGACATGTGTATTGATAGAGTGGTGAGGAATTGTATATGGTGTGCCAATTCTGACAAAACCCTTGTTGCTTTAAGATCTGAAATGTCTGAACCAATTATTCCAAGTCAACCTTGGCACACCATTGCTGTTGGACTTGGCCCTTTTTTTGGCTAAAATTCCCTAAACTTTTTGCCTTCCCCCAGACCTTTTTTCTGACTTATGATCAATGTCAAAGTGCAAGTGCTCCCTGTGTAGTGTAATGGTAATTGGTTATCCAAAATTGTCATGTTTGTCTTACTAGTAAAGTCCCTAGTAAAGTGCACTATGTGTGCCAGGGCTGCTAATAAAAATACTACTAGTGGGTCTGCAGCACTAATTGTGCCACCCACATAAGTAGCCCTGAAAAGAGATCTCAGGCCTGCCACTGTAGTGCCTGCGTGCACTTTGTTAAACTGCCTTGTTGTCCTGACAAGTGCACCCACTTTCCAGGCCTTACCCTTCCCTTTATATGCACATCAGACGCCCCTATGGTAGGCTCAAGGTGCCACCTGGGAAGGATGCAGTGTATGTGAAAGGTAGGAAATGTACTAAGGTGTGTACCATGTCCTGACAGTGAAATACTCTCCATTTCGTTTTTCAATGTTGCAAGGCTATCTTGCCCATAGGACCGAATGGGGGAGACTGTGTAATATGTTTTCAGCCTATCTTCCCATAGGTTTAAGATGGAGAGGTGAAGTTTAGTGTGCTTGAACTCACAATTTAATAACACCTCTTTTTGTGAAGGTGGTTTTTGAATCATGTGTTTATAAACCACGCTTTTAGAAGTGGCTGGTATTTTTTTTCTTACAACTCTGTGTGTCTCTGCCTGGTTGTGGATTGACTGTCTGGATTTGAATGTGATAGGATCAGGGAAATGTCTTGACCCAGGGGAGGAGTAGGTAAGACAGCCACGGTTGACCTGCATCTGGAGTGTAGGGGGGAGGAGTAGCCCCTGGAGGTGAAGAAGCCTGGGATGCTGCCCTAAAACAATGGCTCCATCTCCTGCTGAGTGATTGAAGATCCAGACCCCCACTATCAAAGGAAGACGGTGTCACTGGCAGGGAGACATCCAGAACTGGTTTGGACAGGGGTCAGTGCCCCCTGAACACAAAGACTTCAAAGACATTAGGGGTATAACTATGAGAGCTGAAACCCCTGGACTTTAGACTGATCAATACTGAAAAGGGATTGAAACTACTTCGCGGTCAAGAGGGACCTCTGCCAAGGAAAAATAGCTGAAGAGACTGAAGAGAAGGACTGACCCTTGCTGTGTGTTCTGGGGTTGGCATGCAGGTTGCTGATTTAACTAAGGAGAGGCTAAGGGACTTCGCTGTGTGCTGTGTCCCCCTGCTTTAAAGGACTTTGCTGTGTGCTGTATCCCAAAGTAACGTGTCTCTAAGGGCCCAAGGAGAGCTGGCTCTCTGCTGTGGAAACTCAGGAACATAAAAGTTTCCAAGTGTGCCTCAGCGTCGCTGTGTGCATGTGCTTTTTGCAGCCTGAGACCTTCGTAAGAACTGCCCCGTGATCGTGTGCACCCAGAGTCCAAGTGAGTCTCAGCGACATTGTGTGTGTGTGCTTCGTGCATCCTGAGACCTTTGTTAGGATTGCCCTGTGATCGTGTGTACTCGGAGTTCAAGTGGGTCTCAGGGACGCTGTGTGCGTGTGCTTTGTGCAGCCTGAGACCTTAGTGAGGATTGCCCAGTGATCATGTGCACCCAGAGTCCAAGTGAGTCTCAGCGACGCTGTGTGTGTGTAATTTGTGCATCCTGAAACCTTCGTGAGAATTGCCCTGTGATCGTGTACACCCGGAGCTCAAGTGAGTCTCAGCGATGCTGTGTGCGTGTGCTTCATGCAGCCTGAGACCTTCGTGAGGATTGCCCTGTGATCGTGTGCACCCAGAGTCCAAGTGAGTCTCAGCGACGCTGTGTGCATGTGCTTCATGCAGCCTGAGACCTTCGTGAGGATTGCCCTGTGATCGTGTGCACCCGGAGTCCAAGTGAGTCTCAGCAGATGCTATGTGTGTGTGTGCTTCGTGCAGCCTGAAACCTTCATGAGGATTGCCCTGGGATCGTGTGCACCAGGAACTCAAGTGAGTCTCATCGACGCTGTGTGTGTGTGCCCTGTTGCAGCCTGAGACCTTCGTGAGAAATTGCCCCGTGACTGTGTGTCCCGGAGCAGTCTTGTTCTCTGCTTCGATCGACAGCGTGACCAGAAGTGCTGTGATCGTCATTGCCATCGGACCGGCATCCCCAGAGGAGCTGTGAGAATTCACCACCACCGGCCCGAGCCTGCCTTTGCCAAGGAGAGACCTCGAACCATCACCGTCAGGGGTCCGAGTTCCACTGCCCAAGATCAATGAAGTTGCACCGGAGGCCCAAGTCACGAGGAGAGTGAGATCGCACCCCCCAGGTAACGCTCAGCGAGCGTGCATGTGTCGCCGCCTGGGGCGGGGTGCGGGCTATGAGAGAAACTCTCTCGACCTTTCCCATATTTGCAGTGCGAGCCTCTGCTCACGTCCGTATCGTGGCCCGTAATTGCCGAGGAGTGGCAGTACCGGGGTCGGAGTGTGGAGCTGCACTTTGTTTTCCATCATAACGGTGTTGGGGCATATTTTGGCAGTAGCTGACCGCGAGTCAGCAAGAGTGGCAAAGAGACCGTCCAGAGGACCGTGATCAGTGCTGAAGTACATTATTTTTGCATTACGAACTGCCTGATTGTTGCATTACGAATTGCATTATTTTTCCATTACGAAGGGCCTGATTCTTGCATTACGAACTGCATAGCATTGCATTAGGACTGCATTGGATCATCAAAAATTGCTCATTAAGAATGCAAGAACCTACAAGTGCTTGCTGGCCTAACAACCAGCAAGGTGAAATATTACAAAGACGCATATGTTGGATTTTTAGCGTGTGGTCTCATCGTATATCTTTTTTTATATAAATATATAATGTTTTTTTATGAAACTCGGGTGGAGTCCATTTGTGGTGTTATCACTGTGTTACTGAGAGCGTGGTTGCAAATACTTTACACATTTGCCTTGGAGATAAGCCTGGCTGCGCGTGCCAAGCTACCGAGGGGATGAGGAGGGGCTATCTGAGAAGGTGTCCTTCCTTTCCCTGACTTAGAAGCAAGGGTCCCTATTTGGACTAAGGTACCTACCTCAGCCAACTAGAGACCCCCAGTTCTAACAGTTGCCATTGACATTATGGGGCCCTTTAGTGCTCAGAATAAATATATTTTATCTCTTATTGATATTTTCTCAGGATGGCCTACAATAAAGATTGTAGATAAAGTTAATTCCGACGAAGTACTAAAACTTTTAGACAATGTTTTTGTAGGCAAAGGTTTGCCTGCACTACTTATTAGTGACAATGGAGTTCAATTCACATCCAAAATTGCAAAGGATTATTTTGAAAGAGTAGGGATAAAACATAAAACTACTTCTTTGTACAATCCAAGTGGTAATGGCATGATTGAACGGTGTAATGAGTGCTTAAGAATATTATTCAGTCAGCTGTCATGAACAGTGGTGATTAGAAAATGCAAGTATTTAAAAACGTATGGATGTATAGAACCACACCTCGAGATGCATTAGAAGTATCACCATTTGAAGTAATGAGAGGGAAATGGTCAGAACTAAATGCATCCCTGAATGGTTGTTTAATACCGCCAAACCTATTGCGCCTATGGATGTCATAAGGTCTAGAATTTTAAAAAAGCATCTTGAGTACAAGAAGACTTATGACCTTAAACATTCAACAAAGGTTTGTGACATCAAGGTAGGATCTTGGCTCAAGGTTAAAAAGCCATGGAAAGTAAGGGAGAGAGCCCATTTGCTGAACCGATGAGAGTAGTTAAAGTCGTACGCAATGAGATTCAATTAAACGATGGCAAGTTCTGGAACTTGAAACTTATAGCCATATTAAAAGGTAATATTGACCTATTTGAGAGTAATAAGAAACTGGACAGTTCTTCTGTGAGGAAGGACTTAGAAACTTTTGATATTGACAGTAATATAGTGTGTGGCAGTGACACTAAAGATAAGAGCAACAGTGAATGTGTGACTGTTCCAGATGATCTTGGTGTGGTAAGACTCCTGAGGAAGGAGAATATAGGACATGCAACTGATGTTAACAGTTCTAAACCTATTGTTGGGAATGGAAGTGTGGTTGAGGGTTCTGAACTAATTTCCAGCAATGGAAGTGTAGATGAAGGAGGTCATAATGCACGCATTCATAGAAAAACTAAATGGATGTCAGACTTTGGTGCCGATCACGATCCGGTAAAAACCGGGTACGAACCGTCGGACGGAGCATATTCTCCGTCCGACTCGTACCCGGTCGTAAAAATATACAAACATGGAAGTACGATTCGCACGGAAATACCATTTCCGTACGAATCGTACAAAACCCCGACCGACAAAAATAAACATACAAATGTGATCCGGGAAAGCGCCGACGTGACGTCGGGACGCACGCAGCCTGCCATTCACGAACCAGGAATTACGATTCGCACCGACGTCATCCCGCACGGTGAATATTTTCCGGCAGCCAAAAACTGCCGGGAAATCAGGATGACGCGAACAAGGAGTACCGGCACGCGACGGACAGACATGGACCCGAACCTACGTGTCATCCCGGCCCTCATAGCAGTCGACCTCCTCTACAGGTTACGACGCAGACGCCGCAGAAGGTCAGAACAACAAAGGGAGGGGGAAAAGGGGGGGGCAGGAGCAGGGGCAGGCCACAAAACCCCCACCAAAGTCACACAGCACACATGCCCTGGACATACCTGACCCCCAGGCCCTGGTCACTACGAGGGGGTGGGGGCGTGTCCAGCAAAGCCAGCGTCCGCCACAACGGAAGTGCTTGACGACACGAACCGGCAACACAACAATACAGGTACGTCCCGTACCCACGCCTTAAGAGCGTGGGTACGAGTCGTACCACGCCCACACCTACGTCATCCCAACAATGGCGGGATGGCTGTACCCACGTGGCAAAGGCCTGGGTACGGCCCGCACAAGCATCACATAGCGTGGGGACGGATATGTACGGACCGTACCCCCACCCCCGTATGCATGAAGCATACCCCCAACCCCAACAGTGCAAGTACGACCCGTACCCTCACCCGCGTACGTATGGAGCGTACCCCCACCGCAACAGTGTAAGTACGACCCGTACCCTCACCCGCGTACGTATCGAGCGTACCCCCCACCCCAACAGTGTAAGTACGACCCGTACCCACACCCGCGTACGTATGGAGCGTACCCCCAACCCCAACAGTGTAAGTACGACCCGTACCCTCACCCACGTGCGTATGGAGCGTACCCCCACCCCAACAGTGTAAGTACGACCCGTACCCTCACCCGCGTATGTATGGAGCGTACCCCCCACCCCAACAGTGTAAGTACGACCCGTACCCTCACCCACGTACGTATGGAGCGTACCCCCCACCCCAACAGTGTAAGTAGGACCCGTACCCTCATCCGCGTACATATGGAGCGTACCCCCAACCCCAACAGTGCAAGTACGACCTGTACCCTCACCCCCGTATGCATGGAGCGTACCCCCAACCCCAACAGTGCAAGTACGACCCGTACCCTCACCCGCATACGTATGGAGCGTACCCCTCCCCAACAGTGTAAGTACGACCCGTACCCTCACCCGCGTACGTATGGAACGTACCCCCACCCCAACAGTGTAAGTACGACCCGTACCCTCACCCGCGTACGTATGGAACGTACCCCCACCCCAACAGTGTAAGTACGACCCGTACCCACACCCGCGTACGTATGGAGCGTACCCCCACCCCAACAGTGTAAGTATGACCCGTACCCACACCTGCGTACGTATGGAGCGTACCCCCAACCCCAACAGTGTAAGTACGACCCGTACCCTCACCCGCGTACGTATGGAGCATACCCCCACCCCAACCGTGTATGTACGGACCGTACCCCCACCTCGTATGCATGTAGCAAACCCACACCCGTGTATGTTCTAAGCGTACATATCCTGAAATCGGAGGGGTGTGTGCAGAGTTCTCCCAGCAGTGCCCAGACGCAGGAGGGGTGGGTGCAGAGTCCTCCCAGCAGTGCCCAGACGCAGGAGGGGTGTGTGCCTATCACTCCCAGCAGTGCCCAGAGACAGGAGGGGTGGGCGCAGAGTCCTCCCAGCAGTGCCCAGACACAGGAGGGGTGGGTGCAGAGTCCTCCCAGCAGTGCCCAGACACAGGAGGGGTGGGTGCAGAGTCCTCCGAGCAGTGCCCAGACACAGGAGGGGTGTGTGCAGAGTCCCCCCAGCAGTGCCCAGACATAGGAGGGGTGTGTGCAGAGTCCTCCCAGCAGTGCCCAGAGACAGGAGGGGTGGGTGCCTAACACTCACAGCAGTGCCCAGAGACAGGAGGGGTGTGTGCAGAGTCCTCCCAGCAGTGCCCAGAGACAGGAGGGGTGGGTTCAGAGTCCTCCCAGCAGTGCCCAGAGACAGGAGGGGTGGGTGTAGAGTCCTCCCAGCAGTGCCCAGACACAGGAGGGGTGGGTGCAGAGTCCTCCCAGCAGTGCCCAGACACAGGAGGGGTGGGTGCCTATCACTCCCAGCATTGCCCAGACATAGGAGGGGTGGGTGCAGAGTCCCCCCAGCAGTGCCCAGACATAGGAGGGGTGTGTGCAGAGTCCTCCCAGCAGTGCCCAGAGACAGGAGGGGTGGGTGCCTAACACTCACAGCAGTGCCCAGAGACAGGAGGGGTGTGTGCAGAGTCCTCCCAGCACTGCCCACAGACAGGAGGGGTGGGTGCAGAGTCCTCCCAGCAGTGCCCAGAGACAGGAGGGGTGGGTGTAGAGTCCTCCCAGCAGTGCCCAGATACAGGAGGGGTGGGTGCAGAGTCCTCCCAGCAGTGCCCAGAGACAGGAGGGGTGGGTGCAGAGTCCTCCCAGCAGTGCCCAGAGACAGGAGGGGTGGGTGCCTAACACTCACAGCAGTGCCCAGAGACAGGAGGGGTGGGTGCCTAACACTCACAGCAGTGCCCAGAGACAGGGGTGGTGGGTGCAGAGTCCTCCCAGCAGTGCCCAGAGACAGGAGGGGTGGGTGCAGAGTCCTCCCAGCAGTGCCCAGACACAGGAGGGGTGGGTGCAGAGTCCTTCCAGCAGTGCCCAGAGACAGGAGGGGTGGGTGCCTAACACTCACAGCAGTGCCCAGAGACAGGAGGGGTGTGTGCAGAGTCCTCCCAGCAGTGCCCAGAGACAGGAGGGGTGGGTGCAGAGTCCTCCCAGCAGTGCCCAGAGACAGGAGGGGTGGGTGTAGAGTCCTCCCAGCAGTGCCCAGAGACAGGAGGGGTGGGTGCAGAGTCCTCCCAGCAGTGCCCAGACGCAGGAGGGGTGTGTGCCTATCACTCCCAGCAGTGCCCAGACACAGGACGGGTGGGTGCAGAGTCCTCCCAGCAGTGCCCAGACACAGGAGGGGTGGGTGCCTAACACTCACAGCAGTGCCCCTGCAAAGAAAAGGGTGGAGTACCCACAGATCCAATGCCCACAAATGTCAGTCAGGTGCACAAAGATCCTGCAGTACATGTACCACATGTGTGCGAGGCTGGAAGTATACATATGCATAGCGCCTAAAAGAATACATGTACACATGAAGTCATGGCAACAGTCTACATACACAAGTACAGTGACCACCAAGGACGCCACGAATGATGCAGGTGGAGACATCGCTCAGCATGCATGGGCCAAGTCTAACGAGTCCGTCACACACCCAGCCAATGTAGACACAGCTCAGCCCCACATATTGGAAAGACCGTGCAGGGAAGAAGTCAGGTTACACAGAGGAAGGAACACACCTTGGGACGATGTCACCATGCAGTAACTGCTTACATGAACAAAGTTATGTAGCCAACAGCTTGTGATGGCACACAGATACCAGGATCCACCCTATGACCAGCAGAAGACGACAATTCCCACACACCCAACACATAATCACCACCCAAAATAATGGGGCAGGTCGACCAACAGCAATACCAGACAGACAGTAGTGTACTAAGGAAAAAGAAATTGCTTTAATCAGCATCCAAAAATATGTTTGTCCCTTGAAAGTTCAAAAAGTACAATGCCCATAGGGCAAACCAAAGTTCTAATCCAGGTGGGGGACACAGTGGGACGCGTGTCCCCTAGCTTGCCTGCACAGTCAGACTCCTTCGTCTTCCAGAGCGGGGAGGGCATCATGTGGGGGGGAAGGACCAGGCACCGCAGGGACATGAGGGCGAAGGGTAGGCGTCGTGGGTGCAGGGATGCAGGACTCCACCACAGGGGGTGGGTCAGGGCCAAAGGCGGAGGCCAGGATGGCGCTGCACATCTTTTCAAGGTCCTCCAGCGACTCCCCTGCACCCGAAGGAACCACAGGCCCCAAGGAGGGGGGGGGGGCGGAGGGATGGGTCGCAGTGCCACAGGGGGAGGGTGTGGACAGGGGGGGGGACTCAACCACCCTGACCGGGGACTCCCTTGACTGCTTGCGGGGTGGTGTCACAGTGGGGCTCAGGGACAGAGCGGCCATGAAGGAGTCTTTGCCGGATATGTGGCCAGGAGAGCTGAGGGGAGGGGATTTGGAGGGAGTGGATTTGGTGGAATGCGGACTCCCACTCTGGCTGCATGACTTACGTTTGCCCCCCGACCCAGTGGGTGTGCCTACTTCACCCTGTGTGTGCGTGCCAGGAGGTGTGCGTATGACCTTCCCTGCTGGTGTGGTGCCTGTGTCTGTTGTGGTGGGTGCATGCTGACGTCTGGGTGTACGTGGGACAGGCATGGGAGTGGGAAGTGTGGATGGGTCAGGGGTAGGGGGTTGGACGTAGCGCTGCAGGAGACCCACTGCTGCAGTCAGTGTCGAGTCAATGGACCTCAGCAAGTTGCGTTGGTCAGCCTGCGATGAAAAAATGCCCTCCACGTATGCCTCCATGTTGTTCAGCACTTGGCTGTGGCCATGGAGGACATTAAGCATCGCAGCCTGACCAACCTGCAACTGCCGCTGGATGTCCACAGACTCGGCATTGGCGGCAGCAGTGGAGACAGGGGCAGGGGGTGCGGTGCCTGGCAGGAAGGAGACATGTGGTGACCGGGCACGCTGGGAAGGGACACGAGCAAGTGGGAGGCGGCTGATGGCAATGGAGGGGGCGGGCTGAGATTTTGTGCTGCTGTCAGCTGCTGGTGCAGCCTCCGCCCACTCGGAGAGATCATCCTCAGACCCGTCAGCTTCATATTCTGTCGTGCCTGTGGACAGGTCCTCGGCCTCACTCTCCTCCGCCTCAGTTCCACTCAATGTGCCAGCCACGATGTCAACGCTGGCACTGGTGCTCGGTCCCTCCGCTCCGTCTGTGCTCATGTCTCCCTCCGTGTCCCCCGACGATGCTGTGGGCAAGGTGAAGAGACAGCAATTAATCATACACCTGTATACATATGTCACATGAGTCCAATCTACATAGGTTACAGTGCATAGCCTGAAAAGAAAGATCAGTAACATCTACAAAACAAGGTACAGATGTAGGGCAAAACCCCCCTTGGGGACCACCACCACTGCCTTTGGCGGGTCTGGGAGCACGGGGTTACCGGGGACGAATTTTAGCGCCATCTTGGATTGGGCGCGGGCACTCTCGCGCATTCTCGCGAGATTTCGGCCTGCTGAGCCTACTTGAGGCAGCGAGAGACGGTAGGTCAGCCTGGAGAAGGTGACCACTTCATACCGACCTCGCTAGCGCTAGTTGCGCTTTTTCGCTTGCTCAATAGTTTTAAAACTACCCGTTTTTGTATTTAATTTGATTTTTGTTATTGACCTTGTTTTTATATGCTGCGACCCCCCTGGCCTCATTCTGCACCTTAAAACCCCCCTTGGGGACCACCACCACTGCCTTTGGCGGGTCTGGGAGCACGGGGTTACCGGGGACGAATTTTAGCGCCATCTTGGATTGGGCGCGGGCACTCTCGCGCATTCTCGCGAGATTTCGGCCTGCTGAGCCTACTTGAGGCAGCGAGAGACGGTAGGTCAGCCTGGAGAAGGTGACCACTTCATACCGACCTCGCTAGCGCTAGTTGCGCTTTTTCGCTTGCTCAATAGTTTTAAAACTACCCGTTTTTGTATTTAATTTGATTTTTGTTATTGACCTTGTTTTTATATGCTGCGACCCCCCTGGCCTCATTCTGCACCTTAAAACCCCCCTTGGGGACCACCACCACTGCCTTTGGCGGGTCTGGGAGCACGGGGTTACCGGGGACGAATTTTAGCGCCATCTTGGATTGGGCGCGGGCACTCCCGCGCATTCTCGTGAGATTTCGGCCTGCTGAGCCTACTTGAGGCAGCGAGAGATGGTAGGTCAGCCTGGAGAAGGTGACCACTTCATACCGACCTCGCTAGCGCTAGTTGCGCTTTTTCGCTTGCTCAATAGTTTTAAAACTACCCGTTTTTGTATTTAATTTGATTTTTGTTATTGACCTTGTTTTTATATGCTGCGACCCCCCTGGCCTCATTCTGCACCTTAAAACCCCCCTTGGGGACCACCACCACTGCCTTTGGCGGGTCTGGGAGCACGGGGTTACCGGGGACGAATTTTAGCGCCATCTTGGATTGGGCGCGGGCACTCTCGCGCATTCTCGCGAGATTTCGGCCTGCTGAGCCTACTTGAGCCTCCTGTCGGCCGCGCAGCGGTGACGCGCAGCGGGGCGCCCTCATTGCGCCTGAGTCCAGCCAGAGTCCTGCCCGTCTGCGCTCGTCCGCGCTAGGCAGGGCCTGGCAGGGCTCTTTGCTACCACAGGATGTTATCCTCTGAGGACATACGCGCGTTGCGCTACGGGGTAGGTGGGTGCCGCCATGGTACTTTGGATCCTCTTTGTGGTCCTTATCAGTGCCCTATTTGTTCTTTTACTCTTCTGGCACCACAACCCATTTTGCTCTTTCAATCTAAACCCCCTAGAGCACGCATTACTGGTCCCGTACGGGCCTCTGACAGTTGTTCGGCTCTCAAAGTATTTCATCTGAATGTAAGGTCATTGGCTTGCCACTCGCAAGAAATTTTTTCATTGATTACTGATGAAAATCCAGATATTTTTTTCTTCACCGAAACATGGCTTCACGATAATTCTATGGCTGTGATTAACTTAGCCCTTCCAGCAGGCTATACCATGCACTCATTCCATCGTAATGGTAGAGGTGGCGGCATCGCAGTCGCGGTAAAAACTTGCTATTCGTGTGCCTGGTTACCCACCACTATAGCTGGATGTGAGAGTGCGCACTTTAACATTACTGTAAGTCCCCACTTCACCTTCGCGGGGCTTTTAATCTATAGGCCTCCCGGTCCTGATGGAGCTTTTCGTGTCAGCCTTCCGGATGTGGTCTCTTCTTTAGTTCTGAAAACTAATAATTTTACGGTCATTGGTGACCTGAATCTCCATATGGAAGCACCGCTTTCCAATCCAGTCCAAAGCTTGCTTTATGATCTTGAGGCATTTCAATTGGTCCAACTGGTTAAATTCCCGACTCATATCGGTGGACACCTGCTGGATCCATTCCTGACAAACATCTCCTCTAATATTAAAGTGCTCCAGCCCAAGCCTATGGTCTGGACTGATCACTACTTGATCGAAACACATATTGCTATTAACATCCCTCCAGCCAATAACAACTTGCCTAAGACTCTCAAGCGCCCTTGGAGAAATTTAAACTTAGAGCACTTTCACCATCTGCTGCTGCAGCACCAACCTCAACCTCCTCAGGAAGTCTCCCGTGGCTATGACGATTTTTGTAAGTGGCTTGCCCAGTCTCTGGATGTCCTTATACCAGCTAGGTGGAGCAAGGCTAAATCCGGCTCCCCCAGTCCCTGGTATGACGAATCTCTTAGGGTACTGAAAGCATCTTGTAAAAAAGCAGAACGCGCTTGGCGCAAAAACTATGATACTGAGCTTAAAGCAGCCTATAGATCTTGCATCAGGAAGTATCATAGGGCCATTTGTTTAGCCAGGGCTGCTTTTTACTCACAAGAAATAAAAAATAGTACTAACCCTACCAAGACCATCTTTAGGGTGTGCAAGGACCTCACCAACAAAAGAACCGCCTCCACGTTCATTGCCTCTATGACACACTGCGAAGATCTGGCCTTGTTTTTCATTGAAAAAGTGGAGTCTATATATAGGTCGTTCGCTACGCCTTTTGTTAGTGAAATTAACAGCGCCCCTCTGACCTCTAAATTCTTATTAGCCATTCTAGGTCCTACCCAAGAGGAGTTTCTAAATTTGACGATCAAAGTTAAATCAGGTTCTCCGGATGACCCTATGAGACCCATACAATTCCGTGATTTCGCCGATTGCTGTTACCCGGCGATGCAGAGCTTAATTGTTCTATCTTTTAGAACTGGTTGTGTACCCACTGCTTGGAAGCAGGCCACTATCATACCAATCCTAAAAAAACCCTCTCTGGACCCTTCCAAATCAGAGCATTACCGACCTATTTCCCTCCTTCCTTGGATGGCTAAATTAGCCGAAGCTCACGCCAACAGGGTTTTATCTCTTCATTTGCAAGAAACAAACATACTAGATAACTCCCAGAACGGGTTTCGAGCCGGTCACAGTACTGAGACCGCTCTCTTGGCGGTCGTGGAACATATTAGGAAAATACTAGACCAAGGTCAGACGGCGGCACTGATCCTATTGGATCTAAGTGCCGCTTTCGACACGGTCTCCCACCACATCCTTCTACACCGCCTTGTGGAGGCAGGAGTTGGAGAACAAGCACTTGATTGGTTTTGATCATTTCTTACGGGTCGAACCTTTAAAGTTTCTACTCCTCCTTACATTTCTGCCCCACGCCCCATTCTGCAGGGAGTACCACAAGGTTCGGCTCTTAGCCCCACCCTTTTTAATCTGTATGTTGCACCGTTGGCGCAGGTAGCTGCCAGCTTTGGTCTTACAATAGTGTCATACGCCGACGATACACAGCTGGCGGTATCACTTAATGGCGATTCCAACATGACTGCCCCCACCTTTCAGGCAGCCCTCAAAGCTGTCGCCGGTTGGATGGCGAACAATCGCTTACAACTCAACGCCACCAAGACGGAGGTCATTCTTTTTGGTAGAGACAGCGCGCTCTGGGGAGACCAATGGTGGCCTCCTGAATTGGGTTCTATCCCTACTCTTGTCGCCGAAGTCAGAAACTTGGGCGTATGGCTTGACGATTTATTGACTTTTATTCCCCACATCAAGCGTGTCGCGGGAACTTGTTTTGGTGCTCTACAATGCCTACGGCCTATTTTTAAATTTTTTGACGCAGACACCAGGCAGACCATAGTCCAAGCTCTGGTGCTGACCAGACTAGATTACGCCAGTTCTTTATTTTTGGGTGTTAATCAAGCTGAGCTTGCCCGCCTTCAGCGGGTACAAAATGCGGCGGCCAGGATACTGGTTGGCCTCCCTAAATTTGTTTCTGCTCGCAGCACTATCCATGACCTCCATTGGCTCCCAGTAGCCCAAAGAATTAAATTTAAGGCTTTGTGCCTTACTTTTAAAATTCTCAATTTGGCCTCCCCTCCTATTCTCTCCCAGACTATTCTCCATTATGTCCCCTCAAGAGCTCTTCGGTCTGCAGGGTCCAATCTGGCCATTATTCCTCGTTTTAAAAAGTCCAGAATGGGTGGACGCTCCTTTTCGGTAATGGCGGCGACACTATGGAACTCTTTGCCTGCCTCACTTCGTTCCATCCACGATTTATTTCAGTTCAGGAAACAATTAAAAACTCACTTATTTTCCTCTGTATAGTTTAGTATTCTGGTCTTTATTGTTGTGTTGTGTGTTCCATCTCCTAAAGCGCCGGGACGCCTCTTGGCTGCGGCATCTGTGCGCTATATAAGAAATAATAACATAACATAACATAACAACACACAGTTGGTTGACCCACCATGCCACTGAAAAACCATGGAGAGCATGACACAATAGCAAATGACATGAAATGGAGTTTGACAGAGGAGCCAGGCCCTGGGGACAATCCAGCACTGCATCTGCACCACACAGCGTTGCCGAAAATAGGGATGAGCAGGGACCATATCCATGAACTTGAGGCACATGCAGCATAGGTAATACTGAAAACATGCCCACCATGACTGGCTCACTGCACCTTGAGTGTATGTCCAGACAAACATCACACACTGGCCAGACCTAGCAAGGAGATTTCAGGTTTTGACATGTAGGCTTTGCCCGCACCAACCACCCCCTACATGAGACAATTTGTTGAGACACAGGAAGCACTTACATCTCTTAGTCTGGGTGAAATACACAGGGGCTGCATAAATGCAAGATTGGACGCCAAATACCCAAGGTGCGCCTGTCCAAATAATCATGTACAAATGGTCATCATCAGATGATTGTAACAAGACACACAGGCACTGGCCCCCGTGAGTATGGACAAGGAAAATCAGGTCAGGCTGTACAGCGGACACTTGTACTACATTTTACGTCAATATACATGGTGCCAGGGGACAATGGCACAGAGCACAACCTATGCTGTAGACACTGAGAGTGTCCACGTTTTGTGATGACACACATGACACCTAGGAAAATATGCCCCAGGGGACAGTAGTGGCCACACAACTCCATGGTCCTGAATGGGAATGACTGCAACACATGCCACCATCCCTGCACTATGCGTATCGCACACTCATGCACATCATGTCACAGGCCACAACATAGGACATGCGTGCTGTAAGGCATGACACTTGAGAGACTAACTCCCATGTCTGGACTCAGCATCAGTGCCAACTGACATGGAACCCACATGTACTGAACTGGACAGGGCACAGGCAAGGTCCCAAAACCTGTTACACACCACCCTCACACATGATGCTACAGGCATAGTTCACGTGGAGAAAGTGCCAGCCGACATTACCTTGTGAAGGAGTGACTACACACAGACCAGGGAACACATTGCAAGGAGGGGAAGGGAGGCAGGAGAGCACCGCTATACTGTGGGTAACTGGATCTGCACAGCACCTTTAAACCCTGGCAGTGTATCCATGCAGCTGTGCACTTACAAATGCTGGTGACACACAACAAACACACATGTACCTACCCCCTTCCTGCTGCTGCTTCTCCTGTAAGCGCCTCTCCAAGTCTGGAAATACCACCGCCAGCACACGCTTGTGGATGTGGGTCAGACGGCGGCGCCCGCGGTTCTTATGGGTCTCAGGTGAGTCCCCCAGCAGGACCCGTGCGATCCTCCGCGTCCAGCACCGGATATCCTGCCAGCGTTTCCTCACCTGGGCCAGGCGCCGCTTGCGACCATCCGTCCTCCTCACGGCACTGACGGCGTTCATCCATATCTGCTTCTTGGCAGAGGCGCCTACCTGTGAGGATGAATAAGTGACACTACATCAATACACCAGGCACATGTCACAGAGAGACATATTAGAACAAATTTGCTGGTTATAACAAGGCATAGTATGCATCCAACGCATTGCACCTTTGTCATAGGGACATGATCCTCTGGGGAAGGGCAAAAGCAGTACGTGCCATTGAAAGGACACAGGTGGAATGAGGGCAACGACACAATCAATGATCCAGGCTCACACTGTGCATCAGAAGGTACACCAGGATAATGTGCAGCACCTCTAAGCAGTCACATGCCACAGGCCACTGACGCTACCGCAGCAGAGTACACAGACACACACAGGCACAGGACATTCACCTGCCATTGCCAAATGCAGCGACAAACCTCACTCTGCACATGTGCCACTAGACGGGGGGGCTCACAGGTGTGGGGCTGGCTCTGCACGTCAGACACACAGCACTGCTCCCTGCTCACATCACATGGGCACGGTATATCCATCCCTCATGCAGCCCGGGTGCCACACTCCACATATGCACCCACCCACATGACAGGGGACTTACACACACACCGATGTCCAGGGTATGAACACATCATGTGGACACTCTCAGCACAGGTACACAGAACTTACACACATCTGTGGGTACAGTCACCTGTCACACTGGGCTGACCACATAATAAAATGAGGACTGTAGAGGCTACATTCCCAGGAGGAAAAGACAGGCAGAATGTGGCATGCACCATGCAGTGATTGTCACAGTAAACACAATGCAAGTGAGGACGGCAGACATGCACCACAGCATGCACTGGCTGGGAGACATCAGGCATTCCTCCCCCTGGGACCCCCCCTACAGTACATAGCATGTGTGTCACACCTGGACACAATGCCAGAAGTCACAGTCACAAACAAGGGACACAGTCTGTGCTAGTAGACTCTGCACTCACCTGATACCCTGGTCGCCCATACAGCAGGGGGTACTGTGGGAGGATCACATCCAGCAAAGCCAGGTTCTCCTCCAGGGTGAAAGGCTGTGACCTCTCCACAGACCTTGACATGGTTCCAGGGAATCAGTAGCAGCAGCTGGGTCGTCGAATCCAAAGATGTGCAGGCAAGTGCTCCCTCATGGGACCTGGCTGCCTTATATCTGCCTTGCTGGCCTGTTTCATGCACAGGAGTACAGAGTGATTGGTCACTCACATTTGCATACTATGTTTCCTCCAATCCCTTCAAACCTAGCACAATCTGTGGGTTCTTATTGTGTTTTTTTCTTGAGCATGATGTCACCTCCAGAACCACATTGCAACAAAGTAGATTCATTCAAACTGACTACTGCTGTGCACCTGCTGAAAAAAATTCAAACTTTAAACTTGGTCTCCATGACAACCAGCATGCATGTAGGCCTTTCTACTTGTCCCTCATGTGTCCCATATGTAATTTGGAGTTTCACACACAGGTACGGTGCGTCCCTGGGCCCTAGGGCACCACAAATGCATAGCAACGGCCCGTACAGGCGTGTGTACGGTCCGTATCACTATTGGTGTGCTTGCGTATGCGTACCCATAGTGAAAGTGAGCGTACGCACGCATGTACGGTCCGTACCACTATGGGTACACATACGCGAGAACACCCATAGTGATAGTGAGCGTACAGGCGTGTGTACGGTCCGTACCACTATGAGTACGCATACGCGAGAACACCCATAGTGAAAGTGAGCGTACGCACGCGTGTACGGTCCATACCACTATGGGTACACATACGCGAGAACACCCATAGTGATAGTGAGCGTACAGGCGTGTGTACGGTCCGTACCACTATGAGTACGCATACGCGAGAACACCCATAGTGAAAGTGAGCGTACCCACGCGTGTACGGTCCGTATCACTATGGGAGTTCTCGCGTATGCGTACTCATAGTGGTACGGACCGTACACACGCCTGTACGCTCACTATCACTATGGGTGTTCTCGCGTATGCGTACTCATAGTGGTACGGACCGTACACGCGAGCGTACGCTCACTTTCACTATGGGTGTTCTCGCGTATGCATACTCATAGTGGTACGGAGCGTACACGCGTGCGTACGCTCACTTTCACTATGGGTGTTCTCGCGTATGTGTACCGATAGTGGTACGGACCGTACACACGCCTGTACGCTCACTATCACTATGGGTGCTCTCGCGTATGCGTACTCATAGTGGTACGGACCGTACACGCGTGCGTACGCTCACTTTCACTATGGGTGTTCTCGCGTATGCATACTCATAGTGGTACGGACCGTACACGCGTGCGTACGCTCACTATCACTATGGGTACACATATGGCAGCACTCCCATAGTGATAGGGAACGTACACAGGCCCTCTGAGCGAAAGTACGGTGCCTTTCACACATCACGGTGGTGACAGGCAGCACACAGGAAGGAATAGGGCTGACATACTTGTCCATGGATGGACATCAAGGCATTGTCTGGGCAGTACTACATGTGTGGGGCACAGGTGTGAAAGGCTGTGATGTGGCACATTACTCCTGAGTCGAGAAGGCACCAGATGTATGATGATATGTGTACAGATGTTATGTGTGACGGTGCAATGTGTGCCAGGCATGCCCTTCACTCCTTGACATGTGTGCATGTCGTACTGCACACTTGGGATGAGCGTCACTGGCATGGCACAGTCAACAACACACGCAAGTGTCCCCTGATGCCTGCTACAGGGGTTACCACACCAGACATGTGACTACCCACGGTGCACGATGTGACTATGTCATGTATGTGTGGGGGGTTCCCATTAGCTTGATGTTGGTGCTCCCTCAAAAGCATCAGCTGTTGCAGCAACCAACATGTGTCTGTGTGTAGATGGACATGGCACACTGTTACGCACACCAGGCCACATGTGGTATCGGATGTGAGGTGCGTATGTATGCATGGGACACGGAGTAGCGTAACAAGGACATGTCTACATTCTCTCTATGAATGTGTGGTGAGTCATTATATGTACACCTTATTGGCAAGGTGTGTGGGCTGTCCTAGTGTAATGTCCTGTGACCTGTGGCTCTAGTGTTCCGCTACCAGTCTCTGAAATCGACATCCTACTTCTGCTGATGTGTTGATGTATGTCACTCCTGTGTTGCGTCTGGCTGTTCACTTACACTGGGACACAGCTAATCCCATGCCATGGCATGTGGAGGTTCACAATCTCCGTGTGTAGCTGGGTCTTGGTAGGAGTGTCACCTGGCAGCCATACGTGTCCAGGGCATGTGGCACATACCTGACTCCGTATGTCGCATATGTGTATTGACAGATTAACATGTGCTCAGCACCAAAAATGTGTTGTTGTAGTGCACTCACTCTTCCTTGTCACTTCCAAATTACTGCAGAGCGCCGCCTCTTCCCCGAGCAATTCCGGACTTGGCTGACATGCGGGAGAATGACTGTATCCGGTGCTACCGCTTCCCGCAACTGTTGATTGAGGAGTTGACGGCGAGGCTGGCACCACACCTGCAACTGCTGCACAGGTATCCTACGGCACTGACACCCAAGCTGAAGGTAATGGCAGCCCTACATTTTCTTGCCACGGGTACCTTTCAAAATACCATAGCTCATGTTGGTGGCATGTCGCAGAGCATGTTCTGCCGTGTGCTGCATGATTTCTTAGAGGCCATGTTGCTTCACCTGGATGAGTTCATCCATTTCCCAACCCCTGAAATGTTGACTGGGGTCAAGCGTGGATTCTATGCCCTGGGAGGGATGCCCCATGTCATTGGGTCCATAGATGGGACACATGTGGCTTTGGTACCACCACAGGCACAGGAGGTAGCGTACAGGAATTGCAAGCACTACCACTCCATCAATGCCCTTGTGGTGTGTCTGTCCAACATGGTGATTTTACATGTCTGTGCTTGTTTTCCAGGATCAGCACACGATGCCTACATCATGAGGCGTAGCAGGGTGCCTGAAATGATGACGCAGCTGCGCAACGAACGAGCATACGCTACAACACCGCCCATGGCCGGACAAGGCGAGTGATAGAGAGGACATTTGGCCTCCTGAAGAGCCGATTCAGATGCCTCCACAAGACCGGCGGCGCCCTCCCATATGCCCCGGCGAAGGTCTGCAAAATCTTCATGGTCTGCTGCATGCTGCACAACATGGCAGTTGAGAAAGCTGTGCCACTCATCCTGGATCAAGATGATCAGGACCGTCCACCCGTGGAGGACCAAGGTCTTGGCAATGGGGCTAGTGATGTGGAGGATGTGGTTCCGCAAGAGGACATCCGGAGTCGGCTCATACCCGACTTCTTCGCTTAGTGGTGAGTACCAGTGTCTGTGTGCACGCATTGGTCCCCGTGTGGCATGTGTTGCCATGTGTGTGTCCATCTGCATGTATGCCACGTGAGTCTGAGGTGTGTGTGGATGTGTCACTGGAGTGATGGTGCCAGTGATGAGTGTATTTCCACAGTCATAATAGTGACCTAGCATGTTGTCATCCTTACATGTGTCGAGTACATGCACATGCAAGTGGCTGTGCTTTTTGTGGCTGACTTCTTGTGTGTCTCTCATCCCCAGGTACTTGCGCATGCCGTCTGCTGGTTGCATTGTTGTGGCACTGCTATTCCTCATGGACACGTCATCGTGTGCTGACTCAGCGTTACACGCACGGACAAGTTTGGAAGTCTCCTTAGGGTAAGGGATGCATCAGGGGTGTATTGGGTGTGGCAGTTGTTTACGATGTGTGCACACTGCCCCTGTCGATGTTTGGTTCCTCTGCAGACATGTCGCATCACCATGGGACACATGACATGCAGCTGGGTACACCTGAATAGATGGTCAGACTTGTTGACAGTCATCAGTGATGGGATTGTGGATTGTGATGATGGCATCAATGTGTGTTACACTGCCCTCGGACACATACGGTTTGCATTGGCTTGACATGGTGTGGGACTTCCACATCAGCGGATCAATGGTGTATGGCAGCCTCTCCGTGAGCAGCAGGGGGTGTTTAGCTGTTAGCCGACACTTCTGTGCCAGTTCCATGGCTATCACGCATTTGTGCTGCAGAAGGGGGGTTCCAGTGTTGGACCCACATGTTACTCCACATGACCTGTTCATGTGTACTCCGAGTTGCCTCTGCATTCCCAAATACATGAATAATAAAGGTGTCCCTATGCCTCCAAGGTGCCTATTCTCAGTCAATGCTGGTGTGTTGCCACGGTGCACGGGTCCCAGACGTGGGACCCGTGCTCACTACGCCACTGGATTCAAGCTATCCCGGCTCATGACGGCTGATAGCCAGAAACCGGTCCTAGGATGCTTGATTCCGGTCCAGGGAAGACATGGCTTGGCAGTTCGGGCTGGACTGTTCCCATGAGGCACAGGGTCAAGACTGATTTGCATATGGCCATGTCTAAACTGGGGTGGTGTAGTGGGCAAAAGAACGATGGATTTAACCCAGATCTCTTGACTGGGGGAGAATGTCTGCATTGTCAGCATTCCGTCCATCATTTGTTTGTTGTAACGCTTTTCGCCCTAAGTGGGATGGGTATTCCCAGACGTGGGACCCATGCTCACTACGCCACTGGAGTCAAGCTATCCTGGCTGATGACGGCTGATAGCCAGAAACCGGTCCTAGGATGCTTGATTCCGGTCCAGGGAAGACATGGCTTGGCAGTTCGGGCTGGACTGTTCCCATGAGGCACAGGGTCAAGACTGATTTGCATATGGCCATGTCTAAACTGGGGTGGTGTAGTGGGCAAAAGAACGATGGATTTAACCCAGATCTCTTGACTGGGGGAGAATGTCTGCATTGTCAGCATTCCGTCCATCATTTGTTTGTTGTAACGCTTTTCGCCCTAAGTGGGATGGGTATTCCCAGACGTGGGACCCGTGCTCACTACGCCACTGGAGTCAAGCTATCCTGGCTGATGACGGCTGATAGCCAGAAACCGGTCCTAGGATGCTTGATTCCGGTCCAGGGAAGACATGGCTTGGCAGTTCGGGCTGGACTGTTCCCATGAGGCACAGGGTCAAGACTGATTTGCATATGGCCATGTCTAAACTGGGGTGGTGTAGTGGGCAAAAGAACGATGGATTTAACCCAGATCTCTTGACTGGGGGAGAATGTCTGCATTGTCAGCATTCCGTCCGTCATTTGTTTGTTGTAACGCTTTTCGCCCTAAGTGGGATGGGTATTCCCAGACGTGGGACCCGTGCTCACTACGCCACTGGAGTCAAGCTATCCTGGCTGATGACGGCTGATAGCCAGAAACCGGTCCTAGGATGCTTGATTCCGGTCCAGGGAAGACATGGCTTGGCAGTTCGGGCTGGACTGTTCCCATGAGGCACAGGGTCAAGACTGATTTGCATATGGCCATGTCTAAACTGGGGTGGTGTAGTGGGCAAAAGAACGATGGATTTAACCCAGATCTCTTGACTGGGGGAGAATGTCTGCATTGTCAGCATTCCGTCTGTCATTTGTTTGTTGTAACGCTTTTCGCCCTAAGTGGGATGGGTATTCCCAGACGTGGGACCCGTGCTCACTACGCCACTGGAGTCAAGCTATCCTGGCTGATGACGGCTGATAGCCAGAAACCGGTCCTAGGATGCTTGATTCCGGTCCAGGGAAGACATGGCTTGGCAGTTCGGGCTGGACTGTTCCCATGAGGCACAGGGTCAAGACTGATTTGCATATGGCCATGTCTAAACTGGGGTGGTGTAGTGGGCAAAAGAACGATGGATTTAACCCAGATCTCTTGACTGGGGGAGAATGTCTGCATTGTCAGCATTCTGTCCATCATTTGTTTGTTGTAACGCTTTTCGCCCTAAGTGGGATGGGTATTCCCAGACGTGGGACCCGTGCTCACTACGCCACTGGAGTCAAGCTATCCTGGCTGATGACGGCTGATAGCCAGAAACCGGTCCTAGGATGCTTGATTCCGGTCCAGGGAAGACATGGCTTGGCAGTTCGGGCTGGACTGTTCCCATGAGGCACAGGGTCAAGACTGATTTGCATATGGCCATGTCTAAACTGGGGTGGTGTAGTGGGCAAAAGAACAATGGATTTAACCCAGATCTCTTGACTGGGGGAGAATGTCTGCATTGTCAGCATTCCGTCCATCATTTGTTTGTTGTAACGCCACGGTGCATACGGCATGTCTGGCATGGTTTTCCGTGATAGTGGCTATGTGTCTATGTGTCGAGTAGCAAGATGCAAGCTGTTTGTGTGGGATTAGACTGTGTATTGTGCATGATGTCCATGACTGTGTGGGTATTGTGACATGTGCCATCCCCATGCATCCAACGTTGGCCAGGCCACCATTCTCTGCATCCACCTGACTCAAGCTTGCAGGACATGGTTCTGCCACCTGTCCACACATACCTGGGTGCCCCCAGGACACTCCACATGATCCCTGACCACTGCGCATGGCTGTCGCTGTACTCAATATGTCTGTCGGCACGGTTGTGCGGCCACCCCCTCAGCTGGTTGGGCCCATCACGGGTGTGTATGGTGCTCCATGTCCGTCTTGCCTAATACATTGTGACCCATGTGTGTCCTGTGCCAGACTCAGGCCCCAGGGTGTGGATGGTTGAAGTCAAATGAGAACTCAGGCATGGTTAGACTTTACAAGACACATGTAAGGTAATAATGCAAAATGTAGGCATCATCTCTTTATCGTGTAACTTTTTATTTTGGTTGGGGTACGTGGGGGGGGGGTATGACATGAGGGGCTTTCCGGGTGTGTGGAATCCAAAGTTCACTAGGGGAGTTGGTGTCCTTGCCATTGAAATCCTCAGAGTCCATGCCACAGTCTTTGTCAACATTGGTCAGACAGTGACCAGCAAGTCCATGTGGCAGAGAATGTCTTTTGCTGCTGTGCTGCTGTTGGTCCAGTGGGCCAGGTGCCAGGCCAGGTGTCCTGGGAGATGGTGCTGTTGCGCTGACCCTCACGGTCTTTTCCGTGGATGGCCCGCCCTCCTGCGGGGACCCTCAGGAGCAGGCCGTGACGATGTTTGGGATGCTCCGTCGGATATCTCCTCCTCCTCCTCATCCCTCCCTGTGGGTGGTGATGTTCTACGCCTGGTGGCACAGGGAGGGTTGCCCATGTTGTCGGCCATCCGACGGAGTGTACTGTGAATTCCCATGAACACCGTCACGAGCTCAGCCTGTCTGTCCTCCATCCGCCTTTGGTGTCGCAGTAGACAGGCATGTTGCTCCGCATGTTGCTGGGCCTGCTGGGTCTTGATCTCCTCGAGGATGGACACAACCTGGGCCATGCCCGTGGTGTCCTGCCGGTATGTGTCCAGGATGTTTCGGACATGGGAATATACCGGTCCCGCAGCCAACCGGTCAGGCTCGCGCCTCCGCCGTCCTCCACTCCCACCACCCCTGGCCACTTGCACTTGGCCTGCCCTTGTGGGCACATCGGGTCTCCGGGACCCCTGAGGGGTGGCATTGGCGTTGTCGCCTGCCTCCTCCTGGGTGCCCGGTACACCGTATCCCTCCTGGCCAGCCTGGCTGCATTGTGGTGGTGGGCCAGGGATCCGGGGTGTCTCCTGGGATGTGGCAGGAGTGGGGGTGGTGGTTGGCCCAGTTGTACCTGACGCAGGTGCTGCAGGTCGTTGGACACCAGAGGGGCCAGGTTGGTCGGGTTCGTCCACAGAGTGGTGACAGTCGTCGCTGCCGGTGGCTCCGTCATCCCGCCGAGCCGGGTCCTGTGAGTCTTCCCCCCCAGTGTTGGGGGGTGATCCACGACGTTGACCTGTGTGTGAGAGAGACAATGTTATTTTTGTTCCATGCAACATCCATGTTTCATTGGTTTCTAAGTTGGCACATTTCCTCTGGGAATTTGGATATGTCTTGCATTGCACTCACAGTGCACTTGTGCATGGGTATGTCCCTTGGCCACAGCTTTTGCGACTTTACCTATGTGTGGCACAGTCTTACTTGCTGCGTCAATTGTGACTGCAGTCAACAGTGGAGTGGACAGGTGTGGTGAGCATGCATTGGTGCCTTCTGTCTTGCACTGTACGTGGGCACATGGAGTTGTTCCACACACTTAGATAATGCAGGTAGCTGGCGTTGTGCTCGTGCACAGGTTGAGACATGGCCCAGTGTTTTGCCATGGAGAAGAGAGGGTGATTCAGGCACTGGCCACCCTTGTCTACATGCACGCAGTCCACCTGCTGACGAGCAGACATTCCCACACCCCCCAAGGCTGAATTGGTCTCCCTGTGTGTCCCTTTCTCACTCCCTCTCTGTCCCCCTCTCCCTCCCTTTGTGTGTCAGCCTTCTCCCTCTGTCGGTCTCCCTGTGTCTCCCTCCCTCTCTCTCCCCCTCTCCCTCCCTCTGTGTGTCACCCTCTGTCACCTCAGCCCAGCTTCCTAGGCACACACTTTTTGCAGATCTTTGAATGGCCCTTGGCTTGTTGATGTGAGTTTGTTTCTGATCTCCAGGCACCCATTGGGGGTGGTGTCTGTGTCTGCGCTGCTGCTGTGGTGGTGTGTGCTGCCACTCTTTCACAGTGTTGGCTGTTCATTAGCTGCTGTCATGTGCGAAAACGTGCCGTCACCCCCATGTGTTAATGCGAGGCGTCCGCCATTTGCTGGCAAGTCTTTCCTGTGTGGGGACACACTGTTTGTCTGGCTGTGACCTAGGCCATATGGGCAGGGGGCATTGTTGTCTGCTTCTGAGTTGCACTATGTGATTTTGGTGGCACACACTCCTGCCATCCGGGTTACCGTGTCTTGTGTTGGTGTTTTCTGTGGCCTGTGACTTGGCATTGTCCAGCTGGGTGCATGGGGCATGGTCGCGCTAGTGGCATGTGCGTGTTTATGGAGTGTGGTTGAGTCATGCGATAGCTTGGGGTGGTTGCGTGCCTGATTGTGAGTTTGGTTGTGGATGACGTTCCCCCCATGTGAGGTGAGTTGTTTGTGTACTCACCCGGGTCTCGGAGTCCTTCTAATCCATCCACTGACACCACCGGCAGTATGGCCACCACCCTCTCCTCCCAGGGATGGTATTGTACGGGTCTGCGGGCGGCCCTCCTATAGTGATGTTGGCCTGGTTGTGGTCGTCGGTCATTTTGGCTCGGACCCTCCTCCGCAGATCGTACCACCTGGCTTGGCATTCATGCCTGGTCCTTCTGGTGGCCGCAACAGCATTCACAGCATCAACAATCCTCTGCCACATGGCTGTTTTTTCGGTCATGCAGGTCTGTCTGACCAATGTTCCAAAGAGGTGTGGCTCGACTCTGAGGATTTCGTCGACGAGGACCTCCAACTCTCGGCTAGTGAACTTTGGATGGGTATGGTGAGGGGTGTGGGTGTGGATGGGGGGGGTGTGTGGATGGTTGTGGGTGTGTGGGTGTGGTTGTGCAGGTGTGTGTGTGAATGTGATGAGGGGGTGTTTGTGAAGGTGTGTGTGTGAAGGTGTGCAAGTGTAAGGTGTAGTTAAGGTTCTAGTATGGTGCTGTAGGTTGTCTGTGGGGTCCGGCAGCAGTGAGTCTGTTGCAAAAGCTCATGGCTTGTGTGTGTGGGCCCTTTTTATTGGTCCATTGGTGGGTGTGGCTGTGTTTGAAGTTTGGGTGGGTGTGTTATAAGGAGTGGTTGTGTTTTGGGCCTCTGTTTGGGATTTTGGCAGTTGCAGGTCAGTGAATGTGTTGCTTTTGTGCTTGTTGGACATGTTTTGTGACTTTGTGCCATTCGAATGGTGTATTCTTGTGTTGTTGTGCTTTGTCCTGGTTGTGTACGTGCGTTTTTAGCGTGTGTACGGTGTGGACTTGGGGAATTTTGTTGTACAGTGCTGTCCTTGTGTCTGGCTTGGTACGACTCGTACATGCGCGATGTTGAGAGAAGGTGCTGGTGTTGGGGCCTGGGGTGCGCTCCGTACTTAGAATGGTGTGGTGGGGGTACGCTCCATGCATACGCGGGTGAGGGTACGGGTCGTACATACACTGTTGGGGTGGGGGTACGCTCCATACGTACGCGGGTGAGGGTACGGGTCGTACATACACGGTTGGGGTGGGGGTACGGTCCGTACATACACGGTTAGGGTGGGGGTACGCTCCATACGTACGCGGGTGAGGGTACGGGTCGTACATACACGGTTGGGGTGGGGGTATGCTCCATGCATAGGCGGGTGTGGGTACGGTTCGTACTTACACTGTTGGGGTGGGGGTACGCTCCATACGTATGCGGGTGAGGGTACGGGTCGTACTTACACTGTTGGGGTGGGGGGTACGCTCCATACGTACGCGGGTGAGGGTACGGGTCGTACTTACACTGTTGGGGTGGGGGTACGCTCCATACGTATGCAGGTGAGGGTACGGGTCGTACTTACACTGTTGGGGTGGGGGGTACGCTCCATACGTACGCGGGTGAGGGTACGGGTCGTACTTACACTGTTGGGGTGGGGGTACGCTCCATACGTACACGGGTGGGGGTACGTGTCGTACATACACGGTTGGGGTGGGGGTACGGTTCGTACATACACTGTTGGGGTGTGGGTACGCTCCATGCATACGCGGGTGAGGGTACAGGTCGTACATACACTGTTGGGGTGGGGGTACGCTCCATGCATACGCGGGTGAGGGTACGGGTCGTACATACACGGTTGGGGTGGGGGCACGGTCTGTACATACACGGTTGGGGTGGGGGTACGCTCCATACATACGCGGGTGAGGGTACGGGTCGTACATACACGGTTGGGGTGGGGGTACGCTCCATGCATATGCGGGTGAGGGTACGAGTCGTACATACACGGTTGGGGTGGGGGTACGCTCCATGCATACGCGGGTGGGGGTACGTGTCGTACATACACGGTTGGGGTGGGGGTACGGTTCGTACATACACTGTTGGGGTGTGGGTACGCTCCATGCATACGCGGGTGAGGGTATGGATCGTACATACACTGTTGGGGTGGGGGTACGCTCCATGCATACGCGGGTGAGAGTACGGGTCGTACATACACGGTTGGGGTGGGGGTACGGTCCGTACATACACGGTTGGGGTGGGGGTACGCTCCATACGTACGCGGGTGAGGGTACGGTCCGTACATACACGGTTGGGGTGGGGGTACGCTCCATGCATACGCGGGTGGGGGTACGGGTCGTACATACACTGTTGGGGTGGGGGTACGCTCCATACGTACGCGGGTGAGGGTACGGGTCGTACATTCACGGTTGGGGTGGGGGTACGCGCCATACATTCACGGGTGGGGGTACGTCTCGTACATACACGGGTGTACATACACGGGTGGGGATTCGACTCTTACATAGGAGCGCTGGGGGGTGTTGGGCGCGTATGCGGGCACATGTCTCCATGGTTGCTATGGGAGTTCGGTGCGGACGGTGTTTTTTCCATACGGTTGTAACATCGGACGCACGGGATGGATCGTAATTCCGCGGTCGGACTTCACTTTTCACATTTGTACGGTAAATCGTCCGGGGACGTGTCGGGCACATTTTCCGTCCCGAGGACGTGTGGGGAATTATTCCCAATGCGATTCGTATGGACTTTTTCCCATGCGAATTGTGATTGGCAGTTTGTACGGCACTTGTATGATTCATACGGTAAAAAGACCGGATACGAGTCGTACGGGGAATTTTTTTACAGGATCGTAATCGGCACCTTTGTGTGTGATGATTCCTCCAGATAACACCTTTTATTTGATAATTAATCTCTTTATTTTCTGTTCTTGAGAAGGGGAAGATGTGTTGTGCATTATGTTGTATAGTTATGTAGTATGTATTTATTCAGCTTGCGCAGTTGCGCATGCAATGTATTTGTTCAACTTGCAGTTCAGTTCTTCCGAACGTTATTCCTTGGTAACGGGCATTACTGACATGACCTGCTGAGGAGAAGCGTCGGAGGTGCCAAGATTATGTGCTGTGTTTCAACTACTGGAATAAACTTGGATTTTCAGCAATTGCTTCCCTGCCTACTACTCAACAGTGACCTTGAGGGGGCGGGAATTGCAGCGGGCTCACGGGGTGGTCTCTGCTTGTTCGCTGCCGCGCACCAAATCTTAGTGAGGTAAGGGGCAGGTAAATCGGCTGCCCGCTTACTTACCTGGAGCTGCAGGCAACGTCGGGCCGAATCAGCCTATTGCACAGGACGTAAACGGATGACCAGTGCCCCTGGACTGGATGAGGTGAGTCGTGGAGGGCATCACCAGCAGCAGTAGGGTGGGACACGAGTGCAAGGTGGACCAGCTCTTCAGAGTCGGGCGGGAACAGCTTCATGCCCAGATCCTGTGAGAAGGCCCAGAAGGCCTCATGATAAGCGGAGTGTCAGGCCCAGCATTGATGGTTGTAACAGTGATACTACAGTGGAGCGATGAGGAGTGAGGGGAGGGCAGGATCATGTCAGAGAGCACAAGGTCGATGGAGAGGATACCATCTTCCCCAGGCAGTGTCCATTTCCCTTTAAGGTATACTCCAAAAAGGTGAACACCCTAAATATCGATTCAGAAATATCGACTGCCCAGAATATCGAATTCAAAATATAGAGTGGACAGAATATCGAATTATCAAAATATAGATAGGTCAGAATATCGAAATTGGGGTACGAAATATTGATTTCCATAATATAGAATTTAAAAATATAGAATTCCATAATATCGAATTTTAAAATATAGATATCTATAATATCGAAAAAAATTAGTGTTATGTATGGTAGTATATGTGTTAAAATTATGTATTATTTTTGTAATGTATGTTTAATTTATTTAAACTAATGAATGTTATGTAATTTAATTTTTGCGTAATTTAATTCCGTAGCGGGTTGTGGGTTTATAGGGGAATAGGGTGGTAAGTAATTTAATTATGGTTAATTAAATATTCTTTATATTTATATGTGTTGATAATTAATTGATTGATAATTAATTATTAATTGGTAATTAATTTGTATTAATTGGTAATTCATTTATATTAATTGAATAATTGATAATTATGTTAATTGTATTTTTTATTATTAGGAGCGGGCTGTGGGTTTGTAGGGGAATTGGGTGGGAAGTAATTTAATTGTAATAAAGTAAATAATGATTTTTTATTTATGTGTATTGATAATTAATTATTAATTGGTAATTAATTTGTATTAATGGGTAAATAATTTGTATGAATTGCTAATTAATTTTTATTAATTGCAAAATTATATTTATTAATTGATTAATTGATAATAATGTTAATTGTATTTTTTATTATTGGGAGTGGGTTGTGGGTTTATACGGGAATTGGGTGGTTAAGTAAATTAATTGTAATAAAGTAAATATTAAATTTTTTTATTTATGTGTATTGATAATTGATAATTAATTATTCATTGGTAATTTATTTGTATTAATTGGTAATTAATTTTTATTAATTGCTAATTACGTTTTTTTCAATGGTAATTAATTGTTATTAATTGGTAATTATTTTTAATTAACTTTTTTTTGGTATTGATAATTAATGTAATCTTATTTTAAAATTAAATCATTAGTTTCCCTACTTTTGCACTCTCAGGAGTGGGAATAGTATTTTTTACCCTCCTGCTATCCAACTCTTTCCCTACTGTTGGACTCACTGGAGTGGAAATAGTAATTTTTACCCTCCTGCTATCCAACGCTTTCCCTACTGTTACACTCTTTGGAGTGGGAATAGTAATTTTTACCCCTACACTATCCAGCGTTTTCCCTACTGTTGCATTCACTGGAGTGGGAATAGTAATTTTTACCCCTAATCTATCCAACGCTTTCCCTACTATTGCTCTCACTGGAGTGGGAATAGTAATTTTTCCCTTCCCGCTATCCAACGCTTTCCCTACTGTTGCACTCTCTGGAGTGGGAATAGTAAATTTTATCCTCCCGCTATCCAACGCTTTCCCTACTGTTGCACTCTTTAGAGTGGGAATAGTAATTTTTACCCCTACGCTATCCAACGTTTTCCCTACTGTTGCACTCACTGGAGTGGGAATAGTAATTTTTACCCCTACGCTATCCAATGCTTTCCCTACTGTTGCACTCATTGGAGTGGGAATAGTAATTTTTCTCTTCCTGCTATCCAATGCTTTCTGTACTGTTGCACTCTCTGGAGTGGAAATAGTAATTTTTACCCCTACGCTATCCAATGCTTTCCCTACTGTTGGAGTCACTGGAGTGGGAATAGTAATTTTTCCCTTCCCGCTATCCAACGATGTCCCTACTGTTGCACTCTCTGGAGTGGGAATAGTAATTTTAACTCTCCTGCTATCCAATGCTTTCCCTACTGTTGCACTCTTTGGAGTGGGAATAGCAATTTTTACCCCTACGCTATCCAACGCTTTCCCTACTGTTGCACTCACTGGAGTGGGAATAGTCATTTTTACGCTCTCACTATCCAACAAAAGCTCTACTTTTTTTACATTACTTTTATTATGTTTACATTTTAAGATTTTTTAGATTATATTATGTATGTTTTATTTAATTGGTTTTAATATTTAATTACTTTTATATTATTTTTAATACATTTAAAAAATTCGATATTTTAGCTAACTATATTTTAACATTCTATATTTTGGAATTGATATTTTATTACTTACCTGTTTGTAGATAGGGAGTCGATATTCTGTCCTTCTATATTTTGGTGTCGATATTTTGGGCATTCTATATTATGTCCCTCGATATTTAGTCACTGAACCCTCTAAAAAGGCCACCTGCAGGAGAGAGGACAGCTTAGGCCCTCGGGGAATTGAGCATTGAATCAGGAGACTCCAGGATGGAGAAAGGGAGCAGGGCAGTTCCAGTGAGTGGGCTGGATAGGAGAGGAGAGATGGGGAGAGTAGTGGCAGATGGCTCTGGGTGCCATATGGAGAGAAAGGTATGGCACAACAGGTCTCTCAGCTTGGCATGGCAGGACAAACTCAGGAGAGTCCATTATGGCTTAGATGCCCCAAGGGGAAGAGATGGCATGGTCCAGGGAGTCCAGCAGGACGTCAACAGTAGGCAAAGGCAATACATCAGAAGGAAGATCTGGTGGGGCTTCATCTGCAACATGCAGGTACAGGCCTGATGTTTATTTCCTGGAGGGAAATGATTACTAGTGAAGAAACTGACTGGGGGCATAACCTATCAAACAGGGATATGACGGTGACATCAAGAAGCTAGAAAGAACAGTTATGAGATGTTGATGAGCATGGCCCACTATTTGGGAGACAGGATGAAAAGGAAAGGTGTGGGAGGTCAGAGATTGGACAGCAAAGTTTTGTCGGGGGAAAGGTGGAAAACAGAAGAAAGTTGGTGTTTTGCAGATGCTGAGAATGACCACCTGATGCAGATGAGTTCGACCACAGTGGGTACGAGAGAGATGATTGGGCAGCAGGCTTTAGTGCAGGTTCCCACCCTGAAACAAGGTAAGCAGGGGACCTGGGATCGGCCGGTGGTGGTGTCAAAGGGGGTTGAGTGAACTGAGGACATCACAGGAGAAATAGAGGCACAGTTGCACAAAGGTAAACTACATAGCAGTCGGGGTGTGGGGTTGGAGAAATCCAGGGGCGCAGGAGGGCCAAGGGACAGTATTTGGGGAGCAGGGGATGCAAGGAGCCAAAAGAGTAGTGGGAACAGGAGCTGGCGAGAATGGTGTAAGGGGACAGAAACAAGAAAGGAGGCAGCACAGGTTGGTGACAAGGAGGAAACAGAGGCAAATCAAAAAGAGAGCAAAGAGGTGAAGAAGAAAAAGCTGCCATACATGGGAAATCCAAAAGTGTTGATGGCACATTTGATGAATGCCACCAAAGACAGGATATGGAAGCAAGAGTATATAGATAGGTGTTCAAGTTGTTACACAGGCAGATTAGGGAAAAAGAGGGGTCTAAGGAGGAGGAATAAGAGATGTCAAGGTGTTCTATGGTACCCATGAAATTGAAAATTGGACAGCCTAATTTCTGATTTATGCCATTGTGTACTGCAAGAAGTATTCGGAGCACTATATGGCTCTTTTTACAATATATGGATGTGATCATAAAGATTCACATCACATTTGGGTGATATGCCTGGCTTCGTTATGACAAGGATTTCTAGGCCCAGTTGGCAGAGGATGTCTAAGGGAAATGGGGGGAGTTGGACAACTTCTGGATGCACAAAATGGCCCCATCTCAGTCGGCGCCCACATTCTTCACGGCCAGTTGGTGGCTGCTGTTTTATTGGCCTTTTCAAGTATGACATAACTCACTGGTGGTGGGGGTATCGGTAGGGGTCTGCCAAGCGGAGAGGGAGCATGCTGGGAATATAGCAGGGGATTTTGTATCAGGGAATATTGTAAGTTCAGGCATGAGTTCTCAAAGTGCGCAGCACAATACCCCCTCGTGCAATGTGGCTTTTACCCTGGTGGAGCCACAACAACACCTGGACAGTCTGGGGTGCAGATGTTGCCTCGAGGAGTGGTCAGGGGGGCCACTGGATTTGTGCACAAGGGCTCATTCTCCAGTTAACCTAGACAGGCTGGAATATTAGCTGCAGATGTATGGCAAGGGGTAGGTAGCCGAGGAATTGCTGGTGGGTTTTTATAGGGGCTTTATTTTGGGGTACGGAGGGCCATGGTTCAGGAGGTGGGTAGACAATCTAAAATCTGCAAAATAGCACCAGCTGGTGATATGGGAAAAAGTGCTGAAGAAGGTGCAGGAAGTGAGGATGGCAGGGCCTTATAATGGGAGCCCAATGGAGTTGCAAATTGTGTCCCCAATAGGCATAGAGCCTAAAAACAAGAAAGGACAGTTTCACTTAATGCAAGCAAGCAGCCGCGAGGATTTGCTGGTGTTACATGTTGGTGAAAATTTCCCGGTAAGAATGAAGGGTTTGGCATTTTTGAGGGCGATGATGGAGGACTTGAGAAAGAAAAAAGTGAGATGGGCAGGCACCTGTATAGTTTGGACAGAAATGATGCCAAAGGGTATGGTAAGGGACAGGGAGGCTAGTGGCGATTGACCAGCCTGGAAGTAAGATTAACAGGGAAATTAGGACATTGGTAAAATTTGCCAAAGGACATAAAGTATGAGGAAGTACGCTTCTATGGGAGGGAATGGGGCGCATTTGTCTCCAATGGAAATTGACCTTTACCTGTTACAGTTGAGGGAGTCCTTGAAAAGCGTTTTGGGGTTGTACTTGTGAGCACATTAGATTTTTATTGGGGGGATGAGTGGCATAGTTAAAGGAAGTTTTCATGGTGAAAGAGAGTTTTGATTGACAGTTGGGGTAGGCAAAGCAGTTGGAAAGAGGGGGTGGGGTAAGCTGACAGTGGTGAGAGATAGTAAGTTGTTGGCAGAAGGTTATGAAATACTTGAAGTTGGGAATTTAACGGATGTTGGGGAGTGATTGGTGGTACTTAGGAGTGTGGGAGGTGGCATTGTGAGGAATGAAGATGTTTAGTGAGGAAATATAGTTTTGTAAGGCCTTTTTCTCACTAGTTTGTCTGTCAGTGGTCTGTGCTGGGCCTTCTCACCCAAAGCATCCAAACTTAAAACCAAAATATTGATGGTGAAACTTTCCTTAGCTAAGTCGAGCAGAACATGCATTGGATGTGACTGTGGAAAACAATTACAATACTATCAGTCCTGTACCAAAGAGACAAAGCATCCGAATCACGTCTCTGGTCAGTGTTCTGTAATAAGGGAAGGAGTCAGTTCCATATTGGATAACCTGTTTTGGGACAAAAATGGCAAAAAATGAAATATTGTATCTAGTATGCAGCTAAAAAAAATAAGAGAGTTCTGCATCCCATTCTGAGTGATAAACTCTGGTTGGATGTGTCCATAGTTTATTTAATACATAAAGAATGCTTCATTTCTAGGTATAGCTGTACTACGGACGTTTCCCACCCCGATTATAATTCACAGATATTTAGCAGTCAACAGAATGCATTTTGGTTAAAATGGGTTAAACTTAGTTAGCCAGTATGCCCCCTTAAAGGCTAGAGCACTCTCAGAATTAATCTGACCTGAGTCATTCCAAGGATGGCTTGATTCAGTTAATTAAGTGGTCTACTCACATTGCTGCCCCCCCCCCCCCCCCGCCCCGTTGATGACTTTTAGGCCTTTTAGGGTCATCACTTCAAGTGCTGGTTCCTATTTAGTCAAATCCCTTATAAGGCAGGATAGAGGGCAATTTGGCTGGAAATCGGTATTCTTACCAAACTCCAAATACGATGGGATCAGTTGAGTCGCCTGGGACCAGTTTTTTCTTTTCTTTTCTTTTAACCTTTATTTCCTCCCATTTTTGTTGTTATTTGTTTTGCATTCATTTATTCCTTTACAGAGTGGTACAAAATAAACCCGACAATGGGCGCCATGCACTGGTGACCTGCATGAATCGGTGGATGCAATGAAACAAACGATTACGTCCATGACACAACGCATTAGCTATCAGCACATGGACCGGGGCCTGAGTGCCATGCAGCTAGAACAGGATATAAGAAGAGAGGCCGTGTGGAGGCCTGCCCCTGGGCCAGTGCAGGACAGAGGAAAGAGAAGGGGGAGAGGAGAGAGAGACGGGGTGAAGGGGAAGAGGAGGGCGGGGAAGAGGGAATGATTCCCAACATAGGCATTGCAGCATCCTGGAGATGAGGGGAGCAAAAGAGGAGCGGCCCGGTGGCTATGTCCAACTTTAAGGTTGTCAGCAGAGCCAGAACTGAAGCATAGGAAATTACTGATACCTAGGATCAGCCGCTGTCACCTAGTAAGAAGGATGACCAGGTGTGAAGAAAGTTTTTAGCTGTGTTTTGCAGACTGTAAATGAGGTGCTCATACGAAGCCGTCTTATACATTTCCATGAGACACTCCTCATGTGGGAGTGTGGAGCACCAGTGCCAGAGAACACAATGTATCGCCATTTTGAGCGCTGTATGATGGAGCCGACATTCATGATGGAACAGCGCAGAAAAGCCCACCGTGCCATGAAGTATGATTGCAGGAGCGCGCAAACATCATGGAGATCGCCAGCGTTTCGTGCAACATGGAGCCAACAGCCCCGCAGATGGGGTGAATTGCAGGATGTTAGACTTGGGGGTCTCTAGTTGGCACAGGTATGCACTTGTGACAAATAGAGACCCTCGCCTCTAGTCAGTGTAAAGGGGTACACTCCTAAAATAACCCCTGCTCACCCCCTTGGTAGCTTGGCACGAGCAGACAGGCTTATCTCAAAGGCAGTGTGTAAAGCATTTGTGAACACATACAGTAATCAAGTGACAAAACTACAGATGGACACCACACAGGTTTTATATAAAAAATAAGTTTTCTTTATATAGATTTACAACAAGACCATTAAATGACAAAAATACACAATACTGTTACTGTACATGGTAGAATTTTGCTTAGTTCTTAAATGCGACACTTTAAGTCAATGTACCTTTTAGATGTGACACGCAGGGCAACGAAAGTGTTGCAACGATGTTGATGTGATGAAGATTTTGGTGCAAAGAAATAAAGACGTGACGATCTTCCAGATGCGGCACGCTTCTCCGGTGTTGCGAGAAGACTCGACGCGTCAGCTGCAGCGGCGACACACTTTACGCGATTTGACGACAACAGCTCCGATGGCGGCACGCTTCTCCGTGGATGTGAGGTGCTTTTCTTGATGCGGTGCAATGCGACAACTACGATGGCTGCGATGGCGGCACGCTTCTTCCTCGATGCGAGACTCTTCTCTTGATGCGGTGCAATGCATCAGCTACGATGGCTGCGATGGCGACACGCTTCTTCGGCGTTGTGAAACACGTCCTGGATGATGCGCGACCCTTCCGCTTGATGCGACAGCTGCAGCAGCGACACACTTTACGCAATGCGACAACAACAGCTCCGACGGCGGCACGCTTCTCCTTCTTGAGTCGCGCTTCCAGCTCCTTGCGACACGCAGTCCCTCAGAAGGCCCAACAACAGCAGCAGGCACTTCCAAAGAACTCTAGGGAGCTGGGAGGTGAAGTCTGTTGTTCCTGAGACTTCAGCAGGAGGCAAGCTCTTTTCCAAGCCCTTGGAGATCCTTCACAAGTTGAGCAAAAGTACACACAAAGTTCCTTTCTCCTCTCTTTGGCAGTAGGCAACCCCTGCAGGCCAATCCCCCAGTTTCAGGGATAGTCTCTCCTCAGTTTCTTCTTGTTTCCTCTCCTCAGCAGAGTTTCTTCATGTTTCCCAAAGTGATCTAATTTCTTGGGATCAGGGTCCCAATATTTATACCACAAAATCCTTTGTCGTCTGAGGGCAGAGGGGCCTTTGCCCAGTTCAAACTAGTTCTGGAGCACTCTGTCTACATGACTCCTTCTTTCCTTTCACAGTACAGGGCAGAAACATCAGACGCCCCACAGGAGGTGGAGCCAGCATTGTGGAGGGAAAGCACAGCCCTGGAGCACTTTGTTGACATTATTCCTTCTCTCCTTTCACAGTGCAGGGCAGAGACATCAGACGCACCACAGGGGGTGGAGCCAGCACTGTGGGGGGCAGGCACTGTCCTATTCAGGTCCCAGGTGCAACTCCTCCCACCCATCTACATGGAGATCTCTCTATTCAGCCCTGTACTGACTCACCCTGTCTCTGGGAATTTCCCAGCCCCCTGGAATTCCCCAGCCCCTGTCACTCAAACTCCGGACAAGGAATAAACAGCCTAGCAGAGGCAGGTTTGAATGGTTAGACAAGAAAATACCTACTTTCTAAAAGTGGTATTTTCAAACACAGAATGTTAAAACCAACTCTACTAAAAGATGTATTTTATCATTCTGAGTTCAGGCATACTAAATTTGAATTTCTAACATGTTCCCTGAGTCAGTTAGGATTATAAGATGTAATAATCAAACTGCCCATTCTGGCCTATGGAGAGCAGGTAGCCTTGCAATAGTGAAAAACGAAAATGGCTGTAATTCACTATTAGAACATGCCACACACACCAGGGCATGTCCTACCTTATACTTACAATGCACCCTACCCTTGAGCCTACAATAGGGGTGTCTGATATGAAGAAAAGGGAAGGTTTAGGGACTGGCAAGTGGGTGCACTTGCCCAGTCAGCATGACAGTACCAGACTGCACGCAGGCTCTGCAATGGCAGACCTTAGACACACTTTTACAGGCTGCTTCTGTGGGTGGCACAACCAGTGCTACAATCCCACCAGCAGCCTTTGGATTTACAAGCCCTGGGCACTCCTAGTGCACTGTACTAGGGTCTGACAGGTAAACCAAACCAGCCAATCATGGAACCACCCATTCATACATCAATTTACAATAGGGAGAGCATATGCACTTTAGCACTGATCAGCAGTGGTAAAGTGCCCAGAGTCATAAAACAGCCAACAACAGGTCAGAAACAATATAGGAGGAAGGCAAAACGTTCAGGGATGACCCTGCAAAAAGGGCCAAGTCCAACACAGGACAATCGCACAAAATAAGCATCTTGTTGCAACGTGTGTTGTCGCAATGGCAACAGGTGGAGTGGGGTAGCAATGCTGCTGCCCTAAGCTTCGAAGAGATCCAGTGCCAATCGTGCAGCCTCTTGAAAAGACAGCAGTTTTGCCCAGTCCTCTGCCTCATAGTCCACCTGCATTACAAGGAAAACAATGGTTCCTGTGGAATATTATACTCAATATTGATTTTAAAGAGATTAAGAATTCGCAATAAATAGGGTTATCAGCGATGTCAGAAAGAAGGAACCACAGACAGTAATTTTTTAATTCAATAGTTGTATTAAATATTCAAATATAAACAAAACGATTTGCACAAGTGTAAAGTGTCCCAAGTGAAACATGAACCTAAAAAGTATGTGACATTGTGTAATAGTATTTACAAGGTTTCAAAACATTTTTTATATATACAGAAAGCGACCAATTCTCAATTTTGACCGGATATATAGCCACTATACAATTTCAGTGGTTCGCTTTCATCTTTACTGTTGATGGCGTTTCAACCCTATTAGGAATGTAGGGTCTCGTCAGGACCTATAGTATTAGGGACATCTAGAAAGAGGAAAGGGATATGTTATAAAATCATTATTTGGCCCATATACCTGCACAAATGCTATAATGGAGAATTATTTTTATTTTTACCTGGACCTGAAATTGCTGAGCTATTAGTAGGGTGTGTGCAACCCGTGATATAGTGAAAGAAAAAGTACTCACTGGGAAACCCAGACGGGTTCTGTGTGAGATAGAGATTGAAAGAAAAGGGAGATTAGAGAAGATTACATGCAGTATAAAATTAGTTCAATCTTGCATGATTTTATCACTTGTCCCTAGTGAGGGCGTGTGCCTAGCAATCCAATTATAAGGCAGCGCAATGACTGTTCTCTCTACTTCGGTGAAATGAGCCAGAATTTAGTAGGAACTCTAAGGAAGGATAAATTATGTAGGCGCTTAGTGATTAAAATACCGGGTTGTGAATTGCTTAATCGTTTTATCTTTATATAGTTTCTACCAGCTGTTGCTGATTATCCATCTAACGATTGCGGGTGCTCCCTGGCAATAATACTCCGCATCGGGTAGATAATGATTCCTTTAGGTGGAATCAATTCTAAAGGTTAGAGTTCCATCCATCGGAGTTATCAATTGTGAATGTTTTCATTTAGTGTAAGATATCAAAGCGCCAACCATACCTTAATTAGAATAGAGCAACAGGACCGCATCTGTCTGCCTGCCGCAATTCAATGACAGCGAGCGTTCGTGCGCTTCCTCTCTTTATGCTGTCCTTCAGTTCTTGTCTAAACCGGAATGCTCCGACGGCATCTGTGATGATTGGCGCGTCACGGAGCTTTCCGGATTACGTTTACGTTTACGTTCCTATCTAAGTCGGAAAGTTCAAACGGCCTCTGTGCTGATTGCCGCGTCAGAGATCTTGCCGGTTTCCGTTAGGGGTAATGAAAAGTGAGAAAATACCCAAAAGTACATGGGTCAGAAATAGAAAATAAGAGTAGAAAAAAAGATGAATAAAACTCGGAGCAGAATTAACCGAGTGGAATATAGTAAGAGAAAACAATAGGGCTCACTATTATTATTCAATTATGAAAACGCATATTTTTGGACAGGGTATTCCATTTATAGTAATTCGTATCACGAAAGGGCACACAAAGGTGCTGATTCCGATCCTGTAAAACCCGGGTACGAATGGTCATACGGAGCGTATTCCCCATACGACTCATACCCGGGAAATCCTCCTTACAAAGGAGCAAGTACGATTCGTAACGAAATACAATTTCCGTACGAATCGTAAAAAACTACGTGCGGCGAAAAAATACCCACAATTCCGATCCGGGACATCGCGTACGTGACGTCCGGACGGAGTCAGGCAGCGTTTTACGGACCAGCAAGTACGATTCGTGCCTACGTCACTCCGCACGGCTAATATTTTACGGCAGCCAAAAACTCCCGGGAAATTGAGGACAACGCAAAGAAGGAGCACCGGTACGCGACGGACAGCCATGGACCCCATCCTACGTGTCATCCCGGCCCTCCTAGCCTACGACCTGGTGCACCGAAACCGCCGCACATGCCGCAGAAGGTCAGAACAACACCCAGGGGCAAAGGGGGGGGGGTGAGGGGCAGGAAACATAACCCCTACCCAAGTTACAAAAAATATATCCTGTACATACATTACCTCCAGGGTCTGGTCACTTCAGGGGGCGTGTCCAATCCCTGCATACCGCCACAACGGAAGTGGACGTCTACGCGTACCCGTCACCACTACAATGGTGGGACGGACCGTACCCACGCTCGGAGGGCATGGGTACGGTCCGTTCCACCATTGTAGTGGTGATGTAGGGGTACGCGTGGTACAGACCGTACCCACGCCCTCAGAGCGTGGGTACAGTCCATACCACCATTGTAGTGGTGATGTAGGGGTACGCATGATACGGACCGTACCCACGCCATCAGAGCATGGGTACGGTCCGTACCACCATTGTAGTGGTGATGTAGGGGTACGCGTGGTACGGACCGTACCCACGCTCTCAGAGCTTGGGTAGGGTCTGTACCACCATTGTAGTGGTGATGTAGGGGTACGCGTGGTACGGACCGTACCCACGCCCTCAGATCGTGGGTACGGTCCGTACCACCATTGTAGTGGTGATGTAGGGGTATGCGTGGTACGGACCGTACCCACGCACTCAGAGCATGGGTACGGTCCGTACCACCATTGTAGTGGTGATGTAGGGGTACGCGTGGTACGGACCGTACCCACGCACTCAGAGCGTGGGTACGGTCCGTACCACGCGTACCCCTACATCACCACTACAATTGAGGTACGGACCGTACCCACGCCCTCAGAGCGTGGGTACGGTCCGGACCACGCGTACCCCTACATCACCACTACAATGGAGGTACGGACCGTACCCACGCCCTCAGAGCGTGGGTACGGTCCGTACCACGAATACCCCTACATCACCACTACAATGGAGGTACGGACCGTACCCACGCCCTCAGAGCGTGAGTACGGTCCGTACCACGCGTACCCCTACATCACCACTACAATGGAGGTACGGACCGTACCCACGCCCTCAGAGCGTGGGTACGGTCCGTACCACGCGTACCCCTACATCACCACTACAATGGTGGTACGGCACGTACACACGCCCTCAGAGCGTGTGTACGGTCCGTACCACCATTGTAGTGGTGATGTAGGGGTACGCGTGGTACGGACCGTACCCAACCTATGAATGCGGGGGTACGGACCGCATCACCCGTACCCCTAGGGCACCAGCACATTTGTGAGACAAGGCGTACACACACCATGAATGTTGTTTTAGGGCCTGGTGCAGCATATAACCAGTACATTGGGGGGGTGTATGCCCAGGACAGCAGTGTACTGCACCAAGGGGGCTGGTGGGTGGGTGGGTGGCTGCCTAGGATTCCCAGCAGTGGACAAAGACATGTGAGGTGTGGGTGCAGAGGAATACCAGCAGTGGACAGAGACATGTGAGGGGTGGGTGCAGAGGAATACCAGCAGTGGACAGAGACATGTGAGGGGTGGGTGCAGAGGAATACCAGCAGTGGACAGAGACATGTGAGGGGTGGGTGCAGAGGACTCCCAGCAGTGGACAGAGACATGGGGGTGGGTGCAGAGGACTCCCAGCAGTGGACAGAGACATGGGGGCGGGTGCCTATCATTTCCAGCAGTGGACAGAGACATGTGAGGGGTGGGTGCAGAGGACTCCCACCAGTGGACAGAGACATGGGGGTGGGTGCCCATCACTCCCAGCAGTGGACAGAGACATGTGAGGGGTGGGTGCCTATCACTCCCATCAGTGGACAGAGACATGTGAGGGGTGGGTGCCTATCACTCCCAGCAGTGGACAGAGACATGTGAGGGGTGGGTGCAGAGGACTCCCAGCAGTGGACAGAGACATGGGGGTGGGTGCAGAGGACTCCCAGCAGTGGACAGAGACATGGGGGTGGGTGCCTATCACTCCCAGCAGTGGACAGAGACATGTGCGGGGTGGGTGCAGAGGACTCCCAGCAGTGGACAGAGACATGGGGGTGGGTGCCCAACACTCCCAGCAGTGGACAGAGACATGTGAGGGGTGGGTGCAGAGGAATACCAGCAGTGGACAGAGACATGTGAGGGGTGGGTGCAGAGGACTCCCAGCAGTGGACAGAGACATGGGGGTGGGTGCAGAGGACTCCCAGCAGTGGACAGAGACATGGGGGTGGGTGCCTATCACTCCCAGCAGTGGACAGAGACATGTGAGGGGTGGGTGCCTATCACTCCCATCAGTGGACATAGACATGTGAGGGGTGGGTGCAGAGGACTCCCATCAGTGGACAGAGACATGGGGGTGGGTGCAGAGGACTCCCAGCAGTGGACAGAGACATGGGGGTGGGTGCCTATCACTCCCAGCAGTGGACAGAGACATGTGAGGGGTACCAGCAGTGGACAGAGACATGGGGGTGTGTACATCATTATCAGATGACCACAACTCCATGGGTGAATGTACGCATCCCTAATTTTCGACTATGTTGAAAGTGCCATAACAACACATCACTGACAGCAGTGTCCCACTCCCATGAGGATGGATGTCTTTCCCCCACTGCATGACACACCACATTTGGGTGTGAGGACAAATGACACATGCATACCCACCCCTGGCTTATGCAGCACAATACACACACAGAGATCATGCCACAAGACTGTATAGTCATGTCAATGCCTACCAAACTAAGAGAGCCAAAGGGAACACACACTGTCACGCACATCCCAGGACTGATAGGAATGTACAGGTGCTGGGACAGCCACCAAGATGTTGTCTCTCATGGAAGGAATAGGGTGGAGTTCCCACAGATACAATGCCCACAATTGTCAGTCAGGTGCCCAAATACCCTGCAGAACAAGTGCCATATGTGTGCTAGGCTGGGATTACACACATGCATAGTGCGGAAAAGGGAGAATTACTCCCTGAAGGCATGGCAACATACTCAATACACAAGTACAGCGACTATCAAGGATGGCACAAACGATGCAGCCGGAGACATTGCTGAGCAGGCATGGCCATAGTTGAAGGGATCCGTCACCAACAAAGGGAATATATACACAGGTCAGCACAACAATTGTGCAACTCCCTGCAGGGAAGATGCCAGGTGCCACAGAGGAAGGAACACTCCTTGGGACAATGTCTCCAAACACAAATAACACACACGACCAAAGATCCTTTGCAGAGACCTTGATGGCACGTAGATCCCATGGGCCACCTCCTGACCATAAGATTCGAACCTTTGCCCGAAACATAACACATTACCACAACCCCAACTCCTGGAGCATCAGCACCAACATCAATACCTGAAATGCAATAGTGTGCAAAGTCAAAAGAAAATGCTTTAATCAGCGTAAGATAACATTTTTATCAACAACACTATATACAAAGGCCAATGGCCAGTCCAGAATAGAAGTCCTTGGGGGGACACATGGGCACGTGTCTCCCCTAGCTTGCCTGCACATTAGAACCCTCAGGTTCGTCGAGTGGGGGGGGGGGCATCATGTGGGGAAGGACCAGGCACCGCAGGGACAGGAGGTGGAAGGGTAGGTGTGGTGGGTGCTGGGCTGGACGCCTCCACCACAGGGGGTGGGGCAGCACCAAAGGTGGAGGTGAGCTCGGCGCTGCACACTTCTGCCAGGGCGTCCAGAGTATCCCCTGCACAGGAAGAAACCACAGGCACGAAGGAGTGGGTGGGGTCGGAGGGATGGGGTGCAGCGCTACTGAGGGAGGGGGTGGACAGGGGGGGATCAACTCCCCTACCCGGGGAGTGCCTTGCCCGTTTGCAGGCTGCTGGACCAGTGGGGCTGAGGCCCAGCACAGCCAAGTAGCTCTCCTTGTCTGACTGTGTGGCAGGGGAGCCAAGGGAAGAGCCTTTGGAGGGACTGGGTAGTAAGGCATGCAGACTTAGACTGTGGCTGCGTGTATGCCTGTGTGCCCCAGACCCAGTGGGTGTGCCTTTATCCCCCTGAGTGTGCATGCCAGGAGGTGTGTGCTTGCCCTTACGTGTTTGTATGCTGCCTGTGTCTGGTGGGGTGCGTGCTTGGGAATGTCTGGGTGTGCATGGGACAGGCATGGGAGTGGGAAGTGTGGATGGGGCAGGGGTAGGGGGGACGAAGCGCTGCAGGAGACTCACTGCTGCCATCAGTGAAGAGTCCATGGACCTCAGCAACATCTGTTGGTCAGACATCGCTGCTGACATGCCCTCCATGAACGACACTCTCTGTTTCAGCAGTCTGATGTGGCCATGGAGGACATTTAGCATCGATGTCTGGCCAACCTGCAACTGCCGCTGAATGTCCACAGACTCTGCAGTGAGGGCAGCAGGGGTGACAGGGGCAGGGGGTGCGGTGCCTGGCACGAAGAAGACATGGTGGTGCCCTGCATGGACAGAAGGGACCAGAGCAACTGGGAGGGCGGTGATGGGAATGGAGGAGGCGGGGACAGATGTTGTGCTGCTGCCAGGTGTTGTAGCAGCCTCCGCCCCCTCGAGGAGTTCAGCCTCGGACCCGTCAGCGTCGTAGTCGGTGTCGCCACCAGACAGGTCCTCCGCCTGACTCCCCTCGCCCTCCATGCCACTTGCTCCCGCAGACTCTCCAGCAGTGGTGGCACCGGTGCTGGATCCCTCCTCAAGGTCCATGCAGGTGTCTCCCTCGGTGTCCTCCGATGATGCTGTGGGCAAGGTGAAGATACAGAAAATAATCAGTCATTTGTATACATCTGACACATGAGTCCAAACAAAATAGGTCACAGTGCATATCAGGAAATGCATCATGAGTAACATCTACATTACTCCGCACATATGTAAGCCCTGCACTCCACAGTTGGTTGACCCACCATGCCACTTGGAAACAAGGAAAATTAGGACACACCAGCAAATAACTTGATATCGAATTATACTGAGAAGCTAGTGTCTGGGAACAGTTGAGCACAGCAATACTATGAAGGCATGCCACCTCTTGTTTACTGTGAACGAAACAGTATTGGTGCACCCAAGGCTAAATAACAGACCGCAATGCTGAAGGTGCCCCCACAATCAGAGACCTGTGAGTACTTTAGAAACCCAAACGAAATACATTGTGATCCCTTGGGAATCACAACACTTTACACAATCTACGGGCCCGATTCACAGAACTAACTTAAGACAAAATCCTAAACTTACTACCATTTTGGTATTCACAGAAGGCACTTACTCATTTTGGTATTCACAGAAGGCACTTACTCATTTCGGTATTCACAGAAGTTAGGAGTCCTAACTTTAGGACTCCTAAATGCCTTCTGTAAATACCGAAAGTCTTAAAATTAGGATTTTTCTCAGTTTAGTAGTAGTATAGTTAGGACTCCTAACTTTAGGACTCCTAAATGCCTTCTGTGAATACCGAAAGTCTTAAAATTAGGATTTTTCTCAATTTAGTAGTCCTAAGTTTAGGACTCCTAACTTTAGGACTCCTAAATGCCTTCTGTGAATACCGAAATCCTTAAAATTAGGATTTTTCTCAGTTTAGTAGTAGTATAGTTAGGACTCCTAACTTTAGGACTCCTAAATGCCTTCTGTGAATACCGAAAGTCTTAAAATTCGGATTTTTCTCAATTTAGTAGTCCTAAGTTTAGATTTAGGACTACTAAATTGAGAAAAATCCTAATTTTAAGACTTTCGGTATTCACAGAAGGCATTTAGGAGTCCTAAAGTTAGGAGTCCTAACTATACTACTACTAAACTGAGAAAAATCCTAATTTTAAGACTTTCGGTATTCACAGAAGGCATTTAGGAGTCCTAAAGTTAGGACTCCTAACTTCTGTGAATACCGAAATGAGTAAGTGCCTTCTGTGAATACCAAAATGAGTAAGTGCCTTCTGTGAATACCAAAATGGTAGTAAGTTTAGGATTTTGTCTTAAGTTAGTTCTGTGAATCGGGCCCAATATGTTTAGAATGTGTGAATGTGCCACTTTGTGAACAGAACACACATGTGCCTGTATAAAAGAAGTCACAGAAGGAGGTGCACACAAAACTACATTTACACAGTCATTGTATGAGCTGCCAGCCTTATTCAAATAAGCCACTGTTAGAAAGAAATGGGGTTTCAGTAAGTACATATACATTGCCCCACGGCGGTCTGGATGACTTGACACTCGTAAGTTGGTATCAGCAACAACCAAGGACTTACCCAAATGCCACCACACTGTGGGAACATGGATATGTATAACCTTAAAAAAAGTGTTATTCGAACAGTGCCTTTCTTTAATATGTGCCAGCGTGTCCCCTGAAAGTGTAAAGGTGGTTTCTTGTGCACTTCCGTGGGAGACATCTGTCATGCAGGCACATTATTGTCCTTCACAACAAAACATCAAAGTCAAGCATTGAAAACATGAAGACATGTTGACAAGTGTAGTGAGTGCCAGGGTACAAGGCTTCTTGACTAACAACTTGAATCATGCCACCTGTCACATGGCCATCCGTACCATGATTACACAGTTGGCAACACATCTGATCCACTGCCTGTCATGTGGAGTGGCACACATGTCCAAAAACAGGACAATGCATAAGATAATGGGCCTGCAATTGTGTCGGAATAAGGAGCACCTGCACTGAGGAGACACACTCATGGCAAGCAAGAATGTCCACACAGATGTAACCACACAAAGACCAAACTATGTAGCATCTGGACCACACACTGGTGCCAAAAATGGATGAGCATGAATCATGTATTTAAACTTTTGACACATGCTGCAAAAAAAAATGAAACCCTGCACAACATGACTGGGTCACTGCATGTTGAGTGTCTGTCCAGACAATTATCACACACAGGTCAGACCTGGCAAGGAGACATAAGGTTTGGACATGTAGGCCTTGCCCGCACAAACCCCCCATACCTGACACAATGTGATTGAGACAGATCAAGAAGTTACACCTCTTAATCTGGGTTTACTAAAATGTGCATCAAGAAATCCTAAATGTACTCCACATCACCTCGTGAGGCTGTCAACACATATTTGTGACAAACAACCATCAACAGATGGTTGTAAATAGACACACAGGCACTGCCCAGTGTGAGGATGCACAAGCCAAATGGGGTCACCCTGTCCAGTGGACACATGTAGCACACTTTACATGAATAACAATGAGGCCAGGGAATAATGCCACAGAGGCCAACCTATGCTGAACACACAGAGAATGGGCACAGTGTTGGATGACACACATGAATCAGGGGCAAGGGTGTCTCAGGGGACTGTAGTGGGCACACTGCTCCATGGTCCTGGAGTGATCTGACTGTAACATGAGCAACCGTCCCGGCACTATGCATATCTCCCACTCATGCACATCATGTCTGAGGCCACAACATCGGTCATGCATGCTGCAAGTCTGTTAATTTGAATCATCACACTCCTATGTTGAGACTTAGCATCAGTGCCAACAAATATGGACCCCCAAATGACTGAACAGGACAGGGCACAGGCAAGGTACCAACACATGTCACAGACCAGCCCCACATATGATGCAGAAAGCAATGTGCACTTGGATTAACTGGCAGCCTAGATGACCATGTGCAATAGTGTTTACACACAGACCAGGGAACACATGTTAAGGAGGGAAAGAGAGGAAGAACAGCACCGGTTGACTTGGGGGAAAAGGATATGCACTGCACATATAAACCCTGGCAGTGTATCCAGGCGACTGAGCACTTCCAAAAGCTGGTCACACACAACAAAACACATGTACCTACCCCCTTGCTGCTGCTGCATCTCCTGTAACCGCCTATCCATCTCAGGGAAGACCACCGCCAGGACACGCTTCATCTGGTGGGTCAGGCGTCGGCGCCCGCCGTGGCGGCGTGGAAGTGAGTCCTCCAGCAGGACCCGGGCGATTCTCCGGGTCCAGCACCGGATGTCCTGCCACCGTTTTCTTACTTGGCTAGGCGCCGACTGCGACCCTCCACCGATCTCACGGCCCTGACGGCCTGCTTCCAGATCTCCCCCTTGGCGTAGGCAGTTACCTGTGAGGATGACAAAGTGAGACAACATCACTACACCTGCTCCATGTCAGAGAGACACACATTTGAACGTCTTGGAAATGTTGAACAGGGCATAGGATGCTGCCAAGGAATAGCATCTTAGTCATATGGACATTGGCCTCTGTGGAAGCCCAAATGCACTACATGGCATATAAAGTACACAGGTGGCATGAGGGGTGCAACACACTCCATGAACATGGCACACTCTGTGCATCACAAGAGACACCAGGCTGATGGACAGCACCTCCAAGCAGTTACATGCCCCAGGCCACTGACGCAACCTCAGCAGAGTACACAGACACACACAGGCACAGATCAATCACATGCCATTGGCAACAGCGGATACAAACCTCACTCTGCACATGTGCCACTTGCCTGTGGGGTGTCACAGGTGTGGGGCTAGCTCAGCAAGTCAGACACACAGCACGGCTTACTTCTCACATCATATGGGTAGAGCTGTTGCCTCCTCCATGCAGCTGTGGTGCAACACTTCACATAGACACTCACCCACATGACAAGGAACATTCACACACATCAATGTCCAGGGGGCGTACACATCACTTGGACACTCTCACCACAGCTCCACTCAACTCAGACACATCTGTGGGTACAGTCACCTGTCACACCGTGGGGACCACTGAATCACCTCAGGAAAATAGAAAAAAATGCCACAAAGGATTAGCCAGGCTGAATGTGTCATGCACTATGCAGTGAATGTCACAGTAAGCACAATGCAAGTGAGGAGTGCACACATGAACTCCATCATGCTCTGCATGGGAGACATAAGCCATTCCCCCCCCTGGGACCCACTCTAAACAACATTGCATGTCTGTCACACCTGGACACAATGCCAGAAGTGACAGTCATGAAAAAGGTGCACAGTCAAAGCTAGTGGAGTCAGCACTCACCTGCTCCCCTGGTCTCCCATACAGGCTGGGGTACTGTGGGAGGATGACATCCAGCAATGCCTCATCCTCCTCCTGGGTGAATGGCTGGGCCCTCTCCACAGACCTTGACATGGTGCCAGAGGAAGCACAGACAGCAGCAGTGTTGTCGACAGGAAACTTGTGCAGGCAAGTGCCCTCTCATGGGTTCTGGCTGACTTATATCTGTCTTGCTGAGGGGCATTCATTTGGAGGAGTACATAGTGATTGGTCAGATTCATTCACATCTTACGTTTACCCCAATCCCTTTCCACATACACCAGTGACAGCATTTGCATTGTTCAAAATTTCAGCACCATGTCAAGTCAACAACCACTTTGAAACATTGTATTTTGTGGTCAACTGACTTTCCCAGGCCACATGATGGAAAATTTGAACTGAAAACTCTGTATGCATGACAACCAGCATGCATTTAGTGCCTAATACTTGTCCCTTATGTGTCCCCTATGTAATTTTCAAATCCACACACAGGTACGGTGCGTTTCACACGTACCTCTACGGCACCAGTTGCATAGTGCCTTTGACACGTACGTGTAGGCACTGGTAGTACACGTACGTGTCCGCAATGGTAGTACACGTACGGGTACGTGTACTACCATTGCGGACATGTACGTGTAGGCACTGGTAGTACACGTACCCGTACGTGTACTACCATTGCGGACACGTACATGTCCGCAATGGTAGTACACGTAGCCGTACGTGTACTCCCAGTGCCTACACGTACGTGTACTACCAGTGCCTACACGTACATGTTTGCAATGGTAGTACACGTACCCGTACGTGTACTACCAGTGCCTACACGTATGTGTAGGCACTGTGAGTACACGTACGTGTAGGCACTGGTAGTACACGTACCCGTACGTGTACTCCCATTGCCTACACGTACGTGTACTACCAGTGCCTACACGTACGCGTCCGCAAAGGTAGTACACATACCCGTACGTGTACTACCATTGCCTACACGTACGTGTCCGCAATGGTAGTACATGTACCCGTACGTGTACTCCCAGTGCCTACACGTATGTGTAGGCACTGGTTGTACATGTACGTGTAGGCACTGGTAGTACACGTACCCGTATGTGTACTCCCAGTGCCTACACATACATGTAGGCACTGGGAGTACACGTACGGGTAGGCACTGGTAGTACACATACCCGTACGTGTACTACCAGTGCCTACATGTACTTATACTACCAGTGCCTACATGCACGTGTCCGCAATGGTAGTATACGTACCCGTACGTGTACTCCCAGTGCCTACACATACGTGTAGGCACTGGGAGTACACGTACGTGTAGGCATGGGAGTACACGTATGGATAGGCACTGGTAGTACACGTACCCGTACGTGTACTCCCAGTGCCTACACGTACGTGTACTACCAGTGCCTACATGTACGTGTCCGCAATGATAGTACACGTACCCGTACGTGTACTACCATTGCCTACACGTACGTGTCCGCAATGGTAGTACACGTACCCGTACGTGTACTCCCAGTGCCTACACGTACGTGTAGGCACTGTGAGTACACATACGTGTAGGCACTGGTAGTACACGTACCCGTACGTGTACTCCCAGTGCGTACACGTATGTGTAGGCACTGGGAGTACACGTACGTGTAGGCACTGGTAGTACACGTGCCTGTACGTGTACTACCATTGCCTACACGTACGTGTCCGCAATGGTAGTACACGTACCCATACGTGTACTACCAGTGCCTACACGTATGTGTACAACCAGTGCCTACACGTACCTGTAGGCACTGGTAGTACACATACGTGTATGCATTGGTAGTACACATACGTGTGTACGGTCCGTACCACGAGTGCTTCTAAGGGCACACAACTCTAGTGATACGGACCGTACACACGCGGTGCGTTTCACACGCTTACACTGTTGATAGGATGCGCACACGAAAGGAATGGAGGTCTCAGACCCTCAGAAGGATGTACATCAAGTCATTGTCATTGCTGTCCTACATGTGCAGGGCCTAGGTGTGTCAGGCAGTGATATTGCAGCAGTTGCCCAGTGGATGACAATGAACTGTCTCCAGCTTAACGGTGGAAAGACAGAGGTTCTTCTCCTGGGAAATAACACCAACCTTTGGAATGAACACTGGTGGCCGTCTTCCCTGGGCACCATCCCCCCCCCAAAAAAACTAGTGAAAAACCTGGGCGTCTGGATGGACGACTCACTCAACTTCCGGTCCCACACCAAGAAAGTGGCCGGCACCTGCATTGGCCTACTAAGAAGCCTCAGCCACATTCTAGGCTTTTTCAACGCCAAAACCCGACAACTAATTATTCAAGCTACCATCCTCTCGCGGCTAGATTACGCCAATGTACTCCTTCTTGGTGCCAACAAATGTGAGATAGCACGTCTCCAACGTGTGCAGAACTCCGCGGCTAGAACTCTGGTCGGCCTCCCCCGCAGATGCTCAGCCAGAGCGACCATCAAAAGATTACACTGGCTACCCGTTGATTCTAGAATCAAATTCAAGACCCTTGTTATGTCCTTCAAAATTCTCAGACTCAACACCCCTCCCTTGCTTCAACCCCTCCTCACTCCCTACGTCCCGGCACGGACCCTCAGATCCTCCAACCGAAATCTTCTTTGCGTTCCTCGAATAAAACTCAGCCGCATGGGCGGCCGCTCCTTTAGGTTCCTCGGAGCCAAGCTGTGGAATGACCTGCCACAACATATCCGTTCTATAGACAGCCTACCAGCATTCCGGAAAGCTGTGAAAACGTTTCTATTCCCTTGCCTGTAACCCCCCCAGTCCTACTCTCCTCTCAGACTTGGATCTGGGTTTCTAGCGCCGGGACGCCTCATTGCTGGGGCAGCTGTTGCGCTCTACCAAAACAATAGAATAGAATAGAATATTGCACATGTCTCCTCATGTATTTGCACAATTGATGTGTGATGACCTGTGTACACATGTCATGTGTGATGGGGTACTATGTGGCACACTTCCCCTTCACACTTTGCACATGTGTGCATGTAGTACAAACGTGTCAAGCACAGCATCACTGGTATGGCACAGTCACCACCACCCGCAACTGTCCCCTGATGCCAGGGACAATGACACTAACAACTGACATTTAACGACCAGCGTGCAGCGATGTGACTATGTCATGTGTGTGTCATGTGTTCCCATGAGCTTGCTGTTGTTGTCCTGTCAACTGCATCTGCTGTTGCTGCATCCAACATGTGTCTGTGTCGAGATGGGCATGGGACACATCTACCCACACCATGCCACATGTGGATTTCCACGTAACTTGTGTCTGTATGCATCGAACTTGATATTTTGACATGAGGACATATCTGCGTTGTCTCAATGTCTGTGTTTTCTGTTTTCACGTGTACCCCTTCATCGCAATGTGTGTGATCTGTACATTTGACATTCCATGTGATCTGTGCGTCTAGCTTGCCGTCAGCTGTCTGTATGAGATGACATCCTTAAAATGCTGAGATGTGGATGTATGTCACTCTTGTGATTTCTCTGGCTATTCACTGACACTGGCCCACAGCTCGTTTCAGGGCATGTCATGTACACTTGCCAATCAACAGGTGTAGCTGGCTTTTCGTAGGAGTATCACCTGGCTGGCATACGTGTCCTGGATGTATTGCACAGACCAGACTCTGTATTTAGCAGATGTGTATTAGCAGTTGAGCATGTGCTCAGTTCATTGACATTGATGTTGTTATGTTCTCACTCTTCGTTATTTATTCCCAATTTCTGCAGGGCACCGCCTGTCCCCAGACCAATGCCAGACTTGGGTGCCATGAGGGAACGTGACTGCATGTTGGAGCACCTGGATGAATTCATCCATTTTCCCACTCCTGAGGAGTTGACAGGTGTCAAGGGTGATTTCTATGCCCTGGGAGGGATGCCCCATGTCATTGGGTCCATTGATGGGACACATGTGGCTTTTGTACCACCACATGCACAGGAGGTCGCCTATCGCAACCGTAAACATTACCACTCTATAAATGCCCTTGTGGTGTGTCCTGCTAACATGCTGATTTCCCTTGTCTGTGCACGTTTTCCAGGGTCAGCACACGATGCCTATATCATGAGGCGTAGCAGGGTGCCAGAAATGATGCTGCGGCTGCACAACGAACGAGCATGTCTTGTTGGTGGGTATACTCTGTTTGTCCTGTGTTTTGTGGGTATCTTTGTATCTTACGGCATCTCCTGACCCACTTTTTTACATGATGTTTCCATGTAGGGGACTCTGGCTATCCCAACATGCCATGGCTGATGACGCCTCTCCGCAACCCAAGATCAGCTGCAGATCACCGTTACAACGATGCACACGGGCAGACCAGCCGAGTGATTGAGAGGACGTTTGGCCTCCTGAAGAGCCGATTCCGGTGCCTTCACAAGACAGGCGGGTCCTTCCCATATGCACCGGTGAAGGTCTGCAAATTTTTTTTCGTGTGCTGCATGCTGCACAACATGGCAGTGGAGAAGGCAGTGCCACTCATCCTGGAGCAGCATGAGCAGGAACATCCACCCGTGGAGGATGAATGGCTTGGTCACGAGGCAAGTGAGGAGGGGGAGGAGGAGGAGGAGGATATCCGGAGTCAGTTCATACGCAACTTCTTCTCATAATGGTGAGTCACTGGGTCTGAGTGTGCACGCTTGGAGCCTTGTGTGGCATGTGTTGCAATGTGTGTGTCCAGCTGACTGTATGCTAAGTGACTTAGGGGCAAATGTATGAAAGGAAAAATTAGTCGCAAACGCTGCGAATCACAAAAAACAGCGTTTGCGACTGATTTTTCGCTATTTCATATGTATGACACACTTCCACACAGAAAAATAAGAAATCGCTAAATTAGCGATTTCTTAGGCTGCGAAACATGAAAACAGCGAATTTCCTTGCGAATACTTAATTTGCGATTTCTTCGCTTAGCGAAAATCGCTAAAAAGAAATCGCTAACTAAGAAATCGCAAGCACATGTATGAAAAAATCGCAAATTGCGATTTTACGAAATTCGCAAATTAGGAAATCGCTATTAACACCAATTGCTTGCAGGTGGTAAACTGGTGCAAGGTACTTAACCACCCCACAATGCAACAGACCCACCCAAAATGGCAGCAATGTTCGTGATAGCCAGGAGGCTGCGTATTCGGGCCCTTGCTCAGAGGAGAAGGAGACAGGAACGTATATTCAGGCTGCGCATCACCCTGTTCCAGAACACTGAAGAGGACATCTATGACAAGTACAGACTGCACCCACAGACCATAATGGACCTGATTGAGGAGCTGAAACCCCACTTGGAGCACCCTACACGCAGGACACAAACAATTCCCACACATGTGCAGGTCCTGTGCTCCCTGCACCTCCTGGCGTCAGGGAGTTTTCAACGGGTCATAGCGGAGGTTGGTGGGGTGTCACAGAGTGCACTTTCGCGCTTCTTCCATGCCTTCCTAGATGCAATGCTACTGAGGCTCTCACATCACATTTACTTCCCCACCACCCAACAGGCATTACAGCAAACGATACTGGACTTCTACCAGATTGCACGATTCCCCACGTCATTGGCTGCATTGACGGGACCCATGTGGCCATCACACCCCCAGCAGAAACTGAATATGTCTACAGGAATCGGAAATGCTACCATTCCCTCAACATACAGATTGTGTGCAACGCTAAGTATCACATCACAGACATCGTAGCCAAATACCCCGGCAGTACACATGACTCCTTCATCTTCAGGCACTGTGGAATACACAGACGTATGAGTGCTGGAGACTTTGGGGAGGGGTACCTGCTTGGTAAATACATTGCACACATCAATACATCCACTACATCACTTGAGGGGGGGACATTGACTTACCTATTGTGTTTTTTTCCATGCGGGTGACAGTGCCTATGCAGTGCGCGACTTCATCCTGACCCCATACCTGGATCCTGCAAATGCTAGTGAGAGGAGCTACAACAGGGCACACAGATCTACACGCTGCGTCATTGAGCGAACCTTTGGAATCCTGAAGAGCCGCTTCCGGTGCCTGCATAAAAGTGGAGGCGCACTGCAATACAGCCCTGAGACCTGTTGTAAAATCGTGGCAAGCTGTGCAATGCTACATAACATGGCAATGAGGAAAGGCACCACAATTGATGTGACCGATACAGACACATCGGATGACGAGCGCCCTGCTCCCCCTGCCAGACCAGCACCAGGAGTTGGGGCAGCTGCTGGACGCCAGAGGCGGACTGAGATCACACAAAACTACTTTTAGGTGAGTATGGATGAAATGAGACAACAAAGCCTGATGATGTGTCAAGTGTTTAATCACACTTCACATGCAAGAAATAGTAATTGTCCCCAGCACATGTTGTACACACAGTGCAGAGAAGGCACAAGTAATAGGGCAAACAGCCTTTTTGGGTTAATGCACCCGTGTTGCAGGCAGTGTCCCCGCAGATGATCACCTCCATCGCTGCCGTCCAGGGTGAGTTCCCCCCATGGTGCTCCCTTGGCCTGCTACCTGTCTGCCACTGCGGCGTCTTTCACCTGGCAAGGTTGGAGTGATGCTGCTGCGACTTGATGTGTCCTCACTCTCAGCAGAGGCCATTAGTGCGCTGCCACCAGCATTGGCTGTCTGCAGCTGTTCCACAGCAGTGGTTACCTGCGCAAGCCCTCGTGCAATGTCCTGGCAGCAATGTGCCATGTCCACCTGCATTGTTACGCTTCTGCGTGTGAGTGCACTGGTGGTGGTGCAGAGGCGGTTGACTGCCTTTGTATAATTGTGTAGGCGTGCATTGGCACGTCGTCCAGCCCTGTCATTGGCAGCTTGGGTGTCCCTCGAAGTGGCACAGAGCTCATGTATTGCCGCTACCATGTTCCTATTGTCCTGATGTATGCGGCATAGCTGCCGATTAATTGACCGCAGGGCTTTGCTTTGCAGGCGCTGTTCCTGCAGCATGCTCTGTTCCAAGCCGGAGAACACGGACCCTTCTCCTTCTGTCGCAGTGCTGCTCCTGGGCCTTGATCTGGATGTGGCCTGTGCCCTTTGCCTTGATGTTTGTGCGTCATGACAGGGCATTTCTGTCACACCCTGACTCCCCTCTCTCCTGTCGGTGTCATCGCCTGTTGCTGGGAATTCCTCGTCAAATGGAGGCAGTGGGGGCCCATGTGCGCGCTTCCTGCGCTGAATTGGCTGCTGGTCTGTGTCATCGCTGGAGTCCGCAGGGTCTGCAGGCTCCTCTCCCTCTGCGCTGTCTTCTTGTGGCATGCCATGTGCTGTGGATGTAAAGGGGACTACATGAGTTTGTGTTACTGTCTGCATGTGGCACTCAATAAAGTTACAATTCTTTGACGGCTAACCTCTGACACATTTTCATTCAATGATCCCCAAAACACATATGTTGCATTTAATTTTGATGGTGTCATGGACACACAGTCAGACACAGTACTACGAGTCCCATGATGCATTGCTATGTGTGCTGTAAGACCTGGCCTGGATTGACATTTTGGGAGTTTACTATGCGCATTTGGGGGAGTGTGCAAGGGATGGGGAGGAGTGCAGGTTGATTTTGCATGCATCTTACCTTGTCTGCTGGATGAGGGGTCGGAGCTGTCTATTGCAGCCACACCACCAACGCTCTCAGGCAGGAGGGTAGACTCCACGATCTCCTCATGGGGGGTTGGCTGCTCTGCAGTGGATGGTCCTCCTCCAGTCTGATTGGCATCCTTGAGTCTGGCTGCCACCCTCTCCTTGGACCTCTGGCGCATATCGTACCACCGCTTGCGCAGCTCCTCGATGGTACGTGTGGTGACTCCAACAGCATTCACCTTGCTCTGTATTTCGAGACAGATTTTCCTCTTCCTGGCCTCTGGGACTTTGAGTGCCTTCTTCCCAAAGAGGAGCTCATGGCTGCAGACCATCTCCTCAATGAGGACCTCCTGCTCCTTTTCAGAAAACTTGTGTTTTCGCTTTCTTTTCTCAGCATCCTTGCCCTGCTGTTGTTGTTTGGGATCCATTGCTGGTTGCTGTCTCCAGGAAAGCCTCCTCACACTCCACAAGCAGCCTCTGGGTGTGGCTCAGGTGAGCAGGTGCAGGCAATCACTCCAGTTTCCTGTTTGTGATGTCATCAGCCTGCACCAGGCTTGCAGATTCCCGTTTTTGCGATTTCTTAATTTGCGAATTTCGCTATTAAGAAATCGCAATACGGGATTCTGCGATTTATTTGCGACTTTTAAGTAATCGCACATGATTAGCGATTTATTTTTTACATCTCGTTTAGCGAATCTGAATTTGCGAATCGCAAAATATCGCAAATTAGGATTCGCGAGAGGGGAGTTTGATACATATGCCCCATAGATGTGTGTTCTGATGTGTCACTCGAGTGATGATGTCATTCCACTCATTTTAGCTGTGACCCTAATTTTTCTAATCGCATGGTGACAACATTATTCCTGTAGAGTAAATGACCATGTATGTGGATAACAATCTTTTAGCTGACTGCTTGTGTGTCTGTCATCCACAGGTTCTTGCGCATGTTGTCTGGTCGTGTCATCATTGGCCTCCTGCTATTCCTCATGAGTATTGCAACGTGTGCTGAATCAGCGTTCCAAGCACGGACATGTGGAAAAGTCATTTTGGGTGAGGATTGCAGCAAGGCATTTTGGGGTTGTTAGGTGTTTGGAATGTGTGGGGACTGCTCCTGTGCATGTTGGGTTACCATGCATACATGTCGACTCACCATGGGGCACATGACATGTAGCATGACTCCCATGAATTGATAGTCTACCTTCGTGACAGTCATCTCTAATGGTTTGTGGATTTTGATGAAGGCATCAATGTGTGTATAACTTCCCTCAGAAACATACGGGATGCTACGGGTGGAGATGGTGTGGGGAATTGCAGCCTCTCCGTGTGCAGAAGGGGGTGTTTGGCTCATCCCCTTAACTTGTGTGCCAGGCCATTAGGATTTACTACATCTGTGTTGTGAAGGGGGTGTCCAGTGTAGGTCCCACATGTTCAGCCAAATGACCTGTGTGTCTGTTCATATTGATGCTTTTCCCTTAGTGTGAGCCTGAGTAATAAAGGGGTTCCTCACCCTCCAAGGTGCCTCATCTCTGTCAATGCAGGTCTCTTGCCACTTTGCATGTGGCATCTCTGGCATAGTTGTCAAAGATTGTGCATATGAGTCTATGTGTAGTTTGGCTACATGCATGCAGGTCTTCATGGGTCAGAATCTCGATTGTGCATGAAGTCCATGGTTGTGTATGTATTTGGGCATGTTGGTCCCCACGACAGGCCGTCAACGCCTGCTGAGGGTGTGTCTCCTGTGCGCGGCTCGGCCTTCTGTTTCCTGATCCTGTGTCAGTCATCTTTGGTGATTGTGCATCCATTTTCTCTGGGTGTTGCATGGGTAACCGGACACTCCTTCCTTTACTTACGCCTGTTGCATTTGTCCTTTCTGACATCCTTGTCTTTGTGTGCTACTTTTGGCATAGTTTCAAAGACATGCCGCCTTCTGCTGCGGCCCCTGCAGCAAGGGCCCACAAAGTGGCGGGATTCGGCAACACACACGCCTCAAAGATGCTCCTCCCTGCCTACCTCCAGCCATTCATTTGGCTGTCATCATCTTGTCTGTGCCACTGTTGGGTACACGCGGTGCCAAAGGTAGGACCGTCAGCACATGCAACGTGCACATTGCATGACCCTCATGTCCTTGCATGACCCACATCACACTACAGTCTGATGTTGTAGCCACCCTCCAAGCAATGTCTATCCGAAACTCAACCGCCTGCTCTCAGCCATACCCTAAGCGCACACATGCCACCTTTGCATGCTGAGTGTGCAACTCGAAGTGCCTACACAGCGCTGCCTCGCCTTCCAGGCCCTGTCACACCAACCAGATCATGTCCCTCCTGCTCCACACCAGCTCCGTACACCAGCAAGGCCATGGGAGTGGGACTCAGGCCTTCAGCATGTGGTATAGTGGCGTCATCTGGCACATGGCCCAGGGATCATCTCTCAGCGTGTCAATCTTCAATGTGTCCAGGACCCCCCTCTCCACCATCACATGCGCACACAACCTCATCATCATGTCGTATGCCATTGACAGCCAGCTGCTCTTCCCCCTCACCAAAGACCCAGCCATTGCCAGTTCCAACATTCAAGAAGACATGAGGTCTGTGAATGAATGGCTGAACATCAGCCACCTGAGGCTGGACTTGTACAGGACTGAGGTAAGCATCAGAGGATTGTCCCCTTACAGCTGGCCCAACTCCTTGTGTCCCACTCGCAGGGGCCCTACACATGCACCCAGTGGCCACGCACACAAGATGTTGTGCATCATGGATTTGTCACTCACATTTGCCATGCAAATCATCATCATCTGTACCTCATGCTGCAGCACCCTCTGCATGACGCACATGATCCTCTGATAGATCCACTCCAAGGAAAGACAGACCATCCCCCAGGTCCACGACACCAGCCGTGTCAACTACTGCCCCACCCTCTATGGAGAAAGTACATCCTAACTCACTGGAAACTTGTCCACATCCAGGGTGCATCTGCACATCTCAGCACCCCATCAACATCACCGTCCACCTGAGATAGCTGCAAGGGATCACTGTGTGCTGCAGGATGACCTTCACACTCCTCACACACACTCAGGAGGCAGTCAACAACCCCAGACCCCAAAACCAACCTTGTACGTCTGTCATCCAAGACCCCGTTGGCCCAACTCAATGCATCCGAACTTGGCCTGGCCACCATTCTTCACATCCACAACACTCCAGCATGAAGGAGATGGTTCTCCCACCTGGCCAAACATACCTGGGACTCACTCCTCGGGTACCTCCACATGAGCCATGACCTCTAGGCCTTCATCATCCTCTTCCTGATTGGTGTGTGCGCACAGTACTTCAAGCCCCCCCTCAGCAGCTTGAGGCCATCACGGGTGAGTATTTGGCTCCCAGGCTGTATTGGATGATACATTGTGACCCATGTGTGTCCTGTACCGGACTCAGATCCCAGGGTATGGATGGCTGGAGTTAGTTCAACACACAGGCATAGTTTGACATTAATACACACGTATGTTGTGGACTAATGCAAAATGACGGCAACATCTCATGACGTGTTTTGGCAGATAACATAAGGTGCTCTACCGGGTGCATAGAATCCAAAGTTCACGGGGGAGATGCTATCCTTGGCATTTGTAGTCATCAGAGTCCAGACCACAGTGTTGGTCATCATTGGTCAGACTGTGACCAGCAAGTCCATGTAGCAGAGAATGTCAGTGAATGATGTGCTGCTGTTGCGCATGAAGGCCAGGTGCCAGGCCAGGTGACCTGGGAGATGTGGATGGTCCGCTGCCTCTCACAGTCTTTTCCGTGGATGACCCACCTTCCTCTGGGGACCCTCAGATGCAGGCCTTGACGATGTTTGGGACGCTCCGTCGGACGAATCCTCCTCCTCCGCCTCCCTCCCTGTGGCTGGTGCTGGTCTGCGCCTGGTGTCACAGGGAGGGTTGCCCATGTTGTCGGCGATCCGACGGAGTGAATGGCTTATGTCCCTTTGCACTGCCACGAGCTCAGCCAGTCTTGCCTCCATCCGTCATTGGTGTTGTTGTTGACTGGCGTGTTGCTCGGTCTGCTGATTCTTAATGTCTGTGAGGGTCGCCACTACCTGACTGATGGCCCTGGTGTCACGCCGGTATGCCTCCATGATGTTGCAGACGTGTGACATACCGGTCCCTTCAGCTGGCTGGTCAGGTTCTCGCCTCCGCCTGCCCCAACTCCCACCACCCCTGCCCACACGAGCCTGGCCTGCCGTTGTGGGCACATCGGGTCTACGGGACCCCTGAGGGATGGCAGTGTCGGTGTTGGCTGTCTCCTCCTGGGTGCCCGGCGAGCCTTGTCCCTCCAGACTGACTGGCTCGGTTGTTCAGTGTGGGCAGGGCTCCTGGGCATCTCCTGGGATGTGGCAGGAATAGGGGTGGTGGTTGGCACAGATGTACCTGAAGCAGGTGCTGCAGGGGCTTGGACACCAGAGGGGCCAGGTGGGTTGGGGTCATCCACGGAGTGCAGTGAGGTGTCGCTGCCAGTGGGATCAGGTTCCTCCCGAGCCTGGGACTGTGGTTCTTCTCCCCCATTGTTGGGGGGAGATCCATGACGTTGCCCTGTGTGTGAGAGAGAGAGACAATGTTAATGCTGTTTAATGCGACATCCATGTTTCACACATATTCTATTTGCCACAGTTCCTCCAGATAGTTGTATGTGCCTAGCATTCACATCAATGTTCACTTGTGGATGGGTATGTTGCAGGGGACTGATTGAAATGTTCTCCAGGGTGTTTGACATGTCGAATTTGGGCTTGGATGCTTCTTTGGCTGTGGCTTGATCTTGTTGTGTCACATGTCCATTGTGAGAGTGGGTAACTCCATTGGCTGCCCCGGGGATGTGTGCTTGTGTAAGGGGTGAGTGATCATCCCTCAGCCCGATGCTGTTCATCATCCACATGGCCCCCCTCACACAAGTGGCCCGCCCCCACCACCTCAAAACCATCTCCTACGCCAACGACACCCAGCTCATCCTCTCCCTCACCAAGGACCCTCACACCGCCAAAACAAACATCCAGAAAGGGCTGAGTTCAATCGCCGACTGGATGCGGAGCGGCCATCTGACACAGAACTCGGACAAGATGGAGGTCCTCATCCTGGGACACACACCCTCAGCCTGGGACGACTCATGGTGGCCGATCGCTCTGGGGACAGCACCGACACCCACCCACCACGCACGCAACCTAGGATTGATCCTCGCATCCTCCCTCTCCATGTCCAAGCAGGTCAACGCCGTCTCCTCCTCCTGCTACGACACCCTACTCACGCTCGGCCGGATCTACTGGTGGATCCCGACCAAAACAAGTAGAACAGTGACACAGGCCCTCGTCAGCAGCTGACTGGACTACGGCAATGCACTCTACGCAGGACTCCCATCCAAACACCAAGGGCGGATACAACGCTTCCAAAAAGAGCCTCCGCACGACTGATCAACAACGCCTCCACCACAGCCACATCACCCCCCTCCTGAGTGACCTGCACTGGCTCCACATCGACAAGAGGATCACCTTCAAGCTCCTCAGCCACTCACACAAGGCACTCCACAACGCCGGACAAGCCTACCTGAACATCAAACTCAGCTTCTACACCCCCACCCGCCAGCTCCGCTCCGGCAGCCTCACCCTCGCAGCTATCCCGCGCATCCAACGTACAACCGCCTGCGGGAGATCCTTCTCCTACCTCGCCGCCATGACCTGGAACACCCTCCCAACCCATCTACGACTGACCCAAGACTTACTTGCCTTCAGATGACTCCTCAAGACCTAGCTCTTCGAGCAGTAGTGGAACCCCACCCCCCCTCAGCACCTTGAGACCCTCACAGGTAAGTAGCGCGCCTTACAAGTACCCTGATTGATTGTTGATTGATTGACGGTACCTGCTGGTGGGTGTAGTGTGATTTGGCAGTGGGTCTCCCAGGTGATGTATCTGTCCCCCCATGGAGCATGCTGCCATGTCAGTGAGTGTGAGTTCCTGTCCTAGATATCTGAGCTGGTTGTGTTTGTGTTAGATTTTGCAGTTGTCACAGGAGGGCCTTGTGCTGCCTACAGCAGGGCCAAGTGTCAGCTACCTTGTCAGTACTTTGCCAGTCCCTGTGCATTGCGCATGGTGCATGGTGCATGGGTATGTACCTGGGCAAAATGGGCTGAGGGCAATGGTGTCTGTTTCTGAGTTGTACAATATGTTTAGTGATCCCACCCTCCCAGCATCCCGGACATCCAGTCTTGGGTTTGTGGTTTGTGTAGGATGGGACATGGCATCGCCTTGCTTTGTGAATGGGGCATACACATGTTAGTGGCATGAGCGTTGTTTTTGAGTGTGGTTGTGTCCGGTGAGGGCTTGGGGGTAGGTGAGTGCATTTGTTGTAGTTGGGGTGTGGATGCCATTACCCCCATGTTACGTAAGTTGTTTGTGTACTCACCAGGCTCGGCAACTCCTTCGACTCCGTTTATTCCCACCGGCGGAAGCAGGGCCATCACCTTCTCCTCCCAGGGCCTTACAGAAGCTCTCCCTAGCGAGGGTACTGCTGGGGCTGCGAGCAGCTGAGGAGATAGGAGGAAGCACGAACTTATGCAGACTGATTTTAGGATTTTTAAAATTTGGAACGATTTTATTCGTTTTAAAAAATCGCCGTTTCTGTATTCTGGGGGCTGTTATAGCAAGGGGAATTGAATAAACAGGCACTCTGACACCCTACACACCTTTACTTTCCTTTAATCGAGCCTCAACCCGATTTTGTTTCATACTTCACTCGGCGGTGGGCGCCATCTTGAGTGAGGAAGGCGAGGTCAGCGCTCACGTCGGGCCGGCCTCCCGCCCTCCCACTGTATTTAGACGCGCCTTGTCCAGCGCTCCCCGCCTTACAGAAGCTCTCCCTAGCGAGGGTACTGCTGGGGCTGCGAGCAGCTGAGGAGATAGGAGGAAGCACGAACTTATGCAGACTGATTTTAGGATTTGTAAAATTTGGAACGATTTTATTCGTTTTAAAAAATCGCCGTTTCTGTATTCTGGGCGCTGTTATAGCAAGGGGAATTGAATAAACAGGCACTCTGACACCCTACACACCTTTACTTTCCTTTAATCGAGCCTCAACCCGATTTTGTTTCATACTTCACTCGGCGGTGGGCGCCATCTTGAGTGAGGAAGGCGAGGTCAGCGCTCACGTCGGGCCGGCCTCCCGCCCTCCCACTGTATTTAGACGCGCCTTGTCCAGCGCTCCCCGCCTTACAGAAGCTCTCCCTAGCGAGGGTACTGCTGGGGCTGCGAGCAGCTGAGGAGATAGGAGGAAGCACGAACTTATGCAGACTGATTTTAGGATTTTTAAAATTTGGAACGATTTTATTCGTTTTAAAAAATCGCCGTTTCTGTATTCTGGGGGCTGTTATAGCAAGGGGAATTGAATAAACAGGCACTCTGACACCCTACACACCTTTACTTTCCTTTAATCGAGCCTCAACCCGATTTTGTTTCATACTTCACTCGGCGGTGGGCGCCATCTTGAGTGAGGAAGGCGAGGTCAGCGCTCACGTCGGGCCGGCCTCCCACCCTCCTCCTCCCTATATCATGTGTCAACCACCCAGACGGCGCAGCGGGCTGGCGCAGCGGGCGCGCCGGAAGCGCGCCGAAGTCGAGCCAAAGTCCAGCCCGTCTGCGCCCGTCCGCGGCCGGACGGGGCGCGGGGCCACAAACCCTGGCAGTTCAGCTCTAAACACCATAAGGTATGGCCGACACGCACTACTTGCTCTACAACCCGACACACCTGTCGACTGCAAACACGCCATGCCTGCCCAGTCAATTATAAAATGCACGAGGTGCCGCTTTGAACCTCTCCCTCTAATCCAAGACACTAACTCAGGCCCTATCATCAAAGCTGCACTATTGAATTGTAGATCCCTACGGAAGCATGCTCTAGAAATCTACCACTTACTAGAGGACCAAAATCTTAATATCCTATTCCTAACTGAAACCTGGCTAGATGATCACTCGGACCCGGATATTATCCAGGCCATGCCCAACGGCTATTCTCTATCTAGACTGGACAGGAAGGACGGCAGAGGAGGCGGCATCGCCATAGCCACAAAAGCTCCTCTAGTCTGTTCCCTAGTACACACTCAGGTTGATCACAGTGAAGCCGGCACCTTCACAATAAACACTAGCCCCAATCATTCGATTTCTGGTATTCTGATATACCGACCACCAGGTACACTATATGAGTTCACATCGACCCTAATGGAAGCGATTACTCATCTAGCACTGAGGAAATCCAGACTGTTAGTGCTAGGGGATCTCAATGTTCATTTCGAAGATCATTTAGATAAAAACGCTGATGATATCCGATTGGAATTGCAATCTGTTCAGCTTGATCTAAAAAATAAAGAACCTTCTCATCAACGAGGACACTTACTAGACCCCGTTTTTGGAAACTGGCAGGGAGTGCATACTTCTGATCCTATACCCATACCTTGGTCGGACCATTATATTATTCCCATCACAATCCAGCTTGACAGAACGGAGATTGTTCGTCAACAATCCCTGCGATACAAACGAAGAAAATGGAAGACCTTCTCTCTTGATTCATTTAAGCAAATTGTTCATGACGAAGGCCCTCCCAAAGGGGTCGACTGTGAGGCAGCAAATGACAATTTAAACAATATCGTCACCAAGGCCCTGGACATCACAGCCCCAAGTCGCATCCTGTCCAATGCCAGGAGGCTTAAGAAAACTGCTCCTTGGTTTAGCCAAGAATTGCAGGCCATGAAAACGGCCTGTAAGAAACTTGAGAGAGCTTGGCGCCAGAATCTCTGTGCAGATATTAAAATACAATATAAAACAGCACAGAGAGCATATTATAAATCAGTTCGTCTGGCCAAAGCAGAGCATTATCATACCCGTATTATGGAAGCAGGCAATTCCTCCAAGGAACTGTTTCTGATATACAAAGAGATATCCATAGTGGACGTGACCTCCCCCGCTCACAATGATTCTGTGGAAGCGTGCAATAATATTGCACAGTATTTTGCAGGCAAAATCCATAAAATCTATACTAGTTTCTCTAACCAGACAGATTCGGCCACGGACTTCATAGAAAATGACAAACTTGTAAATACACCTGCATGTTTAAACTCTTTTGTAGTCCCTTCCTATGTAATCTTGTCCAAAATGTGCAACAAAATCAAATCGGGATCTCCTAGAGACCCGGCACCCCCGAAAATTTTAGCTGAAGCCTTCCCTGTATTAGAACCTCATTTTAGGCACTTATTACACACCTCCTTTACTACCTCCTGCCTTCCGGAGGAATGGAAACAGGCAATAGTATTACCCATTAAGAAAAAATCAAACATCAGCATGGACATAATGGACAACCTGCGACCTATATCCCTGCTGCCTTATGTGGCCAAGTTAGCAGAGAAAATCGCTAACAGTCAACTTATGGAACATCTTGAGACCTATAATCTTCTCCATAAATCTCAGTCGGGTTTTAGAACTGGCTTCTCTACGGAGACAGCTCTCCTGAGGGCCACTGAAACCTTACGTGAGGGAGCAGATAAGGGAAAGACAATGGCCCTCATCATGCTTGATCTCAGTGCCGCTTTTGACACTGTAGCACACTCCATCCTGCTACACTGTCTAAATAAAGCGGGAGTTACCAACAAGGCACTGGGGTGGCTGAGGTCTTTCTTGATTAACAGGACCTTCCAAGTCCAAAGAGGAACTTTCCTCTCTGACAGGGTGATGCTGGAACAGGGGGTTCCTCAGGGCTCCGCCCTGAGTCCCACCCTGTTCAATCTCTACATGGCCCCTCTGGCAGAAGTGGTGCAGTCGTTCGGCGTGGAGCTTGTCTCCTACGCCGACGACACGCAACTCCTCATATCGCTGACCCATGCTCCTTCTAAGGAAGCTGATAACTTCAATGCCTGTATGTCCAAACTGGCTATGTGGATGAATGAACACTGTCTGAAACTTAATGGGACAAAAACAGAGGTCCTCATTATGGGAGGCAATGAGGTTAAATGGACGACAGAGTGGTGGCCCAGCTGTCTGGGTCCTCTGCCCTCGCCTACACGAGAGGCGAAGAACTTAGGTGTATGGGTGGACAATAAACTGTCCTTTGACAGCCACGTAAAGAAGACTGTTGGCAAGTGTTTTGGGGTGATGAAAACCCTCAACCGCACCCTCGACCTGTTACCCATTAACTCCAGGCGTACCATGACGCAGGCATTAATAACGTCCCGTATTGATTACGGCAATGTACTACTCATGGGGACATCAGTGAAAAACATAAAAAAGCTACAGGTTCTACAAAACTCGGCAGCTCGCCTGGTGCTTAGGCTTCCCCGTCGAGCTCCTTCACGTCCCACTCTAGCAGCCCTCCACTGGCTACCGATCAGTAAGAGGATTGTTTTTAAAGCTATGCTCTGGTGCCATAAAATAATTCATCATAGAGCTCCGGCATATATGTCTGATTTGGTGTCTGTGTACGAACCTAACAGATCTCTTAGATCCAAAGGAATGGGTCTACTTAAAACTACCTGCCCCAAAAAAGCTAAAATGGGTGGCAGATCATTCCGCACCTTAGCTGCCAAGCAATGGAACCTCCTGCCTCTAGATATCAGGCTGGAGAGTAATGAAATCGTATTCAGGAAGAAACTGAAAACTTGCCTCTTTGCTGTGTGAACTGGTTCCTTCCTCTTTTTTCCGCTACTGCTGCATTCTCTCTCCATATCGCGGGGACACACCGGGAGGTGTTACCAAGCGCTCTACAAACTCCTTTAAACTAATTAAACTAAACTTAATGTACCGGTCTGCGGGGCAGCCCACCTCCTGTGATGTTACTCTGGGCGTAGTCCTCGTTCATTTTGCGCTTGACTGCCCTCCGCAGATCGTACCACCTTGCTTGGCATTCATTCCTGGTCCTTCTGATGGGCGCAACAGCATTCACCCGATCGACGATCCTCTGCCACAGGCGTGATTTTTCAGCTATGCTGGTCTGTCTGACCAATGTTCCAAAGAGCTGTGGCTCGACTCTGATGACTTCGTTGACAAGGATGTCCAGCTCCTCCCTTGTGAACTTTGGATTCTTATCTGTGGGCATGGTGTGGGGTGTGGGTGTGGATGGTTGTGGGTGTGTGGGTGTGAATGTGTAGGTCTGTGTGTGAATGTGTAGAGGGGGTATGTGTGAAGGAGGTTGTGTGTTGGTGTGTAAGTTAAGGTGTATGGGTGCTGTTGTTTGTGTGTGGTGTCTGTCAGCAGTGGGTCTGTTGCAAAGGCTCATGGTTTGTGAGTGTGGGCCCTTTTTATTGGTCCATTTGTGGGTGTCGCTGGATTTGAAATTTTGGTGGGTGTGTTATAAGAGGTGGTTGTGAGTTTGTGCCTCTGTTTGCCCATTTGGATGGGCCAGGTTAGTCTTTTAGATGTTTTTAGTACTATAGATGTGTTTTGTGGTGTTATGCGATTCGAATTGACCCTCCTTGTGCTGTTTTGCAGTGTCCTGGTTCTGTACGAGTCGTTTTAGCGTATGTAACGTGCGTACATGCGGGATTTTGTTGTACAGTGCTCACATATGCAATGTTGTTGTACGGTTCGTACATACGGGATGCTGGGGTACGGTGGTGGGGTACGGTGCGTCCAAGTACGCAGCTGGGGTACGGTGGTGGGGTACGGTGCATCCAAGTTCGCGGCTGGGGTACGGTGGTGGGGTACGGTGCGTACAAGTAAGGGGCTGGGGTAGGGTGGTGGGGTACGGTGCATACATGTACGGGGCTGGGGTACGATGGTGGGGTACGGTGCATCCAAGTACGCGGCTGGGGTATGGTGGTGGGGTACGGTGCGTCCAAGTACGCGGTTGGGGGATGGTGTTGGGGTACGGTGCGTACAAGTAAGGGGCTGGGGTAGGGTGGTGGGGTACGGTGCGTACATGTATGGGGTTGGGGTATGGTGGTGGGGTACGGTGCATCCAAGTACGCGGCTGGGGTACGGTGGTGGGATACGGTGCGTCCAAGTACGCGGCTGGGGGACGGTGTTGGGGTACGGTGTGTACAAGTAAGGGGCTGAGGTAGGGTGGTGGGGTACGGTGCGTACATGTATGGGGTTGGGGTACGGTGCATCCAAGTACGCGGCTGGGGTACGGTGGTGGGGTACGGTGCGTACAAGTAAGGGGCTGGGGGACGGTGGTGGGGTATGGTGTGTTCAAGTTAGGGGCTGGGGAAGGGTGGTGGGGTATGGTGCGTACATGTACGGGGCTGGGGTACGTGGCTGGGGTACGGTGGTGGGGTACGGTGCGTACACATACGGGGCTGGGGTACAGTGCGGACATGGGGGGGTACGATGCAGACATGTGGGGTGGGAGGGGGGGGCTGTACGACTCGTATCCGGGGCACAAGTTTACCCGGATACGAGTGGTACGGCGTTCGATCCGTACGGAGCCTTTTCCATGCGCTTGTGTTTTCGGACGGCCGGTACAGATCGTACTTGCACGCTTGGACTTCAGTTTTACAATTTGTAGGTTAAAATGTCCGGGGACGTCTCGTAGACTTTTCCCGAAGTCATTCGTATGTATTTTACACGTACGAATCGTACTTCGCCGTTTGTACGGGACTTGTACGATTCGTACGTATGAAAATACGGATGCGAGTCGGACGGTAATTTTTTTTAACGGATCGGAATCGGCACCAATGTGTAAGTGGTGACTTGTAATCAATGGTTTTTAAAGTCAACCACATTGCTCTCTTGATTGAAAATTAGTAAGAAAGGGGAAGGCATACTCCTTTACTGTAGCTCCTACAGGCGGTAAAGTAAAATGTAATTTTAGCTCACAAACTGAATAGAGTATATTATATCGTCATAGTGTATATGTTCTGGAGTCTGTCCACGATTACAATAATCCCGTGAGGGGTCATGATTGAGCATGAATACATCAATATTCTCACATTTCTCTTAGATACTCATTATACAGTTATTGGATGCTACGGTCATTGTACATACAGTTCTTTTTACAATGATTCTAGTTTCATGAACCGGTGTTAAACATTCACAGAAGATGTACATACAAAGAGTGATATAGAGAGGACACATAGCCTATTCCTACTTATAACAAACCTGTGACTTTGTTTTCCACATATATAAAGCATGTCATATTCAAGTTATTATTGTCACAAGGCCTGCTATATTCCACACATATCCAAAGTATATTTTATTCTATTCAGGTTAATGTTGCCACAAAACCCCGCCATTCTTCAGCGGAATTCAATCCCTGGTTTATAGAGTCAATTCTATGCTTTATATATGTGGAAAACAAAGTCGCAGGTTTGTTATAAGTAGGAATAGACTATGTGTCCACTCTATATCACGCTTTGTATGTACATCTTCTGTGAATGTTTAACACGTTTAACAATTATGCGTTTTCATAATTGAATAATAATAGTGTGCCCTATCGTTTTCTCTTACTATATTCCACTCGGTTAATTCTGCTCCGAGATTTATTCATCTTTTTCTACTCTTATTTTCAATTTCTGACCCATGTACTTTTGGGTCTTTTCTCACTTTTCATTACCCCTAACGGAATCTGGCAAGATCTCTGACGCGGCAATCAGCACAGATGCCGTCGGAGCATTCCGGTTTAGACAAGAACTGACGGACAGCATAAAAAGAGGAAGCGCACGAACGCTCGCTGTCATTGAATTGCGGCAGGCAGGCGGATGCGGTCCTATTGCTCTATCCTAATTAAGGTATGGTTGGCGCTTTGATAACTTACACTAAATGAAAACATTCACAATTGATAACTCCGATGGATGGAACTCTAACCTATAGAATTGATTCCACCTACATGAATCATTATCTACCCGTTCCGGAGTATTATTGCCAGGGAGCACCCGCAATCGTTAGATTGATAATCAGCAACAGCTGGTAGAAACTATATAAAGATAAAATGATTAAGCAATTCACAACCCGCTATTTTAATCACTAAGGGGCAGATTTATGACGGACTTGCGGCACTTTTACGCCTCCGTTGCGTCACTTTTGTGACGCAGCGGCGGCGTAAACCCTGCGCCATGTTGCGCCCCATTTACAACGTGACGCATCTAGGGAGATGCGTCACGTTGTAAAGCTTGCGCCACATGTGGGCGTACCTGCACAGGGGGGGGCGTTCCGGCGCAGGAACGCCTCCGAAAAGTGGCTGAGTGAAATCTACAAGATTTCACTCAGTCACTTTTCCGGCCATGCTGCGTCAAAACCCTGCGCCTGCTTGAAGCAGGCGTAAGGATTGACGCAGCATTGTCACGATAGGGCACCCCCGAGCCTTGCTGGAGCTGCGTCGCGCTTGCGACGCAACTCCAGCAATGCGCCAACCTTCCGCCATCAGATGCGTCACGCATCTGTTTATCCTTATGTAAATGCGGCGCATCTATTGTGGCGCAAGGGTAAACTTTCGTGAAGCATCTTCCCTGGCGCATCCATGCTGATTTGCAGGGATGCGCCAGGGAACATAAATCTGCCCCTAAGCGCCTACATAATTTATCCTCCCTTAGAGTTCCTACTAAATTCCGTCTCATTTCACCGAAGTACAGAGAACAGTCATTGCGCTGCCTTATAAATGGATTGCTAGGCACACGCCCTCACTAGGGACAAGTGATAAAATCATGCAAGATTGAACTAATCTTATACTACATGTAATCTTCTCTAATCCCCCTTTTCTTTCAATCTCTATCTCACACAGAACCCGGCTGGGTTTCCCAGTGAGTACTTTTTCTTTCACTATATCACGGGTTGCAAACACCCTACTAATAGCTCAGCAATTGCACGTCCAGTTAAAAATAAAAATAATTATCCATTATAGCATTTGTGCCGGTATATGGGCCAAATAATGATTTTATAACACATCCCTTTCCTCTTCCTAGATGTCCCGAATACTAAAAAGTCCTGACAAGACCCTACATTCCTAATAGGGTCGAAACGCTGTTGACAGTAAAGATGAAAGCGAACCACTGAAATTGCACTCTATGATTGTATAGTGGCTATATATCCGGTCAAATTTGAGAATTGGTCGCTTTCTGTATATATAAAAAAAAATTTGAAACCTTGTAAATACTATTACACAATGTCACATACTTTTTAGGTTCATGTTTCACTTGGGACAATTTACACAATTGTGCAAATCGTTTTGTTTATATTTGAGTATTTAATACAACTATTGAAGTAAACAATTACTGTCTGTGGTTTCTTCTTTCTGACATCGCTGATAACCCTTTTTATTGCGAATTCGCAATCTTTTTAAAATAAATATCGAGTATAATATTCCACAGGAACCATTGTTTTCCTTGTAATACTTATTCAACCTGGTTCCATAGTGAGTAGGGTTCCCTTGTTTCTTTTTCGACTCATAGTCCACCTGCAGCCGAGTCTGCCTTTTGGACTGCAGACTCTCCAACAGTGATAGGGAGTACAGATGCCAGGTTAAAAGGTTCTATAATTCCGACATCACCCCTCTGAAGCATCCCCACACCTTATGATAGGAGACCACCAGAGAGGACAGAAGAGCCCAGAGCTGCAGACCCAAGTGTCTTTTCTTTTGAGGCAGTGGCACAGTTTTATGTACTTCCACTGCTGGTGGGATGGTAGATGGAACCCCTCATGGAGCATTTCAAAGGATTTGCGTGCCCCCTGGGTAAGCACATGATGTAGGGAGAGGATCCCTGCATCACGCCAAGTCCCCAACTGATCATCTTACCTCCAATGCAGATGCCGCCATTGCCCCATAAGGGTGCTTGATTATGTAAGTGGGCATCCACCATGAGGAGCTTATGGACTCGCACCCGTATGCTGAACTAGGTGTGGAGGCATCATACTTGTAAAGCAGGTGCACCCCCGACAGGCAAACCAAGATGTTGCCCTCAATCACGACCCACAGTGGAGGGTCCTGGGCCTGTGGGTCCACAGCCATAGTGAAAGCAAGCTGTGCCAGTTGCAAGGCTATAAAATAGTGGTCAACAGAGGGGAGGCTCAGACCACCAAATGAACGGTGAGCTATAAGCTTGCCAATGGCCAGTGGAGGTCTTGCCTTGCCCCACATGAAGGAGTTCGCGCCCCTGTCCACCGACTGCAAGAGCTTGAAGGATGTCAGTAATGGGAGAATTCCCAAAATGTAGTTAAACCTCGAAAGAGTTACTATCTTGACAGCTTGTGTTCCATCCCACAGCGAGGGGTTGGGGTGAGACCACTTGTTTTAGCCCAGTCTTGTGCATTCCAACAACAGGACAAGATTGTCTGTGACCATGCGGTCCAGCCCATGATTGATATCGATCCCCAAGTATTTAAGACACAAAGGCTTCCATTGAAAGGGATAGTTGGACACAGCCAGCCTTGTCGTTACCGGCAAGATTCATAGGGCTTCTCTATTGCCCCAATTTATTTTGTAACCGGATAGCACTGCCAAGGCGAAGAGGAGGTCCGGGAGAGCTGGAAGTGAGGTAGAGAGGGCAGAGAGTGTGACTAAAATGTCATCCGCATAAAGGAGTGGCGATGGACCCTCCAGGGGTAGTGATACCCACAATCTTTTGTGACAGGCGTTAGGACGTGGTCAGGGGCTCCATTGCCAGGAGGAAGAGTAGGGTCAACAACTGGCATCCCTGTTATGTTCCCCTTTGGACCAGAGAGGAAACCATCCCAATTGACCTGCATCATGTGTGAGTTGTAGAGCCACTGAACTTTGCAGATGAAATCCTCTCCTAAGCAGGATTTTTGGGGCTTCACAAAGAGATAGCTCCATTCAGTTCTGTCAAATGTCTTCATGGCATGCCACAGTGCACCACAATGCATGGGCTAGAGTACAAAGGTGGTCCCGGGAGGAACGCCCGGGGACACATCCCACTCGGGTGTGATGGAACAGAGTAAAAAATGTCCAAAGGCGAGCCACCTGAACGCTGGCCAAAATTTTAATAACCCCATTGAGCACAGAAAATTGTCTATAGCTACCACAAAAGAGGGGATCATTCCCGAGCTTGGGGAGGACCACGATCAAGGCCCTGTTTGAAATGGGATCGAGGGACCCCATGTGCTCAGCTTCCTGGAAAGCCTCCTTAGAGGGAGTAAACCACTTCCTCCTCTGTCCACTTATAGAACACATCTGGGAAGCTGTCCTCCCTGGTGCCTCGTGGTACGGGAGTTTGGAGATGGCTTGCGCTATCTCCACCTTGGTAATTTCTCCCCGGTGCAGGTCCCTGACTGATGCATTGAGGCAGGGCAGACGTTCTCTGTCAAAGAAAGTGTTCACCCCGGTAGTGTCCACAGCCACTTTGGAGGTGTAGAGGTCATGGTAGAAGGTTGCAAACTCATTCGTAATCAAGCCTACTGAAAAAAAAAACAGTGCCAGCTTTGATGGCCGGGATAGCCTGCGCAGCCTCTCTCTACCACAATTGTGCCACCAGTAGCTATTGTTACTTCTCGCCTTGCTCATAGTGGCGGCCCTTCAGTCGCTGCTGCACGTACTCTGTTTTAGAATTGTAAACCGCATTGAGGTCCATGAACGCTTTTTCCAAGTGACGCCTGATGGGGAGCGAAGGGTGCACCGTGTAAAGGGGTGTGAGGTTTGGTATGGTGCTCTCGGGGTCTTCTGCTGCTCTGCCTTCAGCCTATTGGAAAGAGCAGCATCTCTCATAAGTTGACCCTAATGGTCACCTTGGCTACCACCCACAATGTGAGCATCGAGATGATGGACACCTGATCATGGTCCAAGTAGGTGTTGACATGTGACCGAAGCTGGACCTTGCCCTGGGGTGGCCTGTAATGGGAAATGTTGAGGTGCCACGGCTTGAGACCCAAGTTCATCAATCCCAGATCCACTGAAAGGAGGATCAGAGAGCGTGCCCTCAAGGACTCGAGCACCCTACGATAGGGCGATAATCGCCTGGGAGACAAGAAAGTAGTCCAGTCTTGATTAGGTAACTGCACTTGTGAGGAAAGTGAATTCACGATCATTAGGATGCAAGAAGTGCCAAGAGTCAACATAACCATGATCTGATGTGACATCACTCAAAAGAGCCCAGTCCACATTGTTGCCCACGTAAATTAGGGTGATATGATCCAGGATCGGATCCTGGGCCAAATTCTAATCACTCCCTATGAGCAAGTGAGTGGCATCAATTTCTGTCAACAGCCAATTAAGCTGAGGAAGAATGAGCGCTTCGGCCCAGTTGGAGTGTAAAGAGAGCCCACACTACGTTCCATAGCCCAGTCACAACTTGACCAACATTTACTGTCCCTCAGGGTCGGTCCACGTCTTAAGCACCATAAGCGGGAGTGATTTACTCTGGAGGATGGCCATGCCACAATTCTGAGGCGTATTGGTCTCATCAGCTGGCAAGGGTGGGCAGCTGCTATGAATAACTTTCCACACCCAGGTGTATCAAAGTTTCTCGACTTATGCAGGTCAGAGGTGGGTTTCCTGATGCAGGGCCACATCAATTAGCTTGGATTTAAGGTACACAAGCACCTTTTTGGAATTTGGTGAAGTGTGTGAGGCCATTTATATTCCAGGAGATAGAAAATGTATTCAGAGTCTTTGTTCGGTTCATCAGGAAGCGGTGGCGCTTAGGCATGGAGAGGGTACACTGATATGTTGCGCTGGAAGGCGATCGTAGCTGGAGTAGGTCAGAAAAAGGAAAGGGGAAGGAGGGAAAAGGTTGGTGCTGGCCAGCTCATGGAGGAGGGGAAACGAGACGCGGAAGTGGGGCGCAGGCAGGAGGTGGGGGGAGAAAGTGGGGGGGGAAGGATGGGTGAGAAAGAAAAAAAAGGGGAGCAGGGGGTCAGGAGAAGGGGGAGAGGAGGAGCCTAATTCAGAGGTAGGGCAGGGGGTAGAGAATGGGGACCAAAGGCAGACAGATGTTGAGAAGTCTTCTGTCTGATGCCCAGGTAAAACTTTAGTCCGCTGGTTTAAATCTGTGAGTCCACGGAGCCCGGGAGGCCCCTGCGCAGGAGGAGGAAGGAAAAAGCCAGTGGAGAATCCGAGAGGGGCAGGCTGTGGTGATAAGTGGTAAAGTGGAGGTGAGTAAGACCAAAGAGCACAGGGGAGATCCCTCACCAAGGGCCATGGACGTAGGCCTAGCGACACCGGCCCCCTGGACACACAGTGGCGAGCAGGCAAGGATGTTAAACAAGGAGGGACATCACAGACCTCACAGAGACCCCTGAATGGAGGAGAAACCAGCCCACATTCCTTGGGCAGGAGAAGGGGGGGATCCCAGGTCAGTAGGGTACCCTCAAAATTAAGAGTGAAGAACAGAAGGACGGAAGAACGAATTGTGGAGCATAAAGACTCAGGACCTAAAGAACATAAGAGCCCCAAACCAGCAAAACTAGCATGACAACAGTAAACAGAAAACAATGGAACAGTAGATAGGCATGCAGGCAAAACTCATCTATCAAGAAAGACATTAAGGATATTAGGAGGCGACAGTGCAAAGCAGTCTGACATCAGGCCAAGCTTCAACGTGGAGCGGGATTTGTTACACCCTTGATCCTGCATGACGTTCACCACTGCTCTAATTGCTTTGTTCTTGCCACTCAGCGACCTGTTTTATTTTCCTGTGGTCTGTCCCCTTCCCTGCAGTTATCGTTCCTCAGCAGCAGAAGAAAAGGTGAAAGGCCAGAGCTCCTCCGGGTTGTGGAAGTCCTTGGATTTGGCATTCTTCGTGATCCACATCCGTACGGGCTCAAAGAGGCCAATTGTTATGTCCCATTTGCGCAATTGAGGCCTGAGGGACATGTAGGCCTTCTTCTTTTTGTTGGTCTTTCGGGTGAAATCAGCCAAAATGTGGATCCTATGGCCGTAGTAGCCATACAGCCTATGGGAACGGGCCGCTGTGAAGAGTTGTCATACCTTCTCATGGCAGAGGAAACATGCAATGAGGGGCCGCGCCCTGTCCAGAATCACCATTCGGTGCAGCCCAATCCTGTGGGCCCTCTCTATCTCGAATGGGGTGAAGAAGGCAAGCCCCGTGAGGATGAGGCGAAGATCACTGAGAAAGAAGTTGTCTTCGTTACCTTCTGGACGTTCCGTAAAGCCAAAGAGGCGAGCATTATCCCTGTGGCTTCATTCTCCCAGGTCAATATTGTTGTTACAGAGATACCAGAGTTCTGAGTCCCTATCTGGGTCGCGGTTGAGGCTTTCCTCTATTTCCAACAGGCGCTTCTCAATCCCTTCGACCGTGTAGTGGAAATCGGCTACGTCCGTCGAATAAATTTTGATTATGCCGCAAGATCAGACATCTCAGCTTCAATGCCCCTCCTCATTGCATGATTCCCTGCAGCATGCCTTAAATTTGACTCAGGTCTTTTTCACATATGTATGTCTAGCGGTGAAAGCTCCTAGGTAATCTACATGTACTACACTTTCGAGAAGTTTTTTTAGGTCGAGCTTTCAAGGCCTCTTGTATATACTTTAGTATATACTTATATGTGTATGTACTTTGTGGGCTCTGGAGATCATCCCTAGGTCTTCTCTGCTTCCGCTTAGGGATTTTTTTTTCTGTTAACTGCCTCTATTTAACTGTCTTGATAGAAAACGAGCAGAAGAGGTCAGTAAAATACCAGAATTGCTTTCTGCTTGTTCAACTGCCTCTAGTAAACTGTCTTGATAGAAAACGACCAGTAGAGGTCAGTAAAATACCAGAGTTGCTTTCTGCTGAGGGACTGTATTTTTTTTATTTTTCTGGCAACTGCCTCTATTTAACTTTCCTGATAGAAAACGACCAGCAGAGGACAGTAAAATACCAGAATCACTTTAGCATTCCCTATATTCCAGTCCATAGAAATTGTCTTCCAGGTGCACCCGTAGACAATAATATTTTTCTCAAATGTTGTATTTTCAATGATATGACCACCAAAGGCCCTGATTTTATATCACAAACAGAGCTTTCGGCTATACCATTTCCTGCTGAAAGGCAATATTTCTTTCCATGTGCTCCCATACCTGGTGTGTCACCAGTTTGGTGCTTACTTTCCCTCCATGTTAAAGAACAGTAGATGTTTCAGCACCCAGGCTAATGTGCTGCATAGCTAAATGCATACAAAGTCCCAAAGGCGAGACCGATTGCATTCCAAATGCTTGTTTAAATTAACGTTTTCAAGGACGTGCAATTTTCTATTAGACCCAAAATGGGCTTTTGCCGAAATTAGGGTTTGAATTGAAAGCCTCTAATTGTTGTTAGCAGAGTGGATTGATTCCTAGATGAGAAAGAGTGTTGCAAAGTTTAGTTCAACACACCAAGTCAAGTGCTGACTTAAAGTCAACAATAGTTAGGTAAAGCGGGCATTTCATAATAAGAGCATATTTATCACATATTAACTGCAGGCAAAATGTCTGTAGTTTCAAGACCCCTTCTAAATCCCATTTGACAATTGGTTAAGATGTTATTTACATCTGCCCAACTTTGTAGCTGATTTAAGAGCACCTGCCCAAAAACACTTTCCCCACCCTGTGCAGTAGGGAGGTAGGTCTATAACTAGCCAGATCACTTCAGCTTCCTTTTTTATGTAGTGAGACTAAAATGACAGAGCGCAAGGTCTTTGGTATACAGTTTGACCTAAGTGTTGCATTCTAAACGTTGGTAAGAATATCTGCCCAGTATTCAGGATCTACTAAAAAGAAGTCGACATAACCAGATCTTGTTGGCCTTAGGTTCTCCTATTGCTTTTACCACCTCAGGAGGGGAGGGGAGAGTTTGTCGTCACTTGTGTTGCCAGGACTTGTAATTTTTATCTTGTGCCAGGCTGTATCGTACTCTTGGTTATACAGATGTTTATAGTGAGAAACCCACGCATTCTTTTCAATATAGTACTCTATCTTCTGATTTTATTAATTATAGGTGGTAAATACTGATGGGCAGATCTATATTGGAGATGCGCCACTTTTACGCCGCCGTTGCGTCACTTTTGTGACGCAGCGGCGGTGTAAACCCTGCGCCACGTTGCGCCATATTTACATTGTGACGCATCTATGGAGATGCGTCACGATGTAAAGCTCTGCGCCACGTAAAACCTGCGTCAGGTTTCACGTGGGCGTGTCGACAGAGGAGGGGGCGTTCCGTCACAGGAACGCCCCTGAAAAGTGACTCAGTCAAATCTATAAGATTTGACTGAGTCACTTTCCCAACGCTGATGCGCCAAAACCCTGCGCCTGCTTGAAGCAGGCGTAAGGCTTGACGCACCATGTTAGGGATAGGGTAGGTTGGAACAGTGCTGGAGTTGCGTCGCGCTTGCGACGCAACTGAAGCACTGCGCCAAGCTTACGCCATCGGATGCGTCACGCATCTGTTTATTCCTGCGCCATGATGCGCCGCATTGTAAATGCGGCGCATCATGTGTGGCGCAAGGGTAAACTTGCGTGACGCATCATTCCTGGCGCATCCATGCTGATTTGCAGGGATGCGCCAGGAAACATAAATCTGCCCCTATATTTCTAAAACTTTAGGTATCATTCAATTTTACGGCATGAAGGAGTTTTGACCAGCGACTCTGGATCATGCTGCTATCTTTTTTTTCATAATAATTTCTTCTCAAGAACCGGAAATATGCTTCAGCACTAGTCTAGCAACACCAGATGCAAGTGTAGGCATCAGTGTTGTTTTACGCACCTGAGAACCTGCATTGAACCAGTAAAACAGGTTGTTTCCCTTTTTGATTTTGCTGCTCAGAGGATTTGGTATTCACTAAAATAATCAATCAAACAGGCTTTATAAATTGCTGCAATACACCTGTGAGGGTATCCAACTGCTGAGAGCCCTCTGCTCGGGTGGAATCAATTGAACAGCCAGGTCTTGAGTTCCTTCTGGAATTTGCGGCAAAGTAGGAAAAGGAGCGTCATTTACTGTTCCTTAAGCGGGTCCAGGGGGTGTGAGCAAGGTAGAGGTAGTGGAGCGCAGGTGTCTGGAGGGTTGGTGGACTTCAGGTGGTGGTTGATGTATGCTGGTCCTTGATTATGCAGGCCTTTGTAGGCGTGGGTCAGCATCTTGAATTGATATCTCTTCGGGACGGGGAGCCAGTGGAGGTACTTGAGGTGGGGGGGTGATGTGGGTCCATTTTGGGAGGTTGAGGAAGAGTCTAGCTGCTGAGTTCTGTATGTGGTTATTCCTCCATAGAGTATGTTGCCGTATTCCAGGTGACTAGTGATGAGGGTTAGACTGACAGTATGTCTGGTGCTGACTGGAAGCCATTTGAAAATCCATCGGAGCTTACGAAAAGTGAGAAAGCATGTGGAAGCAACTGCGTTTATCTTGTTTTTCGTGGTAGGTTTGCTGTCCAGGATGACGAAGAAGTTCCGGCCGTAGTCTGTAGGAGTGGGTGAGGGTCCTAGTTCAGCAGGCCATTAGGAGTTGCTCCACAGGGAGGTGTTGTTCCCAAAGGTCACTACTTCTGTTTTGTCTCTGTTGAGTTTGACACAGTTGTTTTACATCCAGTCGGCAACGATGGTCATGCACAGGTAGATAGAAGTTGGCCCTTGTGGTGGATGGGTCTTCAGATAGAGAGAGGATGAGCTGAGCTAATGTGTAGGATATGATGTTCAGTCCATGAGTTCGGTTGATGTTGGCCAGGGGTGGTCATGATGGCGTTGAACAGAGTAGGGCTGAGGGACGAACCTAGAGGGAAACCGCAGATGATATTCTTGGGTTCTGAGGTGAAAGAAGGTAGGCAGATTCTATGAGCTCTTCCGGTGAGGAAAGATGCGATCCATTTGAGGGCATCCTCTTAGATTCCAATCGGAGGAAGCCTCTTGATCATGGTGTGGTAGGACATGGTTTCAAAGGCTGCTGAGAGGTCAAGAGGATCAGGGCAGCTCTTACCTCCTGGTCTAGAAGGGTTCTGATAGCGACAGTGGCTGCAATCAGGGGGGACTTGGTGCTGTGGTTCATATGGAATCCGGATTGGGATGAGTACAGAAGACTGTTGTTCTCCAGGTATTCCATGACTTGGTGGTTGATGACCTATAAGAGAACTTTGGTTCGGAAGGGGAGCAGAGATATGGGACTGTAGTTCTGGAGCTCGTCGGCGGACGATTCTTCTGGGAAGGTGGCCGAGTTGATGGATGTGTTGAAGATAGTGGTGAGCTTGTTGCAGATGGCCCTTTTTCCGAGGTTGAACATGTGGTGGGGACAAGGTCTGTGGGAGCTCCTGAGTGGACAGAGTGCATGATGGCTGTGGTGCAGTGTGTGGTCAGCTGGTCCTAGGCAGTGATCCGGTGGTCAGAGTTAGGGTCTGTGGGAGCGAGGAGGCTGAGGATGTTGGAGGCAGCAGGTTAGTGCTTAAAGTGCTTTAGATTGTGGTGATCTCACCACAGAAAAAGTCTGACAGGTTGTTGCAGAGTTCTTGGGAAGGGGTTATGATGTTCTCAGTTGCTATGGGGATGGAGAACTCTTTGACGATGCTGAAGAGTTCTTTGTTGTGATTGGAGTTGGCTTCGATATGGTTGGCTACTTTTTAGCCTCCTTCGGGAGATGGTGGTAGTGGTTGAGCGATGTATGCAGTCTGTGGGCTCCTTGATGCTGCACTATTGCCTTTCCAGTTGCTTGCGGATGCTTTTTGTGGTTCCTAGATCCAAGGTGTACCAATTGGCATGGTTAGTGGATCTCATCAGCTTGGTGGGTTTGATGGGGTGTCTCTGTCAGTGTAGACGGTGCTCCAGTCTGCGGAGTTCTTGACTGCCTGTTCAAGGTTGGTTGTGGTGTCAGGGTGGGAGGTGTTGAGGGCATCAGTCCATTGGCATTCAGATACTTTGTTCCAGCTGTGGTGTGAGGTGCTGGGCGGGCTGGTAGCAGTGCTGGGGGCTGCTGCAATTAGTGAAGTGGACCATTGAGTGGTCCATCCAGGTGAGCTCAGTGTACTAGCTGTACTTGACTCTGTCGCCGGCTGTGAAAATAGGGTTGAGCGTGTGTCCTGCATTGTGGGTGGGGTTGGTGACCAGCTGGTTGAGGACAATGTTGTTCATGCTTTTGAGGAGGTTGGCTCTGTTGGTGGTGTTAGGGTTGTCGAGGTGAAAGGTGCGGTCTCCGAGGAAGATGTAGTGTTCGGTATCGATGGCTAGTGGTACAATGAATTCAGGAATGGTATCGCAGAAGCTTGGGCGTGGTCAGGGTGGTCTGTTGGTGAGGGTGTCTGTGATGGTGGTTTTGCTGTCTGTTTTGAGTTGGAAGTTGAGCTGTTCCATGATTGGCAGAGACAAAGTATGAAACACAAGTAAAAACAACAGCAGAACGGGCTGAGAATACAAAACTAAGGTTAACAGAGCACAAGAAACATGGGTAAAAACAACAACAAAACAGGCTGGGAATACAATACTAAGGTTACCAGAGGACAAGACACAAGGATAACAACCACAGTAATGGGGCTAAGCGGAGCAGGAAACCAAGCCAGGCATAGGCAACGGGGGAGCTGACACAGGGACCTGCTTATTGTCAAGGCAGATGCAATTTTGCCCATCATTATGTTAAAAGAGGCAAAAAATGCTATGATTTTGCCCTGTTTGCCCTCTATTATCTATTCTACATGGTGAACTAATGCTGCCATTACAGCCAGAAGGTCATGAGAAAATATTTCCTGGCGGCACCTTCTAGACCTCCTATTTGAACTTTTTGATAAGTCCATTGTATGTTTTGGTGTATCAGTTCATTGTACATTGACCTTAGAGCAATCAGACCTACTAAGAAGGGGTCATGGTCACTCTCAAGCCTTTGTCTTATGTCAAGGTTGATCACTTCGTGCCATGCCTCAGTGTTGATTATGGCCTGATTTAGAGTCGGGCTGATGGGATGCTCCATCACAGACATGATGGATATCTCGTCCGCTGTATCACAATTATCTTACATCCTCTGGCACTTGTAATACTGTGGATGGGATAATAGTCACATTTGTGGCTGCGTATCCCATCGGTCAGGCTTTAAATCAGTCGTGTAGTCTGCATTTGTTATTCCTTATCACCTCTGTGCGTTTTCCAGTGGCATCCCACAGTCATTCTCCCAATGCTTCAGATATAAGTGCATGATATTCACAGTCACCCTTTTTCGGGCGAATTCAGTGAGCAGCCCTTGCAGGGTATTCAAATGCATATTGCGGATGGAAATCTGTTTTATGGCTACTTGGAGTTTAGTCGAGACAAAGACGGATATCCCTCCCATCTATTGATGTCTAGTTGCCTTTTTTATTGCCAAGACGTAGAAATCAGTGAACCCATCTAGCATTACCTCTGGAAGCAACATATGTCTGCCTCGTTAATATATACTAGCCAGACTGGATCAACTATTGAGCTAATTGGCCAGCATTATTTCACAAGAGGCGTAGCTTCATTACATAGGTGCCATACTTTATTGTTTCATATTGAAGTAAATGTAGAGAAATGGGGGGGGGTGTATTGTGAAATATGGGTCATAACCGATGAGGAGCTTTTCTTACATTTAGTACTTGCCAGGCATGCTAGTACCCATGGCCAGTTTGCCATTGCAATATTTTCAGCAGAGTTAAAGATACTTGGCTGGAAAATTTCTATCCATCTGGTGCCTTCCTTCTTAGTGATAGTCCGCCTGCTTAAAGCTTTGCTTCCAGGAATTACCTTACTGTTGGCAGTCACTATGTGTTCCACTATGGATGTAGTAGTTGTAGAGTGGTCCAAATTTGCTATACGTTGTTGCCATATAAGAGTTGAAGTCGCTTGAGGTTTATGTTTGGTGGAATGGAAGGAACAACTACAGAAACAGAGGGTCATAGATATATGTTTGGTTTGGACAAGGAGGTACAGATGACAAGTATCAGACAAAAAAATTAGTAAACAGTCGAGAAAGAGATTACTCTTTAAAGTGCACAGTGTAGGGAGGCATTGACAAAGTATTAAAGCAATAGCTGATGGATACTGACCCAGTGTATGGCCGAAATACGGTCACAAAAAGCTTGCTCTCTGTGTATTACAAACAGTTCTCTTGCAGATAGCTGTGTTGAAAATGAAACCTGTGCTACATGCCTCAATTAAGGATGGACTCATAAAGACTGGACCTCGTGCAGAGCAATGGGAATGATAGCTGGAAAAAGAGATGTAAAGTGATGAAGGAAGTGAGCATGAGGTATATATAGAGTTCAAGCTAGGGGGGCGGTGTCCTAGAGGGGCCTGAATTCATCTTGGCTGGGGTGGGAGGCTCTAAGGGTCACTGCCCAAGTGGATCATCACACTGAAAACCGGGATGTGTGTGGGTGTTTTTTTTTTTTTAAAAGCAGTGTGCACTGAACCACTCTGAAATGTGTCATCAGTAACATATTTTGTCACTCATTTCCTGGCTGGGAAGCCCTGGAGGGAAAGGACTCAGAATAATCGTCAACCCCACTCTCCTCCCACGCACACATTTCTGATAAATGATCACACTGTGAATATGTGTTCACTTTAAGGACTCAAGCTGCCCATAGCATGTTGGTAATCACATCTGATTGGTCTTTAAAAGTGATAACTGAGCAGAACCGCAATGTTTGAATTGTTAAATATGTTTACATCTGCCAATTTTATGGATAAATTGTGAAAAAATATGTCTATCATTCTTGTGTGAGGCAAACAGTTTTGTTTTACATGAAGGGTGGGCGGGCTTTAAAAAGTTTGAAGACTGATTTAGAGGGTTATTCATCAAGGCCAGCACTGGGGCTATTGAGGACAGAGGCAGGTTAGACCAGTGGTCAAAGTAGGTGGGATCTGCAGGGCACGGCGTGATCCTACTTTTTAATTTAATGGAATCCGTTACCCTACTTTTATATTTAAAAAATGTGTCCCAGGCCGTCAGAAATTGCCAAGGCTTATAGATAAGGCTTGGCTGTTCGTGGCCATTCGGGGGCGAGCGGGGTGGGTAGAGAAGGAAAAGGACTCTGTCTCTTCCCTCCTTCCCAGAGAAGTCAAGGACAGCATTCACTTCTCCTGCTCTGCCGCTGTCAGTTGCCCCACCTCTCTTTCTTCCTCTTATTCCCTCTCTTTCTGTCTCTGTCTCACTCCTCCTTACATGCTGAAAACTTTGACTTCAAGAAATGAGTCTTACCCACTCTTTTCTCTCCTTTCCTTCACTGGTCCCCGTTTGAAATGGATCCAAAAAAAAAAAGAAACACTTTTGCTGGAAATGTCGTCTTTTTGTATTACCAGGTGCAGCCTCTGGACGGAGAGAAAAAAAGGTTCAAAATATTAAAAATAAAAAAGTAACTGCATTAAGCATCCAAGAGTGGTCGCAAAGTGGCCAGATTGGTTTTATTCACAACCACACACATTAGCTCCACTTTTCAGACCTGGGCAGTGAAGCACTACTTCCATTTTCTAATCTTTCTTTGAACAACATTGTTTTTCCTGGGTGGGGAAGTGCACCATTCCTGGAGGTCCTGCAATACCTGTGTGATATACTGTATTCTTATCATCTCACTGTTCCTTTAAACATTTAGAATCTCCTCTTAGGATTCCACTATGTCATTGATATTCTGTTCTTTAGTTCAGCTGCTTTTGGTTTCTGCCCTCTCAACTGCTGTTACCGTGGGCTCCATATTCTTCACTACTACCTATCTACAATTATCAATAAAGGAGAGGATTGTATACGGAGAGCTTCCTGATTTTATTGGCGTTCCCCTTCACTACAAATTGGTACCAGAAGTGGGGTAATTTGCCGCTTTTCAGGATTGGATGACTATTTTAATGTTGGAGCCCACCGGACTGATACCGCTGCACTAATTGGACTTTTAAGCGCACCCTTCCGCCTCCTCGTCGATTTATGCCAGGCTGGTCGGATTAAAAAATTTCAAATTTTATTATCCTTTCAAGTGCGTTAAGACGCGAGGCGCGAGAGAGCCACTTTCAAAAGTCGCTCACCTGCTCGCTCTCATCGTTCTTGCCTCGATCTTCTTTTCGAATCTACTCTGCCATTCCATCTTCCATCTCTCATCGCCCTCATCGCATTCCGACTGCCGCTTTGCACCTTGGGAGAGCGCGTTTACGTCACACGCTCACTGGCGGCCATCTTTGATCGGTCTGCAAACGATAGGCGATCCTCTCCTCACATCGTCGATTTCTTCAGCGGGAGAAGCGTTTCAACTGGACTTTGCCTTCACGCTTTTCCTGCCTCCATTGCATGCAACACTTATAGCGGTGATTCGCACACCATCCTCATATCGTCTGATTTCCTCTTCATGGTTGGCATTACAGTGAGTTTTACTTTCCATTGCCAGTGACATATATAAATACTTCTACATTACGGCAGCAAAGACTTTTGTTCACAAATACTTTTACTTCACAGCAGTTATCTTTCACTACTTTATAAAAAAATAAAAAATAAATGTTTTTTTCTTATTTATTTATTATTGTCAAATTTGTTTATACTTCAGTGTGCACTAGCAGAAAAAGCATATATATATATTTTCAGTTTTCTTACAATGGCATCCAGGCAGGGTGTCATTCAACCAGCACCTTTTCTTGTAAAACCTGGTAAACCTGATGTGAAGTGGTCTGAATGGCTAAGAGATTTTGAAATTTATCTCACTGCTATTGATGCTGATGGATATTCCCCTTCAAGAAAACTGGCTCTTTTAGTAAATCACCTCGGCACAGCTGGCCGTAGAGTTTTCGACAACCTCCCACGTTATCCTTCTCCTGCAACAGAAGACACCGTGTGGAATGTTTTCATCGAGGCTAAGTTGCGCATGGGCAAACAATATTCTGATGCTACAAGTGTACTTTTAGAGAGGTTTAATTTTGCCATGTGCAAACAATCTTCCGAAGAATCTGTTGAGGATTATATCGCAACTCTGAGAGTTTTGGCGGAAAAGTGTGACTTTGGGCCCAATGTAGACATATATATAAGAGACCAGTTTGTCTTTTGGTGCCACTCCAAGAAAGTTCAAGAACGCCTTTTCACCTTTCCGAATCCTACTTTAGCTGAAACTATTGACGTTGCCAAAAGCATTGAGAGATCAATTGTCACATTTAAAGTATTATCCAGTCATACTAATCAAAATGTCTTTCCTCCTACTCAATCTACAGATTCTTCAAATGTAAGCCAAATTTCTAATGATGATACTGTATGTGCCATAAATACCAAACAAACATATCACAAGAAACAATTTGTGAACCAACCGTTTAGAACCTAGTTAGTTTGCTTCCATTGTGGTTCTTGGAATCACATTGGAAATAATCCCAGCTATCCTGCTCTAGGTAAGAAATGTACTAAATGTCAAAAAAACGGGCATTTCCAAAGTGTATGCAGGAGCAATATGTACAACACACCGTCTAGCAGAGTCAACATTCCAAGTGTTTCTCTAGACACACCTGACACACAAGAATGTAATCCTCAGTTTACAAATATTGTTGTTACCATTGAAGTTCCGAATCTTTTGATAAACCCATAAAAGGACCTTTAATTGATATTTGCATTGATGGTAAAACTATTTTAGCCATGGCTGATTCAGGAGCACCTGTTACCATTTTAGCTGACACTACATTTTACAAATATTGGCACAACAACCCAACACTGATTAACCCTGACATCAACCCCAGAGCCTTTGGTGAACAAGACATTGATCTCATAGGTTTTTTCTGGGACAATTTAGAATGTCTTGGCAGATCTGTCAAAACTAAAATTTATGTAGCCATCAAAGGTAGAGACATCATTGGCTGGAAGGACCTTGCGCTATTGGGCATTATTTTACGTCCTGGTCAAGATCCTCCAATCGTTTTAGGTGATTTACCATCAAATATTTTATTAATCAATGATTCAAACTCAACTGTCGAATACCTGCAGAAAAACTTTCCAGATGTATTAAAAAATTCTGTAGGCACAGTCAAAGGTTACGAACACACCATTGTATTAAAAAAAAAATGCTATTCCCATTACACATAAAGTTAGACCTGTACCTCTAAGCATCAGAGATGATCTTAAATTACTACTTAATAACCTACAAACTAAAGGTATCATCTCTCCTATAGATTTATCTGAATGGATTTCTCTGTTCGTCCTACGGAAAAAAAAGACCGGCGACTTGAGGCTATGTGTGGACTTGAGGTCCCTAAACCAAAACATATTAGTTGATTGCCACCCTTTACCTCTCATACATGAGATGTTAGCTAATATTGGGAAGTCTAAATTTTTCTCAACCATTGATTTACACTCGGCCTACCACCAAATTCAACTCACCCCTAATTGCCAAGCCCTTGCTGCTTTTGTAACACCTTTTGGGGCCTTCAAATATTTAAGATTACCTTTTGGACTTGCCTCAGCCGCAAGCGTTTTCCAAAAACTTATGAACAATTTATTTGGCAACATTCCCCAAGTACAAGCGTTTCAAGATGATATCTTAATTCACACCGAAACCAAGGAAGAACATTTAAAAATACTCAATGAAGTGTTTAACATTTTACGTAACAGAGGTATGACAATAAAAGCCAGTAAATGCAAACTTCTTGTTAATGAAGTTGAGTACTTAGGTCACACTATTTCATGTAATGGCATCAAACCCAAGTTTTGTAACATAGAAGCAATACGCAATGCTCCTCCTCCATATGACAAAGACTCATTACGTTAATTTTTGGGCTTATGTGAATATTATGTTATGTTATGTTATGGGGCATTTATTAAGCGCACAGCTACTCCAAGGAGTGTCCCGGCGCTGATTTAACCCAGACACAGAAAGTAAACTAACATCCACTACCATTCTAGTTCTGAAAAAGCCAAGTTTATACACCCTTACGAAAGTTTAAAAGGTCGCATTCCTGTCGCAGCTTAAAAGGAAGGCTATTCCATAGCTTTGCTGCCACCACCTGAAAGGAGCGACCACCTTTACGAGAAAGGAGAAATTTGGACACATTTATTAAATGTTGTGAGGATGAGCGAAGTGTTCTGAAGCGTTTATATAGCTGAATCTTATTTCTAAGATATGGCGCACCAATCTTATTTATGGCTTTAAACGTTAAGACCAAGGATTTAAAATATATCCTTTGTCTTACTGGCAGCCAATGTAAGGTACTCAGGTGTGAGGACATGTGGTCTCTTAGCACCACTGTCAAAACTGCCCTGGCTGCAGCATTTTGAACCACCTGTAAACGATTCAACAGATAGTCTGGAAGACCCAGATACAGTACGTTAACATAATCCAGTCTGGACATGATCAAAGCCTGGACCACTGTTTTCTTATGCGCAATTGGGAGAAGAGGGAGGACATTTCGCATAGTTTTCAGCAGTCTAAAACATGTACCAGCCGTAGATTGGACCTGGGTTTTCATCGTCAGATCGGAATCAATTTTTATTCCCAAATATTTTGCCGTACATGCCGGCTTTGCTGGGGGGCGCAATTTCTTGGCCACCATTGGCGCCATTCATTGTCTGGTGTATGTCCAAAAAAGATAATTTCAGATTTATCTGAATTACAGAGTAACTGATTTTGGCTAAACCAGTTAAACACCTCAGTTAGACAGATGTTGATTTTATTTCCGTCAAACGACTCTCCACAGGTAAAAAGCAGTTGTGTATCGTCAGCATACGAAATAATTTTTGCCCCATATTTTTCGGCCAATAGGCCTAAAGGGGCCATATAGATATTAAAGAGGGTAGGATTCAACACCGAGCCCTGTGGAACCCCTACATTTAAGGCTTGAATGGGACTGGAAAAAGGCGGGGCCCAAATTGTCTGCTGACGATTACTTAAGAAGGAGAACCATCTGAGAACCGTGCCCCCGATACTACTCTCCCTCAACCTAAGGAGGAGCCTATCATGGGGCACGGTATCAAAGGCTGCTGATAAATCCAGTAATATCAGTACTGCTTTGCCTCCAATATCGAGTGAATTTTTAATGGTTTCAACAACTTCTAACAGGACCGTTTCGGTACTGAAATTCGCCCTGAAGCCTGACTGGGGTGGAGCATCTGGTTTTCTTCAATAAAATCAGTCAGGGTTGCGTTTACATACTTCTCCACCACTTTAGAAAAAAACGGTAGGAGAGATATCGGCCTATAGTTACTGACTACCAGCGGGTCCGCAGTTGGTTTTTTTAAAAGAGGGAGAATTTTTCCATGTTTCCAGATTTCAGGAAGCCTTCCCTCAGATAACGACAGGTTTAATATTTTATTGACAGCAGGATTTATGACTTTGGCAATTGTTGCCAATATTTTTGCCGGAATAGGGTCAGTAGGTGATCCAGATTTTAAAGCTGACATAATCTTTAGGGAGGCTTCCTTAGTCATAGGAGCAAACTCCGACAAAGAGTTCCCGCTAGAATGATTTATAGGAGAAGAGCTGGGCATGCTACTAGTCCCAGAACTCCTGAACAAATCTTGAATTTTTGGGATTTTGTTATAAAAAAATTATGCCATTTCATTAGCCCAGGTGGCTGTAGGAGAGAAAGGGCTCTTTGAAGCAAAGGGAACCGTGAAGTCTTTAACAATTTTGAACAGTTCCTTCGCACAGTTCTCTGCTTGCTCAATTTTCTTGGCCAGGAATTGCTTTTTACCTTCACGGACTTTTGCATAGTAAGCCTTCAGAGTACCTTTATATATTATTTTTTCCTCTGGGTCGAAATTCCTTCTCCAACGCCTTTCAAGGACCTTACATGCACTTTTACTCTTTCTCAGAGACTCAGTAAACCATGGAGCCGAATTTCGGCCCTGTTTGGCTACTCGTAATTTAAAAGGGGCCAATTGCATGCTATACTCCTGAAACCAATTTTCCAATGCAAGAGCGTCTTGCTCCAGATTGTTTTTGACCACCAGGGGAAATTTATTAAGCAGATAAGCAATTGTTTCAGGGGTTATTTGATTAAAAGACCTAAAAGTCTCTGATCGAAGATTACAATATCTCAATGGTTTGGTTAGAGTTTTAGCTATTGTAAAATTGATCAGAAAATGGTCAGACCAGATAATATGCGCAGGGGCCTCTACTTCCAACTTCGTAGAGGAAAAAATCTGGTCTAAAATATGGCCTTTTTCATGCGTGGGGTGTGTTACATAAGGAGCTAACATAAAAATGTTAAATAACTCCTGAAGTTTTACAGAATCTGCATCCATGACTTGGTCAAAATGAATATTGAAGTCCCCTAATATCAGACACTGTCCAAATTTGGTCATAATTGGTGTGATAGCAGGACCAATAGCTGCTAGAAAACTTCCGGCAGGCCCAGGTGGGCGGTACACCAAAACCACAGAAATCGTTTGATGGGGGGACACTGTTAGACTAAAGCCAAGACACTTAGCTCCCGTAGGTTCTGTCAACGATATTTGTTGACAAACCAAAGGCTGTTTATAAACAATCGCAATCCCTCCACCTCTGCCTCCCTCTCTGTCCTTCCTCAGTATCCTGTAGCCAGGGGGGAGAGCACTACTAACTGTAGCGTTCAATCCTTCATGTAACCATGTTTCAGTAAGAAACATTATCTCCGGCTGACTATCTAGAAGGAGATCATACAGCTGAAGTTCATGTTTATTCATCGACCTTACATTCAGTAAGGCAAATTTTAATCTATCTTGCATTAGTTCCGCCGCACCCGGCTCACCTGGCTCACCAACACACTCCCTTCCGGGTTGGTAATCCTGGTCCCTAGGCTGGATACTAAAATTCCGAAAGCAGATGTTGCAAAACAATGTGCTCGAGTCAGCCGCTAAGCAGTGACGGGGGCATTGGCATCCCTCCTTATCCAGCTCCCTCAGTTGCTGCCTACTATACGCTAAAACGCGACGACAGGTCGCGGCATTAACTGAGTCTAATCAGGCATGTTTTCTGGATCTGGTCTCTCCCGGGTCGCGGACGGGCGCAGACGGGCTTGTCTTGTGCGCGCCTTCGGCGGTCACGCGGCGAGCCCGCTGCGTGCTCGCGCCGCACTCGCGCCGCTCCCCTTTTTATATTTGCCAGCTTGTGTAATGACTAGACCGCTCCCCGCTCCAAGATGGCGGCCAGGGGAGGCGCGTCAGAGCCCAGAGACTGTTTCAAACTTCCCGCTACCCACTTCCTTTTCAGCGCTTCAATTCAGGTAACTGCAATTTAAAATCGGTTTCCACACAATATTAAAACAAAGTTTCTAACACCCCAGTGCACAATTTTTAAAAAGCTCGATCTAAAATTCTAATAGCAGCAATAGTTCCCCACAGAGGATATTTGGACTAAAATATTAGCATCAACCATATATATCACATAGAACAATGTGCAAAAAACGCAGTTATCGTTTCAAAACAGTGGCAGAGAGCAGCCGCTACTCTGTTATGCAAGATTTGTACCTGGCTATGCACAATTAGTCCAACCACTAAGGTGCCTTCTTAAGAAAGGCATAAAGTTCGAATGGACTGACATTCTGAGTGACACATTTGAGAAAATCAAATTATTAGTCATCAATGCCCCTGCATTACATCCTTTTGTTTACAATGCCAGATCATTTGTATCTGTAGATGCCAGTCAAAGAGGTCTCGGGGCAGTGTTTGGACAATGGATTGATGGCAAAGAAAACACTATTGCTTTCGCCTCACGTGCCCTAACTCCCACTGAGTGCAACTACAGTACTATTGAACGCGAAACCCTTGCCATTGTATGGGCAGTACAAACATTTTAAACTTATATTTGAGGAAAAAAGTCTGAAATTTTCACTGATCACAAACCTTTGGTTTCGTTACTCTCTGGCAATGGTTTAGGCAAATCCTCCACAAGATTGGTCAGACTACTTTCCAAATTACAAGAATACAATCTGATAATAAAATATATTCAAGGAGGTAAAAATATCCGGGCTGATTGCCTTTCTCATATTCCCCTTTCTGACTGCGGTGAGGGCGAAAATGATACTCACAAAGATTGTGTAGTTGGTCTTGTAGATGCCATTTCTTTATGCAATGGTAGCATCTCACAAGATGAATGGACATCCGCAATGGCATCTGATGAAACACTTAAAAAAGTTGAGATCTTCATTAAGAGTAAATGGCCTGGTAATAAGAGTTTAAGCAATGACCGGAGGCACTTTGCACAGATTAGTGAGGAATTATCTTTTGAAAATGGCATTTGCATAAGGAACAGGTTATTTGTCCCTCCAACTTCACTCAGAGAAAGAATCATTAAGATTGGCCATGATGGTCACTTAGGAGTTTCTGCCACTTGCAAAAAATTAAAAGACATTTATTGGTGGCCAGGTCTAGATAAACAAGTAGCTCTGTTTATAGACAATTGCCCAAGTTGCATTGTTTCTGATAAACATTGGAAAACCTATAAGAAACCTTTACTGACAGTCCCATTTCCTGATTCTCCATGGGAGAAAATTGCTTTAGACTTCTCAGGACCTTTTAATGTTTTACCACCTGTTTGGTTGCCATTGATTATCACTCCAAATGGATGTATTGTTCTTTCACACATGCAGCCAATTCTTCCACTGTCATTTCTTTTCTTCAAAGGTTATTTAGAATTGAAGGTATTCCCAAATGCATTGTTACTGACAATGGCCAACCTTTTCTTTCTCACCAAGTTTCTGAATTTATGAAAAACTCTGAAATTAAATATTGCCAAGTTGCGTTATACAGTCCTTCCTCTAATGGTCTCGTTGAGAGAGCCAATAGATTCTTGAAGGAAGGAGTTCAAACTGCTATCGCAGCCAATCTTGATGTAAGTGATTTTCTGCAAGAAAAAGTATGGAGTTACCTCACAACACCTCATTCTACCACCGGTGCAACACCTTTTAAGGCTTTGAGAGGTAGGGAAGCTAGATCAAAATTGATGCCACACTGGTTCACTAACTTGGCTGCGGGTTCGGCTTTACAGAATAAGAGGAATACTTTAGCAGATCCTCAAATTGTGAAAAATAGAGTGACTGCCAAACAGCTACAACAACAAAAAATCTTATGATGGTTTTTCCACTTCACTTGGCCCTGACCTCAAGTTCAATGATTGGGTACTGATCAAGAAGCCTTACAAGGTTTGCAAAGGCCAATCTAAATTCACTTGTCCTGTCCGAGTTATTAGAGTTACTAAATCTTCGGTACTTTTAGAAAACAAAGGTTGGTGGAATAAGAACGATGTTGTGAAACTTACTGATAACCAAGTTAACATTTTTAACAAAGTTTCTGCCAATAAGTCTGATATTGTTGATTCCCATTTTAATTTCGGACCAGATTTTTATATTCCTAAAGCCTTGATTGCTGGAAATGTTGATTCTAATTCAAATTCTTCAATAATTCCTTCTCCTAATTTCTCCAATAGTGTTTCACCTGCTCGTATTTGTAATTCACCAATGTTACCATCACGTGATCAACGAGTCTGAAAATTACCTGTCAAATTTCATGATTATGTATTATATTAATGTTTTAGTTGTTTGTTTCATTATATATATGGGGAGGGTAAAAATTTGTAGTAAAGGGGAACGCCAATAAAATCAGGAAGCTCTCTGTATACAATCCACTCCTTTATTGATAATTGTAGATAGGTAGTAGTGAAGAATATGGAGCCCACGGTAACAGCAGTTGAGAGGGCAGAAACCAAAAGCAACTGAACTAAAGAACAGAATATCAATGACATAGTGGAATCCTAAGAGGAGATTCTAAATGTTTAAAGGAACAGTGAGATTATTAGAATACAGTATATCACGACCTGGTTGATGCATAGAGTGGAATATGTTTAATGTGATCCTTATCAGCAGTCGTTAGATCTGGGGGTCTCTAGTTGGCAGGGTAGGTACCACTGTCCAAGTAGGGACCCTTGCTTCTAGTCAGGGAAAGGGGGATACACTGTTAAGATAACCCCTGCTCACCCTCTAGGTAGCTTGGCCTGAGCAGTCTAGGCTATCAAAGGCAATGCGTAAAGTATTTGTACCAACACTCACAGTAACACAGTGAAAACACCACAGATTTACTCCACACCAGTTTTAGAAAAATAAGGTATCTTTACTAAAAACTTCACAAGACCAAATACTACAGAAAAACCAACATACAATTAAAAAGGTTACTTTAAAGATAGTTCAAGAGTTTGTAGAAAGTACTCCAGGATGTAAAAATCAGTGTCCTGCACAATGTGACTCTCAATGCACAAAATGCGACACTCTCGTGCCCAACAGTACCTGTAGTTGCGATAAGGTTCCCAAAAGCTATAACAAGGTAGATGGCAAAGGCGATGCGATACTCCTGAGATCTTGGGGAGGCTTTGCAGCAGCCCTGCTTCACGCAGCAGAGGTGGATGCGCCGGCTCTGATCTGTAGGGGGAGGATGCGATGACTTTGGCTTTTGTTGCATAGGTTTCTTAGGGGGAAGCTTCACGCACAGGTACGATGCGACGATCTTCGATGCGGCGTGATGCGTGGCGCAGCGCTGACTTCTGGCACCGCAACCTCCGATGCGTCACGGGACGGCACTCTGTGTCGACACACGCAGCGACTGGATACTTTCACGCACCGGCAGGGGTGCGGCCCGCAAACTGGTTCTGCGACGACCCTCGCAGCGTCAGGAATCTTCATGCACCGGGACGATGCTCGACGCACTCGGCAATGCGGGGACTCCGGGTGCTGCGATGACGCCGCAATTAAATTCTCCTCGCACTCTCGTTCTTGCGACTCGCAATCGGATGATGCGTTGGGTACCAGTTACTCTTTTTCACGCTTCTGCTTCCCAGCTCCCAAACACAGCAAAACGACCTCCTGAGGCCCCAAGACTGGGAAAGCACTCTAAGGCAGGTCAGAACTCCTTCAGCAGAGTTCCAGGGGAGCTGGTGGTGAAGTCCTTTTGTTCCTGGGACTTCTTAACAGGGAGCCAGCTCTTCTCAAGCCCTTGGAGATCAGAATCAAAAGAAGGGGACACAGCAAAAGTCCTTCCCCTCTCCTTGGCAGCAAAGCAAAACAGCAAGCAGGCAGTCTTCTCCTCTTCAGTTCTTTTCAGCTTTCTCCTTGGCAGAGGTTTCTTCTTAGTTCCAAAGTGATCTAAAGTTTAGGTGTCTGGGGTCCTCTTCTTATACCCCTCCATGTCTTTGTCTCTCTTTGTTTCAGTGGGGGGATTCCCCTGCTCAAACCGGTTCCTGGGTGTGCTCTGCCCTGGAGCACCTGGTTCCTTTCAGAGTGAGGGGCAGGGTCGTTAGACGCTCAGCAGGAGGTGGAGCCTTCTTTGTGCTGGCAGAGGCAGAGTCCTCAGCCTGGCCAGCAGGGGGTGGAGCCAGCATTGTGCTGGAAGAGGCAGCCCTACTCAAACCCAGGGGCTACTCCTCCCACCCATCTAAAGCAGATCTCCCTATTCACCCTGCTGCTGACTCATCCAGACTCCTGGAGCCACCTAGCCCATCACATGACACCAGTCAGCCACCAGCACACAGGCACACAGGAAGGTTAAACAGGAGATTAGCTACTTTCTAAAAAGTGCTAATCTCACACAGTGAATTTAAAAACCATCTTGCTAAAAAGATGTATAATTAAATTCTAAACGCAAAGATACCAAACTTGGATTTTCGATCTTGCCCTTATGGGAAGATAGGCATGTAAACAGCCTCCCCATTCTGTCCTATGGGCAAGATAGCCTCTCAGCAGTGAAAAACGAAAATGGCTGTAATTCACTACCAGGGCATGTTACACACCTCAGTACATGCCCTACCTTTCAGATACACTGCACCCATCCCAGGGGGGTACCTAGGGCCACCATAGGGATGCCTGACATGTACAGAAAGGGAAGGATAAGGCCTGGTCAGTGGGTGCACTGGCCAGGTCGACAGGGCAGTCCTGGACTGCACATAGGCACTGCAAGCAGGCCTAAGACATCATTTTAGGGCTACTCCTGTGGGTGGCACAATCAGTGCTGCAGCCCACTAGTAGCATTTGAATCACCAGCCCTGGCACACTCAGTGCACTTTACTAGGGGCTAACAGGTGAAACAAATATACCAATCATGGATAACCAATCAATATAACAATTTATACAGAGAGCATATGCACTTTAGCACTGACCCGCCAGCCCAGGGTCTGTACCCTCAGGCTGACCAGAGGTCACAGGCAAGGCTCTCCTCCCCCTACCTCTCCTTCTGGGGTCCTGCCCTCTCCTCCCCGGAGAGTCACCCTCAGAACACAACTCACCCACCAGTTCAAGACCTCTCTCCAGCAACTGGTCTCCCAACATAGGGTCTAAACCCTCAGGTTGCACCGGGTTCAGAGGCGAGGACTCTCTCCCTCTGCACCCCCTTCCAGAGTGCTGCACCCTCCCCACTGGAGTGGTACCCCTGGAAGCCAAACCAGTCAGGACACAGCTTACAGATGTCCTTCCCTCCAGGTCAGGCAGATTCTGAACCAGGCCTCCCAACCCAGGGACTAAACCCTGCGGTTGCACACCTGCCTGGCATGCCAGGACTTCTGGGGACTCACACAGTATCTCCCCGAGGGTGACACATGACTCATGTGTCTCGTGACAGTCTGCCTGGCGCAGATCTCCCGGCCCCTGTCCACCGGACAGTGCGCGAAGATCCCCAGGACAGGAGTGGTGTCACCATGGTCACTCCTAGGGGACTCAGCCCTTCTGGCTGGTCCCTGACCCACTGGTTCTCCCACTGGGGAACACATCCCCCTCTCACCCCTCAGTCTGGACTTCTGCATCCTCCCAACTGGAGCGGTACCGCCAGACACCAGAACCACTGGAGCTCTGTTTACAGAGGCTCCAGGTTCTCCTGACACTATGAGATCCTCCTCAAATGGCCTACTAGCACTGTCTAGGCCCCCAACCTGGTGTTCCCTTAAGGAACCCACCAGGCCCTGAGACTGGGTTTCGGGCACCTTGGGACCCACAGTCCCACACTCACCCCTTCTCTACTGAGACAGGACGTGAGCCCCTACACCCCTCCCACTACACTGGGACCTAACTGGGCTACACTGAACCTCTTGTACCTCACAGGTCTGGAAGATATCTGGGCCACTCCTTTTGGGATCACTCCCCAATGCCTCTCCAGACCTTTTGGCATCCAACCAAAGGTCTGCCTCCAACGCAAGCTCTCTGGAACCAGAGAACTCACACTCCACCGGGTGTTGGCATAGCTCTGGAAAACAGGGACTTAAAATATGCTCTCCAACAAATGAATCACACAGCCCCCCACAGTTGTTAACCAAGCTACCCTTTGCCTCACCCTCCAGTGCCCCACACAAGTACCCCACACCACTCTCCTGAGATTGGCAAGACAGTACCTGACTGTCTCTGTCACACAACTCACACTCTTCTGGGCGATCTTCACACTCACACACCAAGGTTTCTACCATGGGGGAACCCCTCTCCCTGTACCTCTCATCTAGGGTCAGTAGAGTGTCCCTCCCACCACTAGGAATATGGTCCCCTGTGTCAGTTCCCCAATCTACTTCAGGGACACTGCACTCCACTGGAACTACATCATAAACCTGAACCCCCTGGTGTATGTCAACCCCCTCCTTCAAGTCAGGTGCCACATCTCTGGGTGTTTGTACCTTTCTTTCAGCACTAGAAACTACAATCTTGCTGCCACCATCTGAGCTGGACTCCACCTCCAACTCAGCAAAGCTCACTTCTTGAGCTACCCATTTTTCTTCTTCAGCTGAGACACTCATGGCCTCAAGCCTCTCGAGCTCCAAATCAAGCTCCCTCAATCTTAGTTCTTCCAAGGCATACATCTTCTTGCTCTCTTCTACTTTGTTCTGGGTTTCTATTTCCATCAGCTTCAACTCAAGCCTCATGACTTCTAACTCATGATCTCTAACCCTTTGACTCTCCTCCAACTCCTCTGGAGTGAGACTCCTACTGGAATGGGAGCTGCCAGCCCTTGAGACTGGTCCGACCACGGGCAGATCTGGGGGAATAAAACCATTCTCTTCATCTGCATCATCTTCCTCTTGGGCCTCTCACCAGGCTTTCAAGACTCTTTGTAGCACCTCCTTTCTAGATCCGCTTTTCACCGGGCAACCAAGGTCTTTGCAGAATTGCTTGAGGTCCTCAACCCTGTACGAATACAGATCCTCAATGGAAAACTCCAATTCTGCCCTCTCACTTGTTGCCAACTGAGACATGATGCTCTTGAAGAGTTACTCAAAAATAGAACCAAAAATACAGTATGTGGTTGCGTATTGGTCTGCACTTAAACTAGTGATGTACACCAATTACTGTGGGTCAAGTACAAATACAAGTTCAATCCTCACCGCTGACCACCAATGTTAGATCTGGGGGTCTCTAGTTGGCAGGGTAGGTACCACTGTCCAAGTAGGGACCCTTGCTTCTAGTCAGGGAAAGAGGGATACACTGTTAAGATAACCCCTGCTCACCCTCTAGGTAGCTTGGCCTGAGCAGTCTAGGCTATCAAAGGCAATGCGTAAAGTATTTGTACCAACACTCACAGTAACACAGTGAAAACACCACAGATTTACTCCACACCAGTTTTAGAAAAATAAGGTATCTTTACTACAAACTTCACAAGACCAAACACTACAGAAAAACCAACATACAATTAAAAAGGTTACTTTAAAGATAGTTCAAGAGTTTGTAGAAAGTACTCCAGGATGTAAAAATCAGTGTCCTGCACAATGCGACTCTCAATGCACAAAATGCGACACTCTCGTGCCCAACAGTACCTGTAGTTGCGATAAGGTTCCCAAAAGCTATAACAAGGAAGATGGCAAAGGCGATGCGATACTCCTGAGATCTTGGGGAGGCTTTGCAGCAGCCCTGCTTCACGCAGCAGAGGTGGATGCCCCGGCTCTGATCTGTAGGGCGAGGATGCGATGACTTTGGCTTTCGTTGCGTAGGTTTCTTAGGGGGAAGCTTCACGCACAGGTACGATGCGACGATCTTCGATGCAGCATGATGCGCGGCGCAGCGCTGACTTCTGGCGCTGCAACCTTCGATGCGTCACGGGACAGGACTCTGCGTCGACACACGCAGTGACTGGATACTTTCACGCACCGGCAGTGGTGCGGCCCGCAAACTGGTTCTGCGACGACCCTCGCAGCGTCAGGAATCTTCACGCACCGGGACGATGCTCGACGCACTCGGCGATGCGGGGACTCCGGGTGCTGCGATGACGCCGCGATGAAATTCTCCTCGCACTCTCGTTCTTGCGACTCGCAATCGGATGATGCGTTGGGTACCAGTTACTCTTTTTCACACTTCTGCTTCTCGGCTCCCAAACACAGCAAAACGACCTCCTGAGGCCCCAAGACTGGGCAAGCACTCCAAGGCAGGTCAGAACTCCTTCAGCAGAGTTCTAGGGGAGCTGGTGGTGAAGTCCTTTTGTTCCTGGGACTTCTTAACAGGGAGCCAGCTCTTCTCAGGCCCTTGGAGATCAGAATCGAAAGAAGGGTACACAGCAAAAGTCCTTCCCCTCTCCTTGGCAGCAAAGCAAAACAGCAAGCAGGCAGTCTTCTCCTCTTCAGTTCTTTTCAGCTTTCTCCTTGGCAGAGGTTTCTTCTTAGTTCCAAAGTGATCTAAAGTTTAGGTGTCTGGGGTCCTCTTCTTATACCCCACCATGTCTTTGTCTCTCTTTGTTTCAGTGGGGGGATTCCCCTGCTCAAACCGGTTCCTGGGTGTGCTCTGCCCTGGAGCACCTGGTTCCTTTCAGAGTGAGGGGCAGGGTCGTTAGACGCTCAGCAGGAGGTGGAGCCTTCTTGGTGCTGGCAGAGGCAGAGTCCTCAGCCTGGCCAGCAGGGGGTGGAGCCAGCATTGTGCTGGCAGAGGCAGCCCTACTCAAACCCAGGGGCTACTCCTCCCACCCATCTAAAGCAGATCTCCCTATTCACCCTGCTGCTGACTCATCCAGACTCCTGGAGCCACCTAGCCCATCACATGACACCAGTCAGCCAACCAGCACACAGGCACACAGGAAGGTTAAACAGGAGAATAGCTACTTTCTAAAAAGTGCTATTCTCACACAGTGAATTTAAAAACCATCTTGCTAAAAAGATGTATAATTAAATTCTGAACGCAAAGATTCCAAACTTGGATTTTCGATCTTGCCCTTATGGGAAGATAGGCATGTAAACAGCCTCCCCCATTCTGTCCTATGGGCAAGATAGCCTCTCAGCAGTGAAAAATGAAAATGTCTGTAATTCACTACCAGGGCATGTTACACACCTCAGTACATGCCCTACCTTTCAGATACACTGCACCCAGCCCAGGGGGGTACCTAGGGCCACCATAGGGATGCCTGACATGTACAGAAAGGGAAGGATAAGGCCTGGTCAGTGGGTGCACTGGCCAGGTCGACAGGGCAGTCCTGGACTGCACATAGGCACTGCAAGCAGGCCTAAGACATCATTTTAGGGCTACTCCTGTGGGTGGCACAATCAGTGCTGCAGCCCACTAGTAGCATTTGAATCACCAGCCCTGGCACACTCAGTGCACTTTACTAGGGGCTAACAGGTGAAACAAATATACCAATCATGGATAACCAATCAATATAACAATTTATACAGAGAGCATATGCACTTTAGCACTGATCAGCAGTGGTAAAGTGCCCAGAGTCCTATTGCCAACAACCACGGGTCAGAAAAAATAAAGGAGGAAGAAGCTAAAAGTTTGGGGATAACCCTGCAAAAAGGGCCGTTTCCAACAGCAGTTTTCATTATTTTAGTTCATAAAATGTGTACCGCGGCTCTGTGTTCAGGGATATGGTCTTTTTAAACCATACAGCTTACCTTTTGTAAGGATATCAACAATGGACATTGAAACGGGTCTCTTCCAGGCCTCGTAGTCATGTCCTTAACCTGTCAGGCAAAAACACTTATTGAATTTTGAAAAATGAGTGTAAAAGCGGTAAACATGTTGTTCCTTCTTACATTTCACATGCTTTACTTAATCTTTTTTTTTTATCTTTATCTTTCATTTTTATTTGTTTTAACAACCATCATTACAGCATACAATAGATCATCGGTATCTTGTGCATGACCCCAAAATTGACCAGGAGACCGTCCCAAATTAAAGCTGTGTTATAGTTGAAAATGAGAAATACATTATATGCGTCATCAAAATTCACTATAAACAATGGGGGGCAGTCATTGCACTTGACCCCAAGTCTTCTCCAGCCCGGTCGTCCCCTACATCTGAGCCGGTCCCGCTGAGTGCTGTATCACTCAGGTCACTCCCCTCCACCCCTGAATTGAAGGCCAGGCTACACAGTTCACGCCACTCCATGAGATCTGCCTGTAGATTGTCATCCTTGCAAGTTAATTTCATGTGTGTTTCTTCCGCTAAGGCCCATGCCCTAACATCACGTAGCCACGTAGGTATATCCATGCTTCTCTGCCCCATCCAATTTATTGCTATTCTACGTCTGGCCAGGACCACCATGAGTTGTAGAAACTTGTATGGTATTTTTCGTTTTGTAGGTTTGCGTACATGCGCTAGCACACATTGGATTGGTTCTTCTCGTATGGGAAGACCTGTGCTCGTTCGCACCTTTTCCACCACCTGTGCCCAGAACTGCCACCTCTCAGGGCATGCCCACGACAGGTGCAGAAAGTCTGCCTTCTCTGCGCCACACCTGGAGCACCTGCCATCATTGGTTTGTAAGATGCGTTGTAGCTTTGCAGGGGGAATGTATGTGAGGTGTAAGAAGTTATAATGGATCAATTTAAAACTGGCGTTGCAGGAGACTGTGTGTGTAAGTTCGCAGATAGCCGTCCAAGTACCGTCCCTATTTGCATATTCAGGTCCCTCTCTGCTCGTGACGATGGGGGCTGGGCCACTGAGTCCCGTCTCATGTTCTAATATCAGAGCAATATCAGTCTGCGCTCAGAACCACAGGTGAGGAGCAGATCTAGGGTATTTGTCGGTTGCGGAGTGTCTGGGTATTGAGGCCAGGTAATTTTCACTACTTCCTGGATCCCCCTGTATTGTAGGAAGTGACCCTGCCCAAACGTGAAGCCCTCACAGGCCTGTTCATACATTAGGAACATCTCATTTAATTAGAGATCCGTGAGGACCTCACATCCGCCCTCCCTCCACGCCTGAAAGGTCATATGGGCACTCATGTCTCTCAGTGGAGCCGATATCCAAATGGGTAGCTCTCTGTGGAAAGGCACCAGCCTCAGCACCTTTTCTACAAATTGTAGCCAAATAGTCGCAGTTTGATGCACCAAGTATGGCAAGTCCCCCTGCACTGCCCTCCCCCTAATCTGCGCCACTGGGAAGGCCTCCGGGTCTACTGGTCACGCTAAGAGCCGCTTTTCCCAGTTGTCCCCTTCCTTGAACCAGCGGGACGAGTGCTGGAGCTGAGGCGCAAAGCAGTATAAGTCAAAGCGAGGGGTCTCTAGTCTGCCTTCTTAGTATCTACACGTCAGAGTGGTGAGAGCTACTCTGCTATGCCGACAAGTCCACAGTAGTGAGATAAGAATTGTATTGAGCTGTTTGAATATTCGTCATGGAACTGGGTAGGGTGAGTTCTGGAGTGCGTATAGGCACCTTGGTAGCAGCACCATTTTGACCACTGCAAGTCTACCTATCAGGGACAATGGTAACGTGTTCCAGAAAGTCACTGAATGCCAGAGGGCCGTCAGGATCCTATCCAGGTTTAGGGCTATTAACTGGGCGTGCTTTACTTAATCTTACATTCCCTATGAGTGTTTTCTTTTCCCAGGATGTTATTTCTTTTCTTCAGGCAGCATATTACTCTTGTCTACTGCATAATTTGAATTGAGTCACATCCAGTGTTTATAGCAGGGCACAATTGGGCTGTAGCTGAAGGTAGTGCAAGTTTCTCTCAGCGGGGCAGCATGGTGTTCAGTAGGGGAGAGGATGTGGCACTATGGCCAGAGCTGCCAAATTTGGAACTGGGGAATCAAGATCAGCCTCCAAGATCAGTCCACCAGATCACTCTTCTGAGTACGCTCATTCCCAATCTTAACCTTTGAAGGCCCTGCTAGACCTTTGGAAGCCCTGGTGCCTTAGAACCAGCAGGTGGACCCTAGCTGTGGCAAGTGTGGGTTCACCTTGAAGGCCTGTCCACCTCAATCCATACTGAAGTTCACCTCCTGTCTTGCGGGCAGGCCCACGAAGCAGCACACCGTACAGCAACAGTGACTCTGTCACTGAGGTCACAGGACAGTTGAGGCCAGTCCGCCTCACCCATTGGTACCTCCAGTGGCCTCGCTTCAGCAAGAGTAGTGCAACTCACCAGCGATCGGCAATGCAGGATTTGCATGCACACCCAACTAAGTTATGAAATTTCACAGTGTACATGCTTCACACACAAACACTTTTAAGATGTGCTACCTGCTCTGGGGCCACTGGAATTTTGCAGCAATGGAGGACAAAATGATGTTCCAGTGTTGACCAAATTATGCTGAAAAAAAAGGCTGCAGCGTAGTGCGGTTCAAATTTCTGAAACATTATTCTGACATTTTACACATACTAACAGTTGCTCAAAGTATTTGCCTCATTAGTACCAGTGTAGCATACAAATGCAGCAGTGAGAAAGGTGACCAGTCAACCTTTGCGAAGGGCCCTCCACTTCACAGCAACACAAGCCACATTTTTTAGTAACTTTTGATCGGTTTGTCTATTTTTTGTTAAAATCGTCAGAATATGCAGCAGATTATGTATTATGTGGCAAATATTGAAGAGCAATGAAGATGTGGAAAATATTTGCAAACTAGGATATTTTGCCATTCATTTTTTACCTGCTCTCGGGGGGAAAAGGGAGGAGAAGTGCTGATGACAGAAACTGCATGGATCGGATACAAATGGCTTGTGATTCCATTTTGAAGCGTATTTGGCACTGCCTCACCGAACTCCCTCCACGGACCGCTACTGGTATTTGGGATTGGAAACATATCCCACATTGTGAATGTATTTTGATATTAATAACTGATTTTAAACCTTAAATAAACTTGTGTATCCATTGATTGATTTAAATAACTTAATATGCTGTAATTGGTCAGTGAAATGACACACAAATACTAAAAATTGGGATGGTTTGCTCTTTCTGGCCACACCTCTGACTCCGCCCACTGACCCAATCCTCTGGTTCTTCCTGCCCTCTGATTCTCCGCCCACAGCTCCCCTACTTTTTGTTCCCACTTCGACCACTGGGTTAGACTGATGGAAGTCTGTAGAGGCAATACATTTGAACTGTAGATTCTTTACTGTAGGCCGTGATGCTGCCGGGGACTACTTAGAGCCTGTACAGGGGTAGAGAGAGGAAAGTAAAAACGCTAAGGACACAATGGTGCAGTGCACGGGAAATGAAAGTGACTGCAATGACATCAAATATCTGGTTTCTGAAGATGATGATGGGTGTGACATCCCACCACCATCCAACACACACACGTTAATAAAGCTGGTTTATGTTTGGTGGCATGGAAGGAACAACTGCAGAAACAGAGGGTCATAGATTTATATTTGGTTTAGACAAGGCGGTACAGATTCAAGGATCTGACACAAAAATGAGTAAACAGTCGTGAAAGAGAATATTCTATAAAGTGCACAGTGTGGGGAGGATTTGTTCTGTGTTTCAGAAACAAGTATGAATTACTGAGGGACAGCTGGTGGGGTGGGATGGCTCAGCCATGCTCCAGAAAGGGACAGGCAATCAGAAGAAAGAAGTCTGCTAGCTCAGAATTAAAAGGAATATTATTAATTTGGAGCCGGGCCCTTTGAATCATAAGGAGGATGGGGTCAGAGAGATGGTAGCATGAAGTCTAAATGATTTGAGCCCAGAAGCAACTAAGGGGTGGGATTATCTTTGAGTTCGTTTTCTCTTTTAGGAAAGATGTTATGTCTCCGATAACAGACCTAAATTAATAACAATAGCAGTTCCCTCTCAAATACCTCACGACTCCACAATATGGTCTTGCAAGTTTTCATAGTCTCATCACACATTATTCAACTTAAACATGGACACCTTCGCCTCAGGGCGTAAAGACTCTAAACAATCTTATACCACTGCTTCACTCAAAATAAGCATGTTTACATGAGAGTGACCTCACTGAGTGACTTCTCTTTCATTGCTCAGACTCTCGGAACTCATGGATAATACTCCTCTATCTTTAAATAAATCCCACCAAAACAAAATTACTTTTGATTGTTGGTCAAAATTGCTTCCTTCCTCTGGATCAATAGCTCTTATATTGCTGGACAAACATCTGGTGATTAGAGAATTAACACAATCACTAGGTTTTATCTAAGAAACAAATCATACATGAGTGCTCTATCAAAACAGGCATATCTCCAACTGATTCTTCTCTAATGAATAAAACATTGAATTATTCTAATGGAAGGCCTCAAGCAAGCGAGTCCATCCCTAGTGATTTCGAGAATGGACTATGGCAATTCTGGGGCAGATTTATGAGGCCCTTGCGCCTCATTTACGCCGCCGTTGCGTCACTTTTGTGACGCAGCGGCGGCGCAAATTCTGCGCCATGCTGTGGGGTATTTACAACGTGACATGCGTCATGTTGTAAAGCCCTGCGCCAGCAGTAGGCGTACCTGCGCATGGGGGGGGGGTGTTCCGTCGCTGGAACGCCTCCGAAAAGTGGCTGAGCGAAATCTACAAGATTTCACTCAGTCACTTTTGAGCCCATGCTGCGTCAAAACCCTGCGTGCGCCTGCTTGAAGCAGGCGTAAGGATTGACGCAGCATTGTGAAGATAGGTCCCCCCATAGCATTGCTGGAGCTGCATCGCGCTTGCGACACAACTCCAGCAATGCGCCACTTTTACGGCACAGATGCGTCACGCATCTGTGCCGTTTTTGCCCCATGGTGCGCCGCATTGTAAATGCGGCGCATCCATGGTGGCAGAGCTGTGGCGCACAATAACTGACGCATCCCTGCTGATATGCAGGGATGCGCCAGTTATTATAAATCTGCCCCTCTGTGCTTAAAAAATAAATATTAAATAATAAAGGTGGGTGAGATGGAGAGGCATGTGAGTTCAGACATCTCTGCAGAGGAACTGGGGTTCTGACAAAGGCCGGGGCTGGCCATTATTGTCTGCAGTCATCAGTGACCTGCAGAGGGAAGGATCCAGAGCTGTGGAGTCCAGCGCCTTTGTTTCCTCTCTTAAGCCATTCTGCTTCCCACGTTTCTCCCGTTTACCCACACATTCGTGTGTATGTGGTCACTGGTTGAGGTGGCGAGAGAGGGAAAGTGCAGCACTCCCGCTGAATGCAGTGTACATGGAGAGTGCTATTGATGGATGTTCATCCATGGTCTGGAAGTCTATCCCGGCCACAATCAGAAATTTATCATCTGATGAAACCTTTCAAGGAAGAACTAAAAAACAGCTGCTCCAATATTACTTCGTTTGATTTAAGAGACACAAGGCTAACTACTTTTGCAAATCAACTTCTCAAATGTAATCCTTAAGGCCCTTATTGTAATGTTTTTATTGGTGATAATTGCACGCAAGTGGCCTCTGTCAGTTCATTTTAGTGTCTAATTTATATGCCTTCTTGTTCTCTATGCAAACATGTTCTTATATGTTAGCATATAGCTAGGTAATTTGATCTTATGTAAAGTGTTGTTTCACGTTGTTGCTCTAGCTTGCCCTATAAAAATAGCTAATACTTGGGAATCAACAAAATGAGAGATCTCTGAGAACTATATTCATTTATTTCAGAAAACCAGCACTTCACATCACAGATGGTCAACTGTATTTTTATAGAAAATGTGATAGCTTAAATTGCTTAGCTTTTAGTAAACTGGTTATTCTGAATGCAGGGGTTTACTGCTTCATATGGCCACACTTTTCATTTCCCATTTTCGAGATTTCTAAATCCCTGCAAAAAATGTTTTATATGTCTGCACAGCCATAAGCACCAATGTCTGAAAATGTAGCTATGTACAATATCATTTAAGTATGTAAAATGTCAAAATACAACTGTGTGGTGTGCCATCTAATATCAGTCTACTTACATGTGCACACCTCCCTACCTATCACCTCCTTGTTTTAGTAATCCAAAACATTACATCCTCATGGAATATCCATGATACCGGTCCAAATGCACAAATCTCACTCATATATTAGAAGGGTTCGTCAGATCAATAGAAAAAGATTTAGCCCTTCCATGTTTCCCAAAGCTGGAACACGGTTTTGACAGGAAGGAAGCTACAAGACCCTGTGCATGACCCTGAGCATGGTGGATGACGTCATATGCAGAATCTTTCTGATCCAGACTTTTAGCCTCAGATTCCTCTGCTTTTGAATATTCTCCAGAAACGTTTCCATAGTACCTCTGCACACCGGAAGGTGGTGCCATGTGGCCCAGCACTGACACTGTTCCACTCCGGGAGTGACGTGCCTATATGGGTGTTACTAATGCATGCTGATGTCAGTTCTTTTCTTTTCTATCACCACCACCAAATGCAGATACGGAGCTTCTCTCAACCTCTCTGCGACCTTTACCCTGATTTTTGTCTCTCAACAAAACATTTGCAGTGTGCAAGGGATGTCATCACTAAGATGACAGGTTTTAAACCCTGTAAGGACTGTCGCAAACATATGTCTGTCACAGATCCTCACCAGGTATGCCTGTGGTGTCTGAGGTTGGGACACAACTTAAAGACCTGTGAAGACTGCATGTTGATGCACCCATGGGGCGCCAGGGAACACAAAGTGTCGGGACTGCTCCAAGTCCTGCTCCAATTCCAAGGTTCGATCCCATTCCGCTGATGTTCCTGGAGTTGGTGGAGTCTTTCTACAAGCCGTTCTTCGACATATTCCAAGTCCTCTGGCTAGCATAAAAAACACAAGTCAATGTGTTGTGTTATGTTATAACAATTTATAGTGCGCACTAATACCCGCAGGTGTCTAGGCGCTCACGGTCTACCATGCTGTGTCAGGCAAAGCTAATTTTTAAAAAGCCATGTCTTGAGCAGTTTCCTGAACTCAAGCAGGGAGGAAGTGGAGTTCCTTCACATCATTGCAACTTCCCTGACAAAGTGCATGGGAGGTGCTAACCATCTTCCTTCCGCTCTCGAAGTCAGCTGAATTTGGAGCCGTTTCCGTCGCTAGCTCCGGCATAACCCGAGTTTCTGGGGCCTTCAGCCAAGCCGCTCCAGATTGAAGTGTTCCACACAGCTATGTTCCGGCTCTTCAGATTTTCTGCTGACTCCCTCTGGTGCACCTTTGGACACCTTGGAGCAGTGAGGCTCTCCAGCTGGCCTAACACTGGTGGGTTCCCCCTTTGTGCCAGCTGGACCCTCTAAGCCACTTCTGCCCTCGGCTTCAGTTCCGATACCATCTCAGGTGACCACACGCATGTCAGGGCCTTGTATGTCAATGCTGACCTCGCCTCCCAAGGAGGCGGTTTCGATTGTGATCAGGGCAATGAGTTTGCTTAATTGGTATGGATACTTGCAGGAGGCCTGTGGACTAGATACCTCCCTTGAGGCTGTACTTTTCTCTCCCCCAGCACCGTCATGGAAGAATCGTCCGACTATGCTTTGGTTATGCATAGGGCAGAGAAAGTCCTTGTCCTCCAGCTTCCCACCATGAAGGTGAAAACGAACATGCTGACTGAGGTCCTACACCGGGCCGGACTATTTAGAACCTCCCCTCCCTTTCAATGTGGCCCTCACTGATAACGTCCTTGGGGCTTGGGCCAAGTACGGTACTGGCCCACCATTCAACAGACAGATTGCTATGTTCCATCACCCTGTCTCAGGCGACCCAGCCTTTTTGTCACAGCACCCATCTCCAGAGAGCTTTGTGGTGCAGGCTTCCACCATCCAGACCAACCCCAACAATTTTACTGCCATTCTCCCTGATAGGGAATCAAAGCGAGTGGAGACGTTTGCAAAACAGCTCTTCTCATCAGCTAGTTTTGCCCTGTGATTGATCAACATATCCTGTTTGTTGGCCCATTATACTCATTACATTTAGGACTCTGTGGCAAATGTCTACCCAGGTGTACTGGGAGACTTGAGTCTGGTCCATTTGCAGGAGATCCGAGGTGGTCCTGATGCGGCCAAGTTCACAATTTGTTGTAGGTTGGACATCAAATACCTAATTGGGCGAGTTATAGGCACCAGTATTGCCATTCATCACCATGCTTGGCTATGATTGACTGGGTTCTCAGCCAACGTTCAGTCATCCCCGATGGACATGCCGTTCAATGGACTCCCCTATTTGGGGACAAGGCTGACTCTGCCCTTGAACACTTCAAGGAGAATAGGGCTACTGCTGGATCTCTGGGCCTTTCTGCCCAGGCTCCCCAAGCACAACAATCCCACCATTCCTTTCGTTGCTTTGGTCAAGGCATCCCTTACCGCCAGCCAGACCTGCCCCAGCACCGAACCAGGCAGTTTCTCAGGATGAGCTGAGGTGCCAACCGCCCCCGCTACCATGGGTGGCGTGCCGCCCAGTCCACCAACTCCTGCAGACCCACCTGCCAAACCTCTTTAATTGTACTCTTACAGAGTCACAGCCAATGGCAAATTGCAACATTTCTATCTGGATTGGCAAGTAGGCACATTGGACAAGAAGGTCCTGCAGATTGTCCATTAAGGTTATGCTTTACCATTTCTTTCATAGCCGCCACACCTTTCACTACCCACCCAGTGTCTTTGGGTGGATCAGCTCTCCATTTTGCAGCAGGAAGTGCAAGTCCGTTTGTCTAAAGGTGCTATTGAGAGGGTGCTTGCACCAGAGGTCGGGTGTGGTTTATATTTTCCCTACTTTGTGATGTCCAAGAAGGACAGAGACCTTCGGCCTATTCTAGATATGCACCCTCTCAATGCCTTCCTCTGGAAGAAGAAATTCAAAATTATTACTCTCATCCAGATCTTGTCTGCCCTCAACCCGTGAGTCTGGTTGGTGGAGCTGGACCCTCAGGATGCCTATTTCCTCATACCTGTCCTGCCAGCCCATCAGCACTACCTGCGGTTCGTGTTTGGACAGGAGCACTTTCAGTTTGCTGTGCTCCCAAGTGGTCTCACCAGCACCCCCCAGGTGTTTGCAGAAGTGAGGGAGTTGGAGGCAGCTCATCTTCTGAGGTCAGGAGTGCCTGTCTTCCCCTACCTTAGCAACTGGCTATTGAAGGCGGCCTTGCCCTAGGCAGTTGTCAACCATCTCCATACTACAGTGAACCTCCTGAAATCACTGGGTTTCACTATCAACGTGTTGATGTCACACCTCACTCCTTCTCAGACACTCCCCTTCATTTGAGCCATTCTAGACACAATCAGGTTTCTGTTTTTCTCATTGGAAAGATAGTCCAGGACATTCAGGGCTTTCCGAGCTTTCAGCCTTAGTCCTGGAATTCAGTGAGTTCAGCTCTGAGGCTGCTGGGACTGATGGTCTCCTGAATCCTGCTGGTCGAGCATGCCAGGTGACACATGAGGAATCTGCAATGGGATCTGAAGTCCCAGTGGACCCAACATCAAGGAGTCCTCCCTGACCAAGTTCAGATTTTGGAGGAGACTGCGAAAGATCTGCAGTGGTGGGTACTGAACCACAATTGAGTCAGCAACAGACCCCTCTCCCTTCCCAATCCACAGCTGGCTGTGGTGACAGATGTGTCTCTTCTGGGCTGAAAAGGCCACTTGGGAGAGGTGGAGAACAGAGGCTTCTGGTCTCCGGCGGAATCCCGGCTCCATATCAACCTCTTGGTGCTGAAGGCCATCCGCTTCGTACTGAGAGCATTCATGTTGTCCATTAAGGGGAGGCTGGTACTGGTGCTCATGGACAACTCCATCACCATGTGGAACTGCAAAAAACAAAGCAGACTAGGGTCATGGACCCTATGCCAGGAGGCCTTTGAGCCTCTGGAATTGGCTCGACCACCAAGGGATCTTCCTGGTGTTGAACCAACTGGTAGGCTCTTTTAACACCAGGGTGGACAAACTTAGCCTTCTACACCTTGGGGATCATTAGAGGTAGTTACATCATGAATGGAGAGAACCTTTACACGATCGGTTCGCTGCTGCCGAGAACAAACAAGGGCAGAACTTCTGCACGTTGGAGTTTCCAAGGCATCTCTTAATTTGAGATGTGTTCTGCCTCGGGTAGGACTCAGGAGTTTTCTACGCCTTTCTGACAATATGACTCCTGCCTGGTGTTCCAAAGAATATCAGAACCGATGGGCAAACGTCATCCTAGTGGCTCTGTACTGGGCCTGTGGAGTATGGTATGCAGAACTCCTGAGATTGAGCATCTGTCCTCCGAACAGACTGCCCATCCGCAATGATCTGCTGTCTCAGGAGCAAGGCCCGGTTTTCCACCCTAGTCTTCACAATCTCCACCTTCATACATGGAGATTGAGGAGATCCAGCTGAATGCCTTCAATCTCCCTCCACAGGTGGGTGACTTCATCTTGGCAGCCAGGTGTCCCTCAACAAAGACTGTATACACCTGCCCTTGGGACAAGGTTGTGGCTTGGTGCGGCTCATGTCAAATTGTCCCCCTCCAGGCTCAATTGTCTGATGTCCTGCTGTTTGTTCAACCCCTTATCCTGCAATACTTTGCTTTGGGCAAGTTCAAAGGATACCTTTCGACCCTTTTGGCCTTCCTGCAATTGCCTGATCAACCTTATTTAAACCATCTACATGGATCATACCAAAGATCCCAGAGGAAAAGAAGGCAAAGCTGTACAGAGGCTTACCTCCTCATTCTGGATTGTGCTCTGTATAAAGATCTGCTATTCAGTGGCTAAAAAGCAGCCTCCGGAAGAACTACATGCCAAAGCTTCTACCACTCCATTAGCATGCAGAGTCCTTGTCCTAGACATTTGCCAGGCAGCTATATGAGTGTCCCTCCATACGTTCACAAAACACGTTTGCCTGGACAGCCAAGTCTGCCAAGAAGGGCTGGTTCTTGCAGAACTTTTTGGTTTGAGTCCATTCACAGCCCACCTCCTATTAGGTATGTATCAATTCCAAAGGTGAGGCATCTGTGGCTAGAAGTCTCAAGTAGAAGAAAAAGATACTATCTTCTGCAATGCTCTTTCTGGTAGAGAGTCGAGACTCTATCTAGCCACAGAGTCCTCATTGACCCGCTCATCCTCCCAGTTCTGTGATTGGACTCTACACTTTAATAAGATCCCAAGTCTAGGAGTCTGCACACTGGTCTATCAGTTTTCTTTTGGGGCTCCACATCTGGGAACATGGATAGTCTTGAAAGCGAATTACAGCAGCGCGCTGGAGTGGCACCTATATAGGCGCCGCACGTCACTTCCAGAGTGCCACTATCCGGCGTACAGAGGTACCATGAGAAAGTTTCTGGATCCAGTCTGATGCCTAGGGAACGTGAGGATTCTGCAACTAGACAGAGTCTCTATCAGAATTAGCATTCCCAAGGGTAAGTAGCTTGTTCGTCCTTGAGTGACAACATCCTGCAGTCCAGCTAGCCTCATATGAATCCAACAAGCATATGATGACATCTGCCTCACCTGAGGGTTAAGGGTGTGTACAACCATCAAAGCATTGATCCTAATTGTAGCATGCACTGTCCATTGCCCCTTTTATGTTGTGGTACATTGAAATGCTATTTTCCCAGACTGAGAAAGACATAAGGGGTTTTCTCTTTCATTCTAGGAGCTTGAGTTGTCCTGCTCAATAATGACCATAATTACTTGAATAATCTTCCCATGACTTATAGATGTGGTAGTATCACAGTTTTGCATGCGGCTGGTCGGTACAAGTGAAACCAGTAACTCCACCTGTAGAGAACCATTTTAGGATACCATCATCATGGGACCTACCTTAAATATTTTTTGATGGCCTTTATATTTCATTTTACAATAACAACACAGTGGGTGCACGTTTACCAGCAGGCGATCAGAATAGATCCGTGAGCAGTTTACATTACAAAGAAAAAGACAGTAGAGGTAGACAATTTTAATTGATAATAGTCGCATGTCTAGGGGCTTGGGAGCAATCTCTTTAGGGGCAGCCACACACATCCTATTCCATCCCACTACTGCTTGACTCCGAATCATGTTGTTCACTCTCAGCCCCCCCCCGGTATTTAGGGGGTCCCTACAGACCTCTCTCCATACCAGGAGATCTTCATTGAGTTTCTCCTCCTTCCTGTTAACCTTCATTTGCACTTTCTTCGGCAATCAACTATTAACGCATGTCTCTCAACCAGTCGACCATCAAGAGGGAGTGCCTTCCCATCCATGCTTTAGCGATCCTTCGTCTTGCTAGATCCAGGAGTAATTGCAGCAATTTGTACGCCATCTTGCATTTTTAGGTCTAGGAACCTTCCCCAGTAGGCAGTGCAGTGGGGTGTGCACAATACCAAGGTGAGTTCCTCCCCTCACCTGCTCCACCACTAGTGTCCAGATTTTGAGCACATTGTTGCACCCCCAGGCTAGGTGCAGGAAGTCCGCCCCCTGTACTCCACATCTAGGGCAAGCATCATTGCGGTCCGGGTCAATATGACACAGTCTCGTCGGGGTCATATACACACGGTGCAGGTAATTAAAATGTATTAATTTAATGCATGCATTGCAGGATACAGTATGAGTTACAGCGCACACTGCTTTCCATGTTTTGTCACCTAGTGCCAGGAGGCGTTGACCCTCTGGAAATGGCCAAGCGTCCCATGCCCTGGGTGGAGCCCACAGCGTTAGTCCTCATGGCCCTATATAATAGAGAAATCAGTCGGCACCCGCTCCCACACGTAAGTATAATGCCCAGAGTTTGAGTCACCTGAGGAGCGTTAGGAAACGTAAGGTATGCCGCCCTAGCTAGGTCCATGAGGCCAGAGTGCTGAAGGTATTGGTGCTGACCCAGTTCAAACGCCTCACATGCCTGTTTATATGATATGAAGCTTTCATGCGGGTACAAGTTCACCAACACCTGACCTCCTCCCTCCCTCCAGGCCTGAACTGACATGCTTTTCAGCATTTTTTCTACCGGGGCCAGAGACCATAAATTTAGGTCCCAGTGAAACAGTGCATGACTAAGAACGCAAATACTTGCCACACCTTTGCAGTCTGTCTAACCGTGTATGGCAGGTTGCCTCGAGCATCGGCCCCCTCCTTCAGGGCGGATGGAAGCCTATACGATTGGGCTCATCCTCCAATCAAGCGCTTTTCCCAGTTGTCTCCCTCATCTAGCCACTGGGCCACATATTGCAGGTGCGCCGCATAGTAAAATAAATCTAATCTGGGGGCTTCCAGCCCCCATCTTCATAGTGCCTCATTAAAACATGCATGCCCACCCTGCTACATCATCCCACCCAGTAGAGGGCCACCAGCACTGAGCTCAGCTGCCTGAACACCCTCATGGGGATGCTGCACATGAGTTTTGGAGCACATATAAACAACACAGGAGAACAACCATCCTGGTCACCGCTAGTCTTCTCATAAGAGAGAGTGGTAGGGAGTTCCAAAAAGCCACTGACCACCTCAAGGAGTCAACCACCCTGATCACATTCAGTGATAGCAGCCGTAATTCCTCATGAGCAACCTGTATGCCTAGTTATTGGAAGTGCCCAGTCTCCCAATGTAGACCCAGCCTTGGAAGGCTCTTGAGCGTCAACATGCTCTAGCACCCATTTCTCCTTTCTGCCCAACTTGGACCCAATGCATGGCTCTGTATAGAGAATTTTGACCCACCAACAGAAGAGCGTGCTGAAGCCCGTCATCCTCAGCTCCTCCTGAAGGTAGCCCCAATCCACAGTGTCAAACGCCTTCTCGAGGTCGATGGACACCAACGCCAGTTCCTCATCTCTAATCTGTACCTCATGCATGACATGTGATATGTGCCAAATATTCATGCCTGTGTTGCGGCCATGGAAAAACCGCACTGATCCTCATGGATGAGGTGGGACATGTGTGGGGGGCAGTCACCTCGCAAGTGCGTTACATAGTATTTTAATGTCAGAGTTTATCATGGTGAGACGGCGATACGCCGCAGGATCACGATCGTCTTCCCTCTGTTTCAAGAGCATGCAATATCCCCTTCCCGCAGGGACCCCCGCTCGAATGCCTCATTGTATAATTACAAAAGGGGGTGGTGATGGACGGAGCATCAGAACCAATCAAACACTCACACCCAGTCATCAGATCCGGGTTTGATCCATCACCATTCTTTAGCCCACTCAGCCACCCCAGTTCAGACATGGCCATGTGCAAATCAGTCTGACCCTGTGCCTCATGGGAACAGTCCAGCCCGAACTGCCAAGCCATGCCTTCCCTGGACCGGAAACAAGCTTCCTAGACCGGTTTCTGGCATTTCAGCCATCTTCAGCCAGGCTTGCTTGAATCCAGTGGCAAAGTGAGCAAGGGACTCACGTCTGAGCATACCCTGCCAACTTATGGCGAACAAAGCGGTACAAAAGGGGGTGGTGAAGGACGGAGCATCAGAACCAATCAAACACTCACACCCAGTCATCAGATCCGGGTTTGATCCATCACCATTCTTTAGCCCACTCAGCCACCCCAGTTCAGACATGGCCATGTGCAAATCAGTCTGACCCTGTGCCTCATGGGAACAATCCAGCCCGAACTGCCAAGCCATGCCTTCCCTGGACCGGAAACAAGCTTCCTAGACCGGTTTCTGGCATTTCAGCCATCTTCAGCCAGGCTTGCTTGAATCCAGTGGCAAAGTGAGCAAGGGACTCACGTCTGAGCATACCCTGCCAACTTATGGCGAACAAAGCGGTACAAAAGGGGGTGGTGATGGACGGAGCATCAGAACCAATCAAACACTCACACCCAGTCATCAGATCCGGGTTTGATCCATCACCATTCTTTAGCCCACTCAGCCACCCCAGTTCAGACATGGCCATGTGCAAATCAGTCTGACCCTGTGCCTCATGGGAACAGTCCAGCCCGAACTGCCAAGCCATGCCTTCCCTGGACCGGAAACAAGCTTCCTAGACCGGTTTCTGGCATTTCAGCCATCTTCAGCCAGGCTTGCTTGAATCCAGTGGCAAAGTGAGCAAGGGACTCACGTCTGAGCATACCCTGCCAACTTATGGCGAACAAAGCGGTACAAAAGGGGGTGGTGATGGACGGAGCATCATAACCAATCAAACACTCACACCCAGTCATCAGATCCGGGTTTGATCCATCACCATTCTTTAGCCCACTCAGCCACCCCAGTTCAGACATGGCCATGTGCAAATCAGTCTGACCCTGTGCCTCATGGGAACAGTCCAGCCCGAACTGCCAAGCCATGCCTTCCCTGGACCGGAAACAAGCTTCCTAGACCGGTTTCTGGCATTTCAGCCATCTTCAGCCAGGCTTGCTTGAATCCAGTGGCAAAGTGAGCAAGGGACTCACGTCTGAGCATACCCTGCCAACTTATGGCGAACAAAGCGGTACAAAAGGGGGTGGTGATGGACGGAGCATCAGAACCAATCAAACACTCACACCCAGTCATCAGATCCGGGTTTGATCCATCACCATTCTTTAGCCCACTCAGCCACCCCAGTTCAGACATGGCCATGTGCAAATCAGTCTGACCCTGTGCCTCATGGGAACAGTCCAGCCCGAACTGCCAAGCCATGCCTTCCCTGGACCGGAAACAAGCTTCCTAGACCGGTTTCTGGCATTTCAGCCATCTTCAGCCAGGCTTGCTTGAATCCAGTGGCAAAGTGAGCAAGGGACTCACGTCTGAGCATACCCTGCCAACTTATGGCGAACAAAGCGGTACAAAAGGGGGTGGTGATGGACGGAGCATCAGAACCAATCAAACACTCACACCCAGTCATCAGATCCGGGTTTGATCCATCACCATTCTTTAGCCCACTCAGCCACCCCAGTTCAGACATGGCCATGTGCAAATCAGTCTGACCCTGTGCCTCATGGGAACAGTCCAGCCCGAACTGCCAAGCCATGCCTTCCCTGGACCGGAAACAAGCTTCCTAGACCGGTTTCTGGCATTTCAGCCATCTTCAGCCAGGCTTGCTTGAATCCAGTGGCAAAGTGAGCAAGGGACTCACGTCTGAGCATACCCTGCCAACTTATGGCGAACAAAGCGGTACAAAAGGGGGTGGTGATGGACGGAGCATCAGAACCAATCAAACACTCACACCCAGTCATCAGATCCGGGTTTGATCCATCACCATTCTTTAGCCCACTCAGCCACCCCAGTTCAGACATGGCCATGTGCAAATCAGTCTGACCCTGTGCCTCATGGGAACAGTCCAGCCGGAACTGCCAAGCCATGCCTTCCCTGGACCGGAAACAAGCTTCCTAGACCGGTTTCTGGCATTTCAGCCAGGCTTGCTTGAATCCAGTGGCAAAGTGAGCAAGGGACTCACGTCTGAGCATACCCTGCCAACTTATGGCGAACAAAGCGGTACAAAAGGGGGTGGTGATGGACGGAGCATCAGAACCAATCAAACACTCACACCCAGTCATCAGATCCGGGTTTGATCCATCACCATTCTTTAGCCCACTCAGCCACCCCAGTTCAGACATGGCCATGTGCAAATCAGTCTGACCCTGTGCCTCATGGGAACAGTCCAGCCGGAACTGCCAAGCCATGCCTTCCCTGGACCGGAAACAAGCTTCCTAGACCGGTTTCTGGCATTTCAGCCAGGCTTGCTTGAATCCAGTGGCAAAGTGAGCAAGGGACTCACGTCTGAGCATACCCTGCCAACTTATGGCGAACAAAGCGGTACAAAAGGGGGTGGTGATGGACGGAGCATCAGAACCAATCAAACACTCACACCCAGTCATCAGATCCGGGTTTGATCCATCACCATTCTTTAGCCCACTCAGCCACCCCAGTTCAGACATGGCCATGTGCAAATCAGTCTGACCCTGTGCCTCATGGGAACAGTCCAGCCGGAACTGCCAAGCCATGCCTTCCCTGGACCGGAAACAAGCTTCCTAGACCGGTTTCTGGCATTTCAGCCATCTTCAGCCAGGCTTGCTTGAATCCAGTGGCAAAGTGAGCAAGGGACTCACGTCTGAGCATACCCTGCCAACTTATGGCGAACAAAGCGGTACAAAAGGGGGTGGTGATGGACGGAGCATCAGAACCAATCAAACACTCACACCCAGTCATCAGATCCGGGTTTGATCCATCACCATTCTTTAGCCCACTCAGCCACCCCAGTTCAGACATGGCCATGTGCAAATCAGTCTGACCCTGTGCCTCATGGGAACAGTCCAGCCCGAACTGCCAAGCCATGCCTTCCCTGGACCGGAAACACCCCGAGTGGGAAGGGTATGCCCAGACGTGGGTCCCTTGCTCTCCATGCCACTGGAATCAAGCTATCCTGGCTGAAGAGGGGTGAAAGCCGGAACCGGTCCTAGGATGCTTGTTTCCAGTCCAGGGAGGACCTGGCTTGGCAGTTCGGGCTTGACTGTTCCCATGAGGCACAGGGTCAAGACTGATTTGCATATGGCTGGGTTCAAACTGGAATGGCATGGTGAGCAAAAACACGATGGATTTAGGCCCAGATCTCTGTACTGGGGTGAATGTATGACATTGTACTGCATTCTGTCCATCAATTGTAGTTTTTTCATTGTATAATTACAGCAATGATTGCGGCAACTGTTCCGAGTAAGCCTGATATTATTCTGTCGGAAACCAATCCCCCCCAGGTGCCTTGGCCCTAGGCAACTCTCAAAGTGCCTTGGTAAATTATTCAGTCATCAGTTGTGTCTCTAGCTCCTCCTTGGCTGCCACCGGCAGACGAGTCAGTTGTAAACCCCCCAGGAATGGGACAAAACGGTAGGCACAAACTAACGGGTCCACAGTATAAACCGTCTGCAAGTGCTGCTGAAACACTTCCAGTAAGCCTTTTGTGAAGTGCATCTGGATTGCGCAAGCAGGTCGTTAATGAAGGGGCCCGCTCCCTGCGTAAAATCCAGACTTGTCACCATTGCAGTGAAGCTGCTGGCAGTAGCAAGTGAGTGTATATTTGTCCAACCTGTTACAAATGTCACTAATCTGTTTGCGCAGCAAGCGCTCAGGGGCATATTCAGTAGGGTGTTCCTGGTCACCGGTCTGGGTCTCTGCCAGTGCATCTTCCTTATCCCTCAACTCCCTCTGCAACTGGCATCGAACTCCACACGTGAGCCCCATGCCCTCTCCCCACATTACAGCTTTCATCATCCCCCACTCAGTGGATCTAATGGATGTCCCCTTCTTATTAAGGGACATATATTCTGAGAGCACCCGAGAAAGTGTTGCCCTTCCCTCCTGGTCCTCTAGTATGTCAGGGGGCATCCTCCATCGTCGGGGACCCTGAAAAGGGGCATTCCCCTGCACTACGCATCACACTGGTGTGTGGTCCAATGGAAAGGAGGACAGGTGCGTTACATCAGCATCTGGAAATGCAGGCATCTTCGGCACCAATACTCTGTCAAGCCTACTGTGCGTGCTATGTGTGGGGGAGAGGCAACTGAAGAGCCTCTGGGCTGGGCGTGGGGCCCTCCAGATGCCCTGTGGACCTATTTCCCTCATCACTGCCTGCCGTGCTTTTGTCATGCGAGGCTTCGTGCCAGCTATGGGGGGATGCCTATCCAATGTGGGGTCAAGAACACAATTAAAATCCCCCACCCATATCAATGCTACGTCGAGCTCTGCTGCTATTAGGTGACGGTCCTGCATCGCTTGATATAGAAAGCAGGCTCCTCCATGTTGGGGGCGTATGTGTTCAGTATGGCTGTCGCGGCCATCTAGCTGTCCGGGCAGGAGCTCAAAGCAACACACCACGTCTGCCTCTATATACACCTACCTTAAATATTAAATCCATCGGTAGCATCAGTGGTCCAGCGTTTCAACACCGACTTCAACCATCGACTGAAAGTTTAACTGGTCTTCTTCTGACCTGTCATCTGTGACCCCTGATACTGATCACTTGACTTGTAAATTACAAACTTTACTGTGTCTGGAGCAGTAGTTAAGATCCACATACTTAAATTGTCTGTAGATAAATTCAGGAGATGCTTTTATGGGTACAACGCAGGCGTGATGCACAACACAACAGACTAGGTTAGGATCTCAGTCCTCTTTGGTACATCTAATCCTCATCCCAAAAAAACAAAGAAATGTGTTTGGCAAACCTCTTTTAACATGGCAAAAACATACTTTGTCGTAGCCATAATGGCCCAAAATGTAGATTATTTTTACAACCAGCATAGGTCCCTAACCAGACAAATGTTTATAGGATTCAATCAAAGGTTTTACAGGGCTTTTATTAAATATTGTATCTTGCTAATTCACAGAATATAAGCTCTAGAGGTTTCAAAAGTAGAAGGAGCCCTCATTAGTTTAAAACATTTTATAGTGGAAAAATGAAATAATTGTATTTAGCCGAAATACAATATTTTAATATGGTGAGAAATTTGAAAGAATATTTATTTTTTGGGTCGTTATCGTCTAAGATCAGACTACGAGAGAAATGTATTCTAGACAAATGGAATTATATTTTGTAATTATTATAAAGCACTGAACACTGATAATCCCCATGTAGGTGAAGAATATTCAGATAAATGGCCTGGCGTTTCTAGCCATCCTCCGACTTTTTTCAGACAAATCTTTAAAAACATCTTAACATCAGGACAGTTCCTGGTCCACGTGCGAATTTAATGGATCTCCAAATATATTCACTAATTCTTACCTCCATATCAAAATGCGCATTCAGTTTTATCTAGGCAAGCAAGCGCAACCCTGATTGATGTGAATATCACGCAAAAAGAATAAGAAACACTGAATTTGTAATCTTACTTTAAATATCATTGACAGTAGTTGATTAAAAAATATACTGCATAATTATTGCAAATTGCCTGGACTTTAGAAATTCTCACTCCAAATCCTTAAGGTTTTATTCCTGATTGTTTGTTGGAAAAACATGTTTTCATCTGTGTGTGTCTGCACCTAAAGTACCACAGCATGTGTATAAAAATGTACTAATGAAATAAAACCCAAGACGCATGTGAAATAATTAAATTAAATTAAATTGAATCCTCAAGTGCAGTTACTAACTAAATAAAATACAGCGAGGGTCTAACATCGCCAGGTGCCTAGTTTGTTCTTTAGAAAACCGTACAATTAAATACGTTTATACTTTAGATGGCGGATATTTCTAAGATCCACTTTGGATTTCGAATTGTGGCCAACTATGTTCCCAATTAGTATTTCATTCAGTTTGAACCGTGGACTGGAAAACGGGATGCTGCGTTATAGATTAATGGTTGTGCTGTCTAAATCAGTCAATAACGAAAGTTTCTTGTTCCTGGACAGTTTGATGTATCGTTAATTGGTCGATATTGATTGGTTTGAATTTCTTCTCTCAGCAGTGGTTGTTAGGATGCAACCTATACTTCTATTGCTGTTTCAATCTATGCTCACCCTGAGAAATATTTTCTTCAGATTTTTCTCTCCACAATTCTCGAAAAATATGTTCGAAGCTTAAATAATGTGTACAGGAGACATTTTCCTTGACATTTTTTTTTTTTAAATCAATAACGAAAGCCTTTCATCAATGTCATTAATATTGATTCAGCAATGTCATTTCCATTGATTGATATTCAGTCTAAAGATCATTAAACTCATCCAACCTCCCTCCAGCATTATTCTCTGTGATTCAGAGCCTGTAAAACCCTCCCTTACAAGACCTAAACTACTTAAACACATACTTTTTTTAACCAAAATCTCAAAGACATCCAGAATTATTTTTTGCCCTCCATCAGCCAAGTACCAGTAGTATAGAGATTCTTATACTGTCTCTGCTGGGAAATGATGAGTGTTCGTCTCCTCTGTCACAATGCAGAGCCTGGCGCTCTCCGATAGACTTCCTGCCAGCCGGCTCCATAAAGAATGTCTACTGATTGATCTGAGTTGGGCTAAAGCTACTGTTAACACTTCAATGAGAGAGGACTTTGTACCAGTGGTTAATTTGTAAAAAAACATTAGGTGCCAGGTCCCTCGTCCACTACTGTTTACACCAACCATTGCCCCTGCTTGGCAGTACCAACACAACTCCTAACCATCAATCTCTACAAGCCTGATCATTTAGAGTCTACCAGGCCATCCAATGTTATAACAATGGCTTGAGTGGCAGATATTAGTCATTTTTAATGTATATTGAATTAATACCTGTTGTTGTGCACATATCTAAATTAGACAAATATCGCCACCATGTGGCAGATTGCCATCAGTACCGATGTTGAAAATTAGGTGCTGTTGCTGAGCACCAGACACTACCGTCTCAAATTAAGCAATGCTTTGTACCCAAACCATTTAATTGCATCGGTTTTTGCACTACTGAAAAAGTTAGGATTGGATTCTGGTGCCTTCCCCAACTACAGACCAGTCTCCCGACTCCCTTTCCTTCGTAAAGTGCCTGGAAGGGCAGTGTTTCATTAGCTGTCCAGTTTTGTTAACACCCACAATATTCTGCTTTGTACTCAGATGGGATTTTGGGCGGGCCATAGTACTGAACTCACTATTGTCTCAGTCCTGGATGAGCTGGAACTATCGGTGCATTCAGACGCACCTACGGCTCTAATTTTGCTGGATTTAACAGCAGAATTTGAAACGATGAAGCATTCTATTCTACATTCCAGACTTGAAGATATTGATAAAAGAGTCATTGTCCTGAGCCGGCTTAAGGACCTCTTAACCAATATTGGGGCATATTAACAAGGGCCGGCGACAAATATCGCAAAGCGCACTGAGCGCTTGCATATTTATTGCCGGCTATCTCTGGAATTTATCGCCCGGTTAGCGCGTTATCAACAACGCGCATCGCCGAGGCGATAAAATTCCAGAGATAGGTGGGATATCGCAGTTTTCCATGGTGGAAAAAGGCGATATCCTAGATGATGGGCCTGTGGTCTTAGCCACACAATCCACCCCCCATGTTAGGTATGCCTTAGTCAGGAATTTAACAGACGTTAAATTCCTGAGTTAAGGCATCCTTAACGCGATTTTATTTATCGCTAACCCTCCTTGATAATATCGCGAAGCGTCCTTCGCGATATTATCCCATATTGCTTTTCACAGCCACGCCTCTTTTGCATCTCATTATCGATGCGAGGCGTGTGAAAAAGGGGCGATACATCAAGGAATCACGCGGTAGCATGCCCTTGATGATAATGCTATAATATTATCGCCGCTTTGCGCCCGAAACCGGGCTCTAAAGCGGCGATAATATTATCGTCGCCCCTTGATAATATGCCCCATGGCCTTTTGAGTAAAGCTAGTGCCTTTTAAGCCTCTCAAGTAATGCTCCTGTGGTGTCTCTCACTGTTCCATCTTTTCACCACTTCATTTTAGTTTGTGCCTAACCGCTTTGGCCCATCTGATTGTGTCTTTTGGACTAAACTTGTTTCTCTGTGCGAACGACTCCCAAATAATAGCTAGCTTTGAGAAGTGTGGTTCATAGTGGTGGTTAACTTGCGCGGCCGTCTAGTGAAATTGCAACACTGGACTAATTCTAGTTTTATTAAATTAAAGGAATCCAAAACTTAGATCCTGGGTCCATCAAAACTAGTAGCCGCAGTTCTGGCCAGGTTATGGTTCCCCCACCATGAGCCTCTCTCCATCATTGATCCCAGCGGTAAAACGCGCTGTGCAACCTTAACTGAACAAGTGGCGGCGGGGCTTAAGACTTGCTTATTGCTGCTGCACTGCCTCACATGGGTACTTTCTTCATTGACGCGTCCCAGGGAATTATAATCCTAAAAGCTTTTTATATCCTCATTGCTAGACCATTGTAGCTCTATTTAGATAGAGTTACCTGGATTTCTTATAGTGAAATTACAGATGGAGCAAAGCTTCGCAGGAAGGTTCGCTAGAGGTGTCCAACGCAGTTTCCATATCTCTCCAATTTTAGCACAATTGTACCGGCTGCCTGGAAAGAATAAAATATTTTCAAGTCAATTTCCCTAGTTCACGAGGTGGTTTATTTTCCCAACAGTTCACACCTTAGTTCTTGTTGTAGACTGTCCTCGCCGGCTCTGAGATCCACCTTTCCTCAGAATCTAATGATTCCTTAGTCTCTAAAGAAGACAAAAGGAGACAGGTTGGTGACAGCTGCAATATGAATCTCTTTTTATCTGCTTTTAGCGCCATGATACTGCATGGGGGGTGAAAGATACGCTTTATAAAAAACAACAAACATAGACATCTTTGGTATCAAAGAGGATAATCTACCAATTTTATTGTAAGATCTTTGGTATCTATTTCAATTCGCCGAGCACCATGTAATTTGAACTATTATAAATATTATGAAGGTTACCCCTTTGTTTTAGTAAGGCTACTTCCCCTAAAATAATTTCTTTCAGGAAAAACAATATTTAAAATCAATCTAAAAATGTTTATGAGTGTATATGCCCAATGTAGGACTTGGCCCTTTTTGGTTAAAGTCCCTAAACTTTTTGCTTTCCCCCTAGACCTTTTTTCTGACATGGTGTTGCCATCTTAGATGCTTTGGACACTTTGCCAATGCTAAAGAGTGTCAAAGTATAAGTGTTTCCATTTCCTTTGTATTTGAATAACGAGCAGCACATTTTCAGCAGGTCAGTGCTCTAGTAGTTGGCCCGCCCACTGTTCCTATTTAACGCTGATCAGGGCGCGGACGCGCGCAGCGAAGAGTCAGTCCTACGGCAAGTGACTTGCTGCTGTTAGCGTGAATGCTTATGCCCTGAGCTTTTCATATGTGGATATGTTAAATGTGAAAATATCTGTCTGTTTTTTTAACTTTTAAATCCTACCTGTTTGCACTGCTATTGGTTCGTGAGCTTGCACCCCCCGACCTGCCTGTCCCCGTTCCGCCACGGCTTGTGCCGATTGAGCGGAGGGACGCAAGGCTCATTTCCTTTGTATTTGAATAACGAGTGGCACATTTTCAGCAGGTCAGCGCTCTAGTAGTTGCCCCGCCTACTCTTCCTATTTAACGCTGATCAGGGCGCGGACGCGAGCAGTGGCGCACCTGCGACGCGCCAAAGGCAAGCCCGTCTGCGCCCGTCCGCGCCAGACCGCCGACAGACGCCAAGACCTCTGTTTACTTTATACTACACTCTCTGGTAAGCTTATTTTATTGTTACGTTGTGCTACTCTAGTGAGGAGTTGCGATCTCTGAACCCCCTGAGTTCATATATTCATGGAAAGTCCTCCAGAATGATCGAGTCCTTTAGTAATTATCAGTTCACCACTCACAATAGTAAAGAGATAACTGCACGAACGCTAACGCACGATATAGCGGACACCTGTGCTACAGATATAAAAGCAGTTCCTAAACCCCTCTCGGCGCTATGCCTTAATGCTAGGTCTATAACTAAACGTGCCCTCGAACTTTGAAGCCTCTTTGGAGGCGGAAAAACCCGATATATGTTTCATAACCGAGACCTGGCTTCACAGCCTAGCTTCATCCAATGCCACTAAGGCCCCCTCTGAGATTAGTGTATTAGAGTCTCTCACATCTACGATGCTGGAGATATTGATTTTTAATATAGTCATTCCTGACTCGAAAACCTGGAGCGGAGCTCTAGTTTATAGACCTCCAGGACCAAAAACGCATTTTGTCAACCATTTGTTGGAAGCAATAGTGCCTTATGTATTAGCTACAGATAACTTTATTTTAATTGGCGATTTCAACTACCATGCGGAGTTATTACTGGACATTGACTCCGGCCACTTAATAGGGGCAATGAACACGCTAGGGTTGATACAGAGGGTAGTTGGCCCAACGCATCTAGCTGGACATACGATGGACCTAATTTTCACGAACTCTCTCAAACTGACTATTGAACCTCCCAGTTCAGTACTATGGACTGACCACTTTATTTAAAAATTTGGCGTGCCTACAAGCACACATAGGAAACTTGGACTGAATAAAAGTATTCTGATTCGGCCCTGGTGTAAATTAACTCCTGACGCTTTTTTAGCTCATTTTGAAACCCAGAAGTTATGTCAAACAGATATTGTGGAACAGGCTGCTAGCACTCTAGAAACCGCCATTATATCGGCTCTGGATAAAGTTGCCCCTTTTTCCAAGGTTCAAGTAAAAAATAATGCTTCACTTTGGTTTACAGCGGCATTAAAAATTGATAAACAAATAAGCAGAGCTGCTGAAGCCAGTGGAGGAAAACCAAAACTGACGAAGATCGTAGGAACTATAGGCACTGTCATTTAAAGTATATAAAAAACATCAAATTAAATACAAAGTCCTATTTAACCCAGTGTATAAACAACGCTGCACATTCGAGTAAAGAACTTTACAAAATATTGAAAGAATTTACTTCCCCCCGGAATGAGCAGTCCTCTTTTTCTCCTACTCAAGAGTGGGTTGATTCTGTCTCGTCTTTCTCTGATAAGAAAATTAAAACAATCTATGCCTCTTTTCCTCACCAGGACAGAGACCTTAACTACCCTACCAGTAATATGACTAAGACACCTCCTCTGCTGGAAATAAATGACGTTCCCCTGTTAATGGAGTTTGAACCCATAACCACTACTGAAGTAGTGGAAGGTTTAATTAAGATCAAATCCGGTTCTCCAGCTGACCCTTTTCCTCCTCGATCTTGTACTAAGTTTACGCCTCTGTTTGCGAATGCCTTCACTGTTATTTTTAATATGTCACTTGAGCAAGCCAAGGTTCCGACTAGGTGGAAACATGCTCAGGTTGAGCCAATCCTTAAAAAATCTTTGGCTGATCCCAATCTACCAGTAAATTACCGTCCCATTTCATTGCTACCTTACTTTAGGAAGGTACTGGAGCACTTAGTTAATAAACGCCTTACTGTCCATCTAGAGGACCACGGCCTCCTTGATTCCTCGCAATCAGGCTTCCGTGCTGCTCACAGTACGGACACCGCGGTTGGTGAGATAGTGGATAACATCAGGAAAAAAGAGAATCAGCAATCTTGGTCCTCTTGGACCTGTCTGCTGCTTTTGATACCATCTCCCACATTATCTTGAAACATCGACTGTGGGAGGTGGGAATCAGAGGGAAGGCTTGGACTGGTTTGAGAATTACTTGGCTGACCGATCCACCACTGTTCATGTAGATGAAATGGTCTTGCGCAGTTACCCAGTAACAGTTGGGGTCCCTCAGGGCTCTATTCTCAGCCCCAGTTTGTTTAATCTATATCTAACACCTTTAGCGGGAATTATTAGATCGTATGGCTTTGAGACTGTGTCTTATGCCGACGATACCCAATTGCTTGTTACATGTGGCTCTGATTATGGTGGCACACGATCCCGTTTTAAGAGCTGCATGGTCCAAATTAACAACTGGATGAGTTTAAATAAGCTACAGCTAAATGGCAGCAAGACTGAGATTATTCTATTTGGAAGAGCTGAGCAATTCTGAACGCAGGATTGGGGGCCCCCGGAGCTAGGTACTTGTCCTTCTCCCAAGTTAGCAGTACGCAACCTAGGCATTACCATCGACAATTCTTTGTCCATGAAAGCCCACATTACCAGGTTTTAGGCGTCTGCTTTGGGATTATGCGTAATCTTCGTAAAATTTTTAAGTGGCTAACCATTGAAGCGAGGAAACCTTTGGTACAGGGTCTTGTTATTAGCTGTCTTGATAATGGCAATGCTTTGTTTACAGCACTTAATCAAGATTTGCTTTCCAAGCTCCAGATTCTTCAAAATACCGCTGCCAGACTTATTCTCAATCTTCCCCACCAGATCTCCTTCCGTCCCGATTCTTAAAACTCTGCACTGGCTTCCGGTGCGTCAAAGAGGCCATTTTAAAATCTCAAGTCTTACACACAAGACAATGTATGATACCGGTCCTGGCTACCTAGCAAAAAAACTGCAATGGTATGTACCTGGACGATCCTTAAGGTCTGGTAATAAATCATAGCTTGCTCAGCCGCGAATTCAAACCTCCCGCAATGGTGGCCGTTCCTTTTCTTACCTTGCCCACATGCTTTGGAATAAACTACCATCAGATCTTTCATCCATTGCTGATCATAATTTTTTTCGTAAAAGGCTGAAAACCTGGCTCTTTTCACAATAAGTTTTCGCATTACGTATCAGGTTATTGTCTTTTTTGCTGCTAGCGCCTTGAGACCTTCAGCTGATTTGTGCGCTTTATAAGAATATTTGACATTGACATTGACATAAAGTAATGGTAATTGGTTATCCATGATTGGTATGTTTGCCTTACTAGTAAAGTCCCTAGTACAGTGCACTATGTGTACCAGGGAGGGTAATGCATATGCCACTAGTGGGCCTGCAGCACTATTTGTGCCACCCACACAAGTAGCCTTAAAAAGGGAACTCAGGCCTGCCATTGCATGTCCTGCACGCAGTTTGTTGAACTGCCATGTTGTTCTGTGAAGTGCACTCACTTGCCAGACCTTACCCATCCCTTTCTATGCACACCAGACACCCCTATGGTAGGTCTAGGGTACCCCCTGGACAGGGTGTAGTGCATGTGAAAGGTAGGACATGTACAAAGGTGTGTGTCATGTCCTGACAGTGAAATAATCTCCATTTCGTTTTTCACTATTGAAAGGCCATCTTGCCCATTGGACAGAATGGGAAGACTGTGTAATATGTTTTCCAGCCTATCTTCCCAAAGGCTTAAGATGGAAAGGTGAAGTTTAGTATGCCTGAACTCATAATGTAATAACACATCTTTTTATGTAGGTGGGTTTTGCATCACCTGCTGAGTGATTGAGAATCCAGACTCCCACTAATCAAAGGAAGAAAGATGTCACTGGCAGGGAGGCACCCAGAACTGGTTTGAACAGGGGTCACTGCCCCCTGAAGCACAAAGACTTCAAAGCCATTGAGCGGTATAACTATGACGGCAAAGGCCGGAAGCAAGATGGCGGCTGCGTAGCGGTCGGTGCAGTGAAGCAGTGAGGGCAGAGGAGACGGGACCGGTGGAAGGCTAATGCACGCCGAATAGGATTCGATTTGATCGTGGCCCCCATTAGGATGCTGCTGCTGCTGATAGCACCCACCTTAAAAAGTTTTGTTCGTCGCTTAGCTGGGGCAGTTGTCATTGCGTTCTCAGCTCCTTCGTCTGGACGCAGACTCCACGGAAGTACAGGAGGGCGGAGCCTGGGCGGAGCGGTGCGGATTCGGGGAAGACGGAGTGGTGCCGAGCCTGGGACGAGCAGGGCAGACCTTCTCCTGGCGCGGGGGGGAGACAGTGGCTTGGGTATTGTAAAACGGCCCGGGGATAGACGGAAAAGAGAGATGGCTTCAAAAATAGCGGCTGGACTAAAATCGGCATCCCAAAGGAAGAAAGTACTACGGGAGGACGCCGGGGGCATGACAGAGAGGAATGAGGTCCTAGTGGCAGGATCAATGCCTATTGAAAAAGCAAAAAAGTGCCAGCAGAGTATCAGAAGGACTCGCCAGGGGCCCACCTCAATTGCGGATATCTTCTCTAAAGCCGGTAAGGAGAAGGGGAAGGAGGTAGTTAATGAGGTGGAGGGCAGTATTACACCGGTGGCAAGAAGCCGAATAGAGGATTCGAAACCTGGGCATAATATTGAGGAGGGCCCCCTATCCTGCGGCAATGAACTCTCTGACCAGGTATTACCCCCCACAATGGCGGTTATCGATCCCGTGTCTCAATCTAAAGTAGGGATGCAGGAGGTGTTAAAGGAGTCACTCCGGGCTGGTAACATGCTGTCATCCCCGAATATGATATCGGAGGTTGTAGGCGAATCTGGGTCAGACTCTTTGATGACTAACGTCGGGCCACTGTCATTGATACAATCAGGAGCTTTATCTGATATGGGACTTCCGAGAGTTGAGTCGGACCCATACTTGTTAGGTCCATGCAGCGAAAAGGAGAAGGACCCCAGTGAGTGCTTCTTTTCAACGTCTGAAGGGGCCGGTTGGTCCGAGGATGATGATCGTAGCTCCAACTCAGAATCAGAGGGTAATTCAGGGAGTAACCCAGAACTAGATGTTCCAGCAACAGCCGTAAGACCTCCAATGGCGGCAAGGAGTCAGGCTCAGAGTCATATGCTTCGGGACTTAAGCCACGACCAATCTTCCGTTCTGCCTCTCCAGGGAAGCCCGGGTGTTGATAATACTCATCTGTCACTCCTGGAGACAATCCATCAAGAGATAATTGCACACAGAGAAGAGACCCGCCAGGATAATCGAAAATCTCAGGCCGCGATGAGGAAGATGCAGGGCGTGGTTAGGAAACTTTCTAAGGTTTGTGCTAATACTGGAGACAGAGTTTCAAATCTGGAAGAAAGATTGGTAACAACCGAGGCCGAGGCAGCTGAGGCTTCTCTTAAGGTTAATGCCCACTGCGCTCAGGTGATCGATCTGCAATGGAAAATGGAGGAGATGGAAAATAGGGTTTGTCGGAACAACTTGAGGGTATTGGAATCCCGGAGGGGGCTGAGGGCTCTGACATAAAGGCTTATACTATCAAGCTCTTCGAGCAAGCGTTCCCAGAGCTCTCCAGCTGGAACTGGGTTACTGAGATCCAGCGGGTTCATCGTACCCCCTTCAAACTCCGTAAGAATGCAAGGGAAAGCGATAAACCAAGAGCGGTATTGGTGTTTTTTGGAAACTTTATCTTGAGACAGTCCATTGCGGAAAAAGCGAGACCAGATGCTCGGAGAGTTGGTGAAGGGATCTCTTTTTTTGTCCGCCCAGACTATTGCCATTCGACTGTAGAGCGGAGGTGGAGATTGAGGGAGATGATTAAGCCTTTTCAGGATAAGAAGATCGAAGCCTTCCTGATCAATCCAGCCCAGCTAAAAGTAATCAACGATGGCAGGATTTTATTTTTTGCTTCAGAAATTAAAGCTAAGGAGTATTTGGACTCTTTAGGCAATTAGACTTTAAGTTATTTTTTCTGGATGGGACTAATTTGTTTCCCTTTTTCTCAGGAGAAGGTGCAGTAGAATGTCATGTAGCTATTTTTCGGTGCATGTTCCTGCCTGATATTGGTCTAAGGGTCTATATTGGTCTTTTCTTATAGATTCAAAATGTCTGCCCTCACTGCAAAGCACCGCCAGACCATCATGTGCACAGACTAGGTCTGAGTGCTTCACAGAGGGGGTTATGTTGGGGTGGTGCTGGGGGGAGGGGATCGAGTGGGTTGGGTTTGGTCAGAGGGCGGAAGGGGGGGGAGGTGGGGGAGGGGGGTCAAACTAGAAAATGGGGGAAAAAGATGCAGTTTGGATTATTATGGATGTTCTAATAGTCAGTATAAGGATGTAGTAATCCATAATCAGTTAAGGTTTCAGGCAGTTTTAGATGTTCAAGTAGACTTTCAGGATGGCGAGCATTAGGGTGTGCTCAATCAATATTGGTGGGTTGAATGATTGGAGGAAACGTCAAAAATTAGCCCATTTTCTGAGGTATAATAGATTGGACGTTTTATGTCTGCAAGAAACTCACCTCCCTTGGGCTAAAAGGAACCTTATGTCTGTGAGTGGCTATGAGTTAGTCGCTTGTTCAATGCAATCTTCGATAAGCAGGGGAGTGGCAGTCTTGGTTAGAACATTCTTGGGAGGGGTTAGACGGACTAAAGTGGATAGTAATGGGAGATGGGTTTTAGTTGAGCTGGTAAAGGATTTTACGTTGTGTGTAGTTTATGGATCTAACAATGATGATCCCGAGATTTATGATTTTCTCGAAATAGAGTTAGCCACCTGGTCAACCCCATAATTTTTTGTGGTGACCTGAATATTTCAGCGGACTGGGGCTCGGATGCTGTATATTCAGGACAAAAGCCAAGGGTGTTTAGGGCTGTTAAATCTCTTATCAGCTCGCATGGGTTGCTAGATGTATGGGGGATTAAGGTGCCTAAAAACCCAGGTTACACATATTTTTCAAACCCTTTCCAGAGAGATACTAAGTTGGATTATTTTTTTGTGTCAGCCTCAGAAATAAATAGGGTAGCAATATCCAAGTTCCCGAAGTTATTATCGGATCATAATCCGTTGGTTTTAACATATGAACTGGATGGGTTAGAAAGGGTGAGAATTAGATGGACTTTCGAAAGGAGATTACTGTTGGATAAAAGATTTGTAGAACATATTAGAAAATGGGTGGGGGAATTTTTTGCAGCTAATAGATATAGTACCTCACGAAATGGGGTCTGGGAGACGTTTAAGGCAGCCTTAAGAGGCGAATCAATAAGCTGCGCGGCCAGATTGAGAAGAGAGGATAGGAGCGAGGTGGAAAGATCAATGAGGGAATTGCCAGTGGCAGAGGAACAACATATTTTAGATATAGCACAAGGTAGGGATAGCACAGAGAGCCAAAGGAAACTGTTGGTAGCTAAAGCCGATTTACAAAAGTTGGTAACGCAGAGGGCGATATGTGAATATCAAAACTCAAGGGTTCAACGATACGAAACTGGCGAACAAGCCGGCAGGCTGTTGGCACTACAAATTAAGCAGGAAAGAGTAAAAAATACTATTACCAGGATAGAAGATAATGGTAAAGAGTACACAGAAGCTAAAGACATCCTGCAGGTTTTTAAGAATTTCTATTAAGGCCTTTATACAGAGGAAAATCCAGGCGGTCGTCAGGGTGAAGAATATGTAGATAACGGCCCCCGACTTGACAATATAGTTAGGGAAGAGTTGGAGATGGATATTGGCGAGGGTGATATTATAGCAGCCTTGCAGGAATTATCCACGGGCAAGGCCGCGGGCCCCGATGGGATTCCTTTGGAGGTTTACAAATGCATTGAGTCTGAGATTACTCCGCTTCTTATAGATCTATTTAATGGCATAGTTTGTACAGGGGTGGTTCCAGACTCATGGAGGGAAACAAACATAGTCGTTTTTCATAAGAAGGGGAAACCTAGTGAGAAACCGGGATCGTACCGCCCTATTTCGCTAATCAATGCGGATACCAAACTCTACTCTAAAATCTGGGCTAAAAGGCTGGGCAGGATCATTGGCGGCCTTGTCTCCCCGTGGCAACATGGGTTTGTACCTGGGCATGGTACCACAGACCACACTAGGAGGGCAATAGCTCTGTTTGACGCCCAGTCCACTGTGGGAGACGGGATGGCTATGATCCTGCTAGATGCAGAGAAGGCCTTTGACCGAGTGGTTTGGAATTTTCTTTGGAGGATTTTGGAGGGGAGGGGATTCGGAGAGAAATTTATAAGAGCTCTCAGGGCAATGTATGTCAACCCGGTTGCCCGAGTGGTGGTTATGGGTGAGAGCTCTGATAAAATTACTATAAATCGAGGCACGCGTCAAGGCTGCCCTTGCTCTCCAATCCTCTTCTCTCTATATATTGACCCGTTCATCCGAAAGATATTAGGCTGTCCAACAATTAGTCCCGTGGTATGTAAGGGGCACGAAACCAAGATTTTGGCGTACGCGGACGACTTGGCCGTGGTTACTTTAGATCCGCACCAGGCACTTCTGGTCTTGGCACAAATGGCAAAGGATTTTGGCAAACATTCAGGATATCTATTAAATTAATCTAAAACACTAATTATTTGTACTAATAATATCACCAAAACGGATGCAAGATTCGTGGATTCAGCGAGCTATCTGGGGGTCAGAATCAATGCTTCAATAGATAAAATAGTAGCTGAGAATTTTGGCCCCCTGAGTAAATCTATAGAAGCAGATCTAAAAAGAATCGATGTATTACACCTTTGCGTTGATAGGGAGGGTCAACGTATTGAAAATGACGATGGTCCCCAAAATTGTTTATTTGTTCCGGGCCATACCTCTTTTAATTGAAGAAAAAGTAATTAAAAGTCTGGAGTCCATTTTTATAAAGTTCATCTGGCAGTACGGGAGGGTTAGGCGTTCTACCAATCTTATGTCTCTCCCCAGGGATAGGGGCGGTCTGGCCTTACCAAACTTGAGGTTGTATCATTGGTCGTGTTTATTGATGCATATGTCCATTCTTTTTCAGTCAGAGCCACAATCCAGTGGAGGAAATTATGATACTCAGGTGCCCCCCTCAATCTTTGAGTTATTAGTAGGGAGAAAAGCATTTGGCCTCTTAATGCGCGAAGTCGACCGTATATATTATAGGAAGGTTCATTTTAAGGTATTGGGTGGTGCATGGGGTGTCTGAAGGGCTATCTCAAAGTTTTGCAGAATCCCCAAGGTAAACCAATATCTCCATTTAAATAATTCTAGTTTATTCCCACAGATGGCAGCCGATAGGAATCTGCAGGTATGGGAAGAGCTAGGAATTAAGACATTAGGTGATATAATGAGGGGAGATGAGATTTTGGGGTTTGAGGCGCTGCAGTACAGTGTCGGTATTCCTTCAAAACATTGGTTGTTGTATGTCAAATTAGTGTGTAGGCTGAAGGCATTAAGACCGAGGATTTCATCATTAGCGGAATTCCCCATTTTAGACCTATTGGTTAAAGGGTGTAAGAAGATAAAAGATATGTATAGTCTACTTAATGGAGAAATTCAAGACGATATAGAAAAAACTGAATCCGCTTTGGCTATAAAACTGGGAAATCCCGATGTTGATTTGGATCTGGCCCTCCTTTTGAATAAGAAAATATTCTGATCCACCAGTTTGAGGGCACAGCACTACAAAACCTTGTTCAATCTATATCATACGCCAGCTAAGCTATATGCCTGGGGGGTAAGGGAAGACGATAGCTGCCCCAGATGTAAGGTGGGTCAGGCAGATCTGCTTCATATGTTTTTCAATTGTGGGTCTCTGGCAGGCATTCAGAGGGAGATAGAAAAATTCTGGGAGGGGCTGATAGTCCAAAAAATTGATATATCCCCTACCCTTTGGTATTAGGTAGCGACGATAGGATAAAACTGGGGAAAGCAGAGGAAGCTTTGGTTTTCATCTCCGTCGCAGTACTTCGGATCTTAATTTCTGCTGGGTGGAAGGATATCGTAGCTCCTTCATTCCAAATGTGGCTCTCTAGACTACTTGGTTTGCATAATATTGAGATCTCTCTGTATGCTCAGAAGGGGAAGAAATTAGGGGATTTTGGGGAAAGTATCTGGGCTCCTATCTCAAATTGGAGGGGGCCAGAACTAGAGAGGAGGAGAGAATTTAGAATGATAAAAAGTTGTATATAAATTAAATGTGGTTCCTCTTCCCACTACGGATGGCTTTGCGAGGACAAAGGATGTATCGTTATGGTATTATTATTTCGAATTCTTACACTGACGCACTGATGTAATTTTATGTTATTATGTACAAACTGCAAATCAAAAATAAAATAAAAAAAATACATAAAAAAAAGAGGGGTATAACTATGACAGCTGAAGCCCCTGAACTTTGGAGAATGGCTTGATCAAGTGTGAACAAGACTGGAGCTACTTTGTGGTAAAGAGGACCTTTGCCAAGGAAGAAACAACTGAAGTGACTGAAGGATAGGACTGACCATAGCTGTGTGATGTGGGGCTGGCCTGCAGTTTGCTGTTTCATCCAAGGAAAGGCTAAAGGGACTTTGCTGTGTGCTGTGTCCCCCTGCTTGAAGGACTTTGCTGTGTGCTGTGTCCTGAAGTAACTTATCCCCAAGGGCCTGAGGTGAGCTGGCTCCCTGTTCGGAAACACAGAAACACAAAAGTTTCCAGGAGAGTCTCAGCGGCGCTGTGTGAGCATGCCTGTTGCAGCCTGAGAGCCTAGTAAGAACTGCCCTGTGATCATAGGCGCCTGGAGTCCAAATGAGTCTCAGCGATGCTGTGTGCGTGTGCTTTGTGCAGCCTGAGACCTTCAGGAGGATCGGCCTGTGATCGTGGGCACCTAGAGTCCAAGCAAGGATCAGCAACGCGTTGTGCGTGTGCTTTGTGCAGCCTGAACCCTCTTTGTGAGGATTGTCCAGTGATCGCATGCACCGGAATCCAAGTGAGTTTCATCGCCGCTGTGTGCGGGTGCATTGTGCACCGGGAGCCCTTTGTGAGGATTTGCCTTGTTATCGTGTGCACCGGAGTAAAGTGAGTCTCAGCGACGCTGTGCGTGTGATCTTCGTGCAGCCTGAGACCTGTGTGTAGATTGCCCAGTGATCGTGCACCCTGAGTGAAGGAAGCCTCGGTGACGCTATGTGCGTGTGCTTTGTGGCAGCCTGAGATCTTCGTAACTGAAGCGGCCTGGACCGGGAGTCCCTGAGGATCTGAGTTTCTCTCCCGAGCTGCCGTTGCCATCTCACAAAGCAGCATTGGTGGCTCAGCCGCTGGACAAAGAGAGGAGAGTAAATTTGCGCCCCCAGGTAATGTGTGTCGACTCCTGGGGCAGAGTGCGGGCTCGGAGGGAGACGCTTTCTGCCTCTCTCTCGTGTTGGCAGCGCGAGCCTTCGCTTCGGCTCGTATGGCGGACCGTATTGCCAATTGGAGTGGCGGTACAGGGGTCGGAGCACGAAGCTGCACTTTGAGGTAACATTGTACTGTGTTGGGGGCAACTATGAGAGGCTGTCTGCAAGTCAGAAGGAGAGGCGGAGAGGCCGCCTAAGGCCCCGTAATCGGGGCCTGAGTGTACTACGTAGTATTCCATTTCTGCAGAACGAAGTACGTGACTGTCGTATTACACATTACCTTGTTTCTGCATAACAAACTACCTGATTAGCGTATTGCGCATTGCATTATTCCTGCATAAAGAATAACCTGATTAGTGTATACTTAATGCGTTATTTTTGCAGAACAATATATCTGGTGGTTGTATTACGCATTGCATTATTTTACCTTGCAAAGTGCCTGATTGTTGCGTTATGCATTGCATTCTTTTCATTGCAGAGTGTCTGATTGCTACATTACGCATTAAAGTATTTTCACATTGCAAAAGTGCCTGATTCTAGCATTGCAAACTGTATGACATGATATTAGGAGTACAGGAGAATGTTTAAAAGTGCTCATTGACATCGCCAGAACTTACAAGGGCTGGCTGGCCTAACAACCGGCCAGGAGAATTGTTACACAACCTCATATGTTGGTTTTATATGGTGTGGTCTTATCGTATATCTTTTTACATAAAGACTATACTCGTTTTATAAAACTTGTGTGGAGTCTATTTGTGGTGTCATCATTGGATTATTGTGAGGGTGATTGCGAATACTTTACACATTTGCCTTGAAGATAAGCCTAGCTGCTTGTGCCAAGCTAACGAGGGGGTGAGCGGGGCTATCTAAAAAGGTTACCTTCCTTTACCTGACGTTGGAACGCGGGTCCCTACTTGGCCTAAGGTACCTACCTCAGCCAACCAGGGATCCCGGGTCTAACACCCAACAAACAGAATAGCTATTATTTAGAATGAAAAGAGATTCTTTGTTACTTATATTTTTTACCAACCATTAATGACTGCATTAATCAATATCACTATTAAAGGCGGCTGAAACAATGACATGTACATATTTAGATAAAAGTTAAACACATTAAAAGCAGCCATGTGAAATAATCTTTGGACCTCAGATGAAGCTCGTCTCAGCTACCTAATTCCCTTCTCTCCGCTGTTTGTTTTAGCCTTATTTGGGGCTTTAGCTACTGGCATCTTCTGTTCATCAGTGGAATAATGTATCTTTTATTCTGATTTCTGTGATCTTGTCCTACACAACATTCACTAAAACGAGTGTGCATCAAATTCACTAATGCTCACTCTGCTTTATGCTGTCTAACAATGTAAAGAATGAGTCACGTGATATGCCGTGGTTACTGAGTTCTGCAAGATTTATAAAAGGTATAGCATATGCCATGCAACTTCAGCCACCCAGCGCAGTATATGCCTTATAGTTTCTTTCTTCTCTTCGTGTGCCATGGTTACAGTTTAATCATCAGTGCATCAACTTTGCAAATCCAGATCTTCAGTTTTGAGGGTCAGTTGTGGTGCCAGCTGAGAGTAGAATGCCACCACAATGCACTGTGTTATGTTTGCATTTCTACAGCGCTTACTACCCCTGACGAGGAAGTGAAGTGCTTTAAGCCAAGCAGGAAGCTACTCCTGAACCCAAGATTAGTGAATAATCCAATGATTATTGAGTATTTTAGGTTATTGGGATTAGTTGTGTGCTCTCAAGAAACCCATTCCATGTATTTACTCCAGTTGCCACATATACACACCCTGGGGCATATTTATAATAACTGACGCATCCCTGCATATCAGCAGGGATGCGCCAGTTATTTTGCGCCCCAGCTCCGCCATCATGGATGCGCCGCATTTATAATGCGGCGCACCATGGGGCAAAAACGGCACAGATGCGTCACGCATCTGTGCCGAAAAGTGGCGCATTGCTGGAGTTGCGTCGCAAGCGTGACGCAGCTCCAGCAAGGCTCGAGGGTGCCCTATCTGCACAATGCTGCGTCAATCCTTACGCCTGCTTCAAGCAGGCGCAGGGTTTTGACGCAGCATGGGCTCAAAAGTGACTGAGTGAAATCTTGTAGATTTCACTCAGCCACTTTTAGGAGGCGTTCCTGCGCCGGAACGCCCCCACCTGCCCTGGAACGCCTACATGTGGCGCAGGGCTTTACAACGTGACGCATCTCCCAGATGCGTCACGTTATAAATACCCCGCACCATGGCGCAGGATTTGCGCCACTGCTGCGTCACAAAAGTGACGCAACGGCGGCGTAAATGAGGCGCAAGGGCTTCATAAATCTGCCCCCCTGTATGGAAGGTGCTCTTCACTCTTGATATGTTGATGGGGAATATTTCCAAATAAAAAACTGGTGCCAACACCAGCGCATCGTGACAGGAGGCACCCTATTTCTCCCAACCACCAAATGGAAAAAGGTGCAAGCAGAGCAGAAAAGTGTAAAAGAGGGTGAGGTGAGATGTGGGTCAGAACAAGTGGCTAGGTGCTGCAGAATGATGGGGAAGTGGGACAGAAAGAATAGCGTGAAAACGGTCATTGGCAGTGCTTAATTTGACCCGCTAGTTTCTGGTGCTCGGCATCAGCACTTTCAAAATACTTTATTTCGGCCTATGAGGCCATAAAAGTAAGAAAACAGTAAAATTCAATACATACAAAAACAGTTCTTTTAAAATACACTCGTCCATTGTTCACTTTATCGCATCCATATGCATCTATTTTCGAGTTTGGAAGAGTCCCCCGAGTTGGTCTTGACAGTCTAAAGGTTGCCCTAGTATCTTGTTCATCCATAAAGTGCCTGTGCAATGAATGGACAGCAGAACACTATTTGTTCCGTATCAGTATTTATTTCTAAAAAAGTGAATGTACAGTCAATGTGCAAAATCGCAATTATTACAATATACCCAAAAAATTGCATGTGGGGTCAGTGTGCAATGTCGCAGTTATTTTAATATACCATTATGCATTGGCATGAATTACTTTGGGTCCAGAATAGTACAAAGACTAATAGAAATAAAATATTTCTAGAGGAAGTTCAATAAAGGGCCTATGTGTAACTGGAACTGCCAGTTCATAAAGTCATCAAACTATTGCTAAAAACATAAAAGCTTCAAAATACGTATCAATTTAAAAGTAGTTCAGTATTTACAAAGAGAAGTAGCAACTTTACTTTCGAGGCCATATAGTCTTGGCCAATATTCTTCCCCGCACATCTAGCCCACTCCATTAATTAGAGCACCATCTTCAGAGCCTGTCAGGTCAACAATTATCAAAGATGAAAGTTATATATTTACTATATGACAATTCAGTTAATACAATTTGGATTATTGACATGGCTACTGTTACCGAGTACTGCACCATTACCGCTCGATAGACACTTCTAGATGGCGACCTGATTAAAAAGCTACAATTTTTGTCCTCTCTTTTTCCTGATAAAGTTAATAGCCAGAAGGCATCGGCTGACTCCAAATACTATTAGGCGAGAGTTATCAGTTTTTAAAATCTCAGCATATCATCCATTCTCCTGACACTAAGGCACCTACCCATCAGTTTTATCCACTTCCTTATCGCGGATTTATATGCTGGGCAGAAGAAGAGAACATGTGGAGAGTCTTCATCAACCCCCATCTGGCATAAGGGGCAATGGGACTCCCCCTTCTCAGATTGCAGGGTTGACCATTTGGCAACAAAGCTGTTTATTTGCAATATTCCGTATCTCAATTTCAGGTATAAACACTTTGCCAGTTGTGGTTCTATCTCATCAAGGAATGGCTCAAAACAAGGGGTCATTTTATGCCGTAGGAATGATACGGTGAGCCTGCCTTGTGTGCTGCTTGCGGTCACCCTATCTCTAATAAAGTTCCAAAACAACAGCTTGATCTCACATTTTGATCTAGGAGTCAACAGACCTGGATTCAACCAGTACCTGCTCAGACCTAGATCAAAGAGCCCTCTTCTAATATGGATTGACCAAGGAAAGGGAACTTGGGTGTCGAGTGCCAGCAATTCGATGAGTGATTCTCTATACACTGCTAATTCCGGTGTTGTCCAAGTTCTAATCCAAAATGACAGGGTTCTCCAAATTTCTAAGGGCTCCAAACGTTTAATACCCAAGTCATGGGTCAGGGGTATCGGTATCAGCACTTAATTTTCAACACTGGCACTTACTACAATCCACCACATGGAGGCACTGTTTGTTCAATTTTGAGATGAAGAGACCAACAGTTGTTCAGTAATTCAATGTACATTAAAAATGACAAGTCATTCTTATAGCTTTGGGTGACCTAGAATAGTCTGAATTATCACACTTGCAGGAGTGTGATGGTTAGTAGTTGTGTAGGTACTGTCATTGGCAGCGCTAGTAGGGTCAATGGGTAGTGAAAAATGCAATGGCCTAATGACGAGAGCCCACACACTTTTGTTTTTTACAAATTAGGTGCTGGCAGTGAAGTGAAAAAAAGAGAAAGAGATAAGCAAAAAATACAAAACTGAAATGTGTGAAAGCATCGTCTAGTGAACGGTGAGTCGGAATGAGGTCATACTTCACACTATAGAAACAGCTACAACATCATTACTGAGCTGCACTGGGTGAACATGGGGCTGAGTGCACCACAGGCCCCAGGCTCCAGGCTCCATTCCCCACCAGGAGGCGGTATTATGACAGCCCGAAGCACATAAGGCTGCGTGGTCTCCTGCAGCACAGGACGTGCTCCAGAGCTGTGACAGAGGTTGACGGGGCTGAGCAGACTACAGGCCCCAGGCTCCTTTTCCTGCCAGGAAGCGGTGACAGCCTGAGGCACAATAGACTCCGTGGACTCCCGCAACATAGGATGCGCTCCATGGGCCATATTATGTATTAGGGCGCACTTTCCCTGTTTGCACCGGGTGCAAACGAAAAAAATGTGTGCCCCATTATATAGAATGAACTGCCACAGGGAAGTTGTGAACTTGTGCTGCCCTGAGGTCAGCGTATTCCTGTGAAAAACTGAGTGGTTTTGAAGCAGCCGCTCCATGTTTCACAGTGCAGGTGGCAACCCGCCTGCACCTTTAATGGGGATTAGAGATCCCCTTGCAGGCAGGTGCAGTCAGTGACTGCACTCGCCTGCAAGGGGATGTCTTGGGGGTCCACAGGACCCTCTTTCCCAGAGGGCTGTTTTCAGGGGGTGTACTGACAGTGCGCCACCTTTTGGGTCTAACTCTGTAAAGATGAGTCACATGATATGTCATAGTTGCTGAGCTCTTCAAGAGATATAAAAGGTATAGCATATCCCATGCAACTTCAGCCACACAGAGCAGTGTGTTGCGCCCCCAGGGCACCCCCGGGGCACTTTCATAATACGGCCCCAGAGCTGTGATGGGGCAGATGGGGCTGAGCGGACTACAGACCCCAGGCTCCTGCTACCGCCAGGAGGCAGTACTATGACAGCCCAAGGCACATACAACTCAGTGGACTCCCACATTGTGGGACATGCCCAGACCGAGGGCGGGCTTGTCCATGCCTGTCGGATGCTGGACTAGGCCACCCCTCTCAGATCTGCACTAGAAGGCACATTTCTATTCTTAGATGCCTTGCGGCTGTTTCTTTTTAACTGTGGATCGTGTTTTAACTGGTTGTGGTCGCCACGCTGACTACATTAAGGGGAAAGAAAAAATAATCAGGGGTCAATCTGCCTCTACTCTCGCAGTGTAATGTGCCTCCATTGACAGAATGCTGGAAAGGGCTATGGGGTTCATCAGCACTGAAAATGCAATGACAGAAAGAAGGCTTTCCTTGAACATGGGCTGAAACACAGCTCCCACTATCAACAAGGCTATCAGAGCCCCGCCCCCTGGCCCGATGCCAGGTTTGCCCACTAACACTCCAGTTGCTAATGTCACTAATCCTTTTACTGCAGCCACAAATTATATTGACAGCCCCCTTTCTGTGTCTAACAAGAGGGCAAAGGGGGGACCTTGCAACAAGCACAGTTGTAAGGAGCTTTGACTAAACTTTGCACTATACTCGGATTGTGAAGGGGGAACGGAAAAATCTATAATCGTTTGGGGGGAAATGTTGATAGCTGCTTTTTATTTAGGCTAAGAACATTTTTAATTGTTGGAGGAATTTTTTAAGGAAACTTGCTTTACTTTCGGGAACGTTTTACTCTGCTGCTAATATTTAAGTGAATATCGCGCTTGCAATTTACTTTTTCGGGACGCTAATCGTCCCTGGTGGCCATTTTTTGCCACGCGCTGTCGGAGGTCAGCGCTCCACTCGCTGCACGCCGCCCGTTCATTGCCAAGTTAAAAAGGCATGGGCCGGTCGCGCAGCGGACACGCGCAGCAGGCGCGCCAATGTTGCGACAAAGGCAAGACCGTCTGCGACTGTCCGAGACCGACCGGGACCAGGGGCCACGAGTCATGCCCAAATCACCTCTTTCCATACGAATGTGATACATTACTCCTCTAAAGAACTGATTGAATTACGAGGTAGATGGGTATAGACTGTATTATATTCTGCCCCCAGGAGGAAAACACTGTATGTGCATGTTGCAAGTACTGCTTTAGTACTCTGAAGTCGAGTATTAATGGTAATGGTAATACTGATGGCCCTACTGCCCTGCGAAAGCTTGGATATGTTTCAAGTAACATTAAAAGTTATAATTTTTGGAATATCAACTGTCGTTCTCTACCCAAACATAAGGAAGAGATATTTGATTTTTTGATTAGTGAAAAACCGGATGCTATTTTTCTAACAGAAACCTATTTAAATGCATGTTCAGGACCGGATGTGGCTTTTGCTTTACCAGATAACTATGCCATAGTGAGAAAAGATAGAATTTCCAGAAAAGGAGGTGGCATCGCAATCATTTTTTAAAGACATTATTCCTGTAAATTTGAGGATTTTCTTCTAGCTGACTGTGAGGCTGCGTTCTTCAAACTGACTCTTACAGCTCAGTTTACTATGTCTGGGGTACTCATCTACCGACCACCGGAACCAGCTGGTCCTTGGGGATCTTTACTCCCTGACTTGATAGCCCCTTTGCTACTTAAAATGGCAAATTTTTCAGTATTGGGTGATTTAAACCTGCATCTGGAAAATGACGAATGTACTGCAAGTAAGACACTGATTGCTGATCTCTCTGCAATTAATGTTTCTCTTTGTAATAATGGCCCTACTCATATAGCTGGACATATTTTAGACCCCTTTTTTTTTAATTTGTCCCATATTAATTGCCCTTCAGCACTTCCCCTTTGTTGGTCTGATCATTTTGCTGTTAAAATTGAATTTACAATTTTAGATACCCCGATGCTGCCATTGTTGGGCAAATCAGGTCAATTCAGGAATTGGGGGAAATTGGACGTGGAAAAATTTAATTTAACATTGTCTAATAGCGTTTCTCTGCTTGATTCTATATCACCCGCCTCGGTGGAGAGTATTTACAACTGGATTACTGATGCAGCTAATGTCTGCCTTCCTTTGTCTACAAAAAAGTTGAATAATCATCGTCACCTGGCCCCCTGGTTCACAGAGCCATTAAACACTGAAAAACGTAAGTGTAAAGTCTTGGAAAGATGATGGCGCAAGAACTATTCTTCTGAAGCCAAATGCACCTATAAAATTGCATTAAAAAGATATCAAATTTTATGCAAAATAGCTCAAGCAGAGTATGTTGCTTTTACTATTTCAAGTGCGCAGAATTGCCCTCGTACTTTGTTCACTATGGTTAAGAAGCTTGCGGGCTCAGGTGCGCAACCCTCTTCTCCTATTTTGGATGAAATGCAATGTAACACTCTTGCTAACTTCTTTATAAATAAGGTGAAACAAATTCATCTGACATTAGAGGGTAGTAAGCTAGCTTCCCCAACTTTGGCCATGTTGGTCGCAGATCCCATTGTTGGGGCTGTCCCGCTTACAAATTTGGAAAAATGGGAACCACTTAATATAAGTTCTTTTTTAAAAATCCTAGCCAGCATTAAATCGGCTTCCCGGCTGATCCTCTTCCGGCTTCTGTGCTTCTGCAATTTGAACAGCCATCTTTGAATCTCGTTATGGAATTACTTAAGACATCTCTTGTTGAGGCTTTGATGCCGCCAATTTGGAAGCATGCAATGGTCCTTCCCTTGTTAAAAAAGGTCAATGCGGATCCCTCCCAGCCTGCTAATTTCAGGCCTATTTCTCTTCTTCCAGTTTTTTCAAAAGTCCTGGAAAAACATGTAAATTCTCAACTGTCTCTGATTGTTGAATCCTCTAATTGTTTACACCCTGTACAGTCTGGTTTTAGAGCAGGATTCTCAACTGAGACCACTCTTTTGGGCGTAACTGAAATGTTACGTCAACGCCTGGATGCAGGCAATACAGTGGCATTGATATTGCTGGACCTAAGTGCCGCATTTGATACGGTTTCTCATACCGTATTTATTAAGTCTCTACAATCCTTAGGCATCTCGGGATCAGCATTAGGGTGGCTGTCCTCTTTTTTATCTAACCGTACATGTCAAGTCTTTTCCTCTGGGGCTTCTTCCAATGTTTTTTCCTCGCCATATGGGGTACCACTAGGTTCTGTTTTGAGCCCGCTTCTCTTTAATATCTATGTACAACCTCTGGCAGTGATCGCAGAAGAAGCGGGATTGTCACTCTTTTCTCATGCCGATGATACTCAGATCATCTTTTCTTTATCAGCAGAAAATAGTTCTGGACCATCTACCCTGCAAGTGGGCTTGCGCAAAATTGCATCTTGGATGCAATCTAAATTGCTCAAGCTCAACGGGGAAAAAACGGAGGTCCTTATTTTTGGAAAGAATGCAGACCTTTGCGGTACTCAATATTGGCCTGTTGAAATGGAACCCCTACCTGTGCCCTCTTCCCATGTCCGTAACCTCGGCTTTATCATTGACAATAAACTATCAATGAGACAACATGCAGTAAAAACTGCTGTCACATGTTTTACTATTCTTAAGTGGTTAAAAAAAATAATTTGGATGCTCCCTGCTGATGCCCAAAAGTCTGTAGTCCAGGCACTGGTAACTTCACGCCTGGATTATGGAAACATTCTCTATTTGGGCATCAACAGGGATGTAATGCGCAAGCTTCAAACGGTGCAGAATGCTGCTGCACGACTGCTTTGTAGAATTCCCAGAATGTCTTCTGTCTCTAAGGCCGTGAGAGATTTGCATTGGCTCAGGGTGGAAAATCGAACAAAGTTCAAGGCCCTGAGCTATATGTTTAAAATCAAGAATGGCATGGCACCTAAATATCTGCTAAATCTGGTATGCCTTTACCAACCGGTTCGTTCATTGCGCTCCTCTGCTAAGGAAATTTTTGAGATTCCTCGGATTAAGCTGGTAAGAATGGGCGGTCGCTCCTTCTCCTATCTTGGCCCACGTCTCTGGAACTCTCTCCCTCTGTCGATGCGTAAAGAACCTTTGTATTTAAAATTTTGTAAGCAGCTAAAAACTTGGTTGTTTAATCAATAACCTGTCTAACCTGTTGTGTTTTCTTTTTTCTGAGTTTCCTTTTTAGCCCTGCGCTGGGAAACCCTTTTTGGGTAGCGCTGCGCATTATAAAAATTAACTAACATAACATAACAGTGATATCCAGCCAAACAAACCATGAAGGCCAAACAACGGCCATTGGTTCTGCCCATCACGCTCCTGGTTTCCTTCATCGACAGGGGTTTTGAGGGATTAATTCCCTAGTCGAGTACTGTTTTACCAAATGTAAGGCTCTCCTGCAGGCTGAACTCTCTCCTCTTCTAGATTGACTTAAATCTATTGAGTCACAACTTGTGATTCTCCCCCAGCAGCTCTCCCAAACAGCTACTGCCTTGCAAGTAGTATCGATGGATAATCAACTCACTCTTGCTCCTCAGCCTTTTCCTTGCAGTATTGCTACATCTGGAGTGTCTGGGGGGTTATATCTGGTATGAACTGCGCTAGTCCTCCTGATATGGCATCTGGGCCTAATTTAATTTCCGGGTCAAAACTTCCATCTTCAAGAGGGTTTAGGCCCAACATCCTGTTCATCCGCTATTCTGCAATAGGCAGGGCAAATGGCAAGTGAGGCATTTTCTAATCCTAATCGGATCGCTATCAACTTTCCCTCTGCAGCCTGCCCCTAGCTTGCGATCCACTTTGGAGTTCCTTCTTTACACACGGGTCAGGGGGAAACCTTTGAGAAGTTACACAATAAAGTTCTGGATTGGCTTGCATGCAATAAAGGTTTTCCTTTCTCCCTTGCCAGTGATATCCTGCTGACTTGCAGGATTGGATGGATTGGGCCCGGTCCAGCTGATCCATATGGGGATTGTGTTATTGTCAATTTTTTTATCTCCCCTTCTGGTGCAAAGTCTGTTCTTTGGACCTATGAGTAAGGCTGAAGTTACGGGTAACATAACCCTGGTTCCATTAGGATACTTCTCCAAACACAGGGGGTTATTCACAAGGCGCTTGTGCTGCAGGTACGTCCCTTTTTCCCATATTAAAAGTGATGCACCGGTGGCGCACGGGGCTTGTTAATAAGTCCCACAGTTTTTTTACCCATGGCTTTGCAACCACCTGGCAACCACATTGATTGATAGTGGCATGAGCAGACATGTGAATACACTTCATGTGCCTCAGGTCTCTCAATTAGCTGGGGCAGCCTCAGATCCCTCCACTGTGTGGGGGATCAGTGGTTACGACCTGTAGCAGACCATTATGAAGTTCTTTCCAGGGTGGACTGACTTTCAGAAGACATCAAGGCGCTTTTTCCACTGACAACTTTATAGGAGATGGGGCTTTGAAGAAGAGACCACCGACTAAGGGCACAAATTGTTCCTTTTCTTTTTTGATCTGGAACATTGCTGGGCTTAAAGACAAGATCATTAACCCGACCTGGCTAGACTTCATTGCTCAATTTTATTCCATCATGCTGCAGGAAACGTGGGAAACTCCCTCATCTCGTCTTGCTATTCCTTCCATACAAGGCAGGGCCAAGGACAGCCTTTCTGTTTGGGATAACTTGAGTCTAAATGTGGATGTGCCGGTTTTATACACCGTAAGTTCCGCCTTTCAAGCCCTGCTCATCAAGGACAAATCGAGTTCTTTCTCATTTTAGTTGATACATTTTTATAATAATGATTTTTTTTTAATTTTGCATGGGTTAATTTTCGGTCAAATTTATTTTACGAATCTAAGGCCTCTAGGGGTTGGATTCCTACTTCAGCCTAATTATTTTCTTTGTGGGAATTTTAACGCTAAACTAACAGTTACTGTTGAGGCACAGGGGTTTAAGTGTTCTGCATCTCTTAGGGGTTGCCCAGACAGTAGAGGGAAGGAGTCTAGTATCTAGGTGCACATGTTCTTGCTGACAGCGTTGATATGTTCATTGGAGATGGACCATTCCTGGACTCTTTTGGAGGGCGCGGTCCGGCTTCGGTCATCGTTGATTCTATGGGGCAGATTTATGTTAGACTTGCGCCACTTTTACGCCGCCGTTGCGTCACTTTTGTGACGGAGCGGCGGCGTTAACCCTGCGCCACGTTGCGGCCTATTTACATCGTGACGCATCTATGGAGATGCGTCACGGTGTAAAGCCCTGCGCCACATTAAACCTGCGTCAGGTTTATTGTATGCAGGGTGGGTGTTCCATCGGAAAAAGTCTCAGAAAAGTGACGCAGTGAAATCTACAAGATTTCACTCAGTCACTTTTCCGACGCTCCTGCGTCAAAACCTTGCGCCTGCTTGAAGCAGGCGTACGGCATGACGCAGCATGTTAGGTATGGGCAGCCCCTAAACATTGCTGGAGGTGCGTCGTGCTTGCGACACGACTCCAGCAATGCGCCGCCCTTACGCCATCAGATGCGTCACGCATCTGTTTATCCTTGCGCCACGATGCGATGCATTGTAAATGTGGCGCATCTGTGGTGGCGCAAGGGTAAACTTGCGTGACGCATCTTTCCTGGCGCATCCCTGCTGATTTGCAGGGATGCGCCAGGAAACATAAATCTGCCCCTATATTTGCAACAAGGACATTTTTACCATGGTTTTTACAGGACACCGTTCTTGAGGCAGAGTGGGGAGATCACAATGCTTTACTTGAAGTAGGGGCACTTTCCAGTGCTCAGGCCAAATGCCCCTGATGAGATAATATCTTCCATCAGTACTCTAACAATGGCCTTACGCTCATTTGGCACTTGAAGGAATGAGGGGTTACCCTTGTCTTACTGTTGAAGACTCATCTAAAGTCTTTTTTAGACTGTCTGGCAGAAGCAAGTTGGGAAGAATGCTTGCCCACTAGGAAAATATATGCGTGTGCATCAGGAACAACTTGTTGAAGCCTAATCAGCGTGTTCAGGAGAGCCTGCGATGGTTTTTAGGCACTGCTCAGCTGCTAACCATAGGCCGAATAAGGTGCTTTCAGCCACACCGAAAGACCCAAGCCCAATCTGCGAAGTCCAAAATTTCGACAAAAGTACCTTGAAGACTCTGGGGCATATTTACAATACCTGGCGCATCCCTGCATATCAGCAGGGATGCGCCAGTTATTGTGCGCCACAGCAATGCCACCATGGATGCGCCGCATTTACAATGATGTGTCGCATCTGTGCCGTAAAAGTGGCGCATTGCTGGAGTTGCGTCGCAAGCGCGATGCAGCTCCAGCAATGCTCTGGGGGGCCCAATCTTGCTAATGCTGCGCCAATCCTTACGCCTGCTTCAGGCAGGCGCAGGGTTTTGACACGGCATGGGTCTAAAAGTGACTGAGTGAAATCTTGTAGATTTCACTCAGCCACTTTTAGGAGGCGTTCCTGCGCTGGAACGCCCCCCCCCTGTGCAGGAACGCCTACATGTGGCGCAGGGCTTTACAACGTGACGCATCTCCCAGATGCGTCACGTTGTAAGTACCCCGCACCATGGCGCAGGATTTGCGCCGCCACTGCGTCACAAAAGTGACGCAACGGCGGCGTAAATGAGGCGCAAGGGGCTTGTACATCTGCCCCTAGGAAGGATGCCCTGAATAGAAGGGATTGGGAGCTTTTAGAAACCGTAGCACTCTCGAATAACAGCAAAGGGCCTCATTTATGAGTCCTCTTGCATCACCGAAACATCACTCTTTGTGACGTTCTGTGGCGCAGGAGCATGCACGATATTTATCAGGCAGCACTAAGCCACTTTTTTTGGCTTAATACTGCCTGATAAATATCTTTCCCTTCAACACAGTTTTCTGCGTTAAAGGGTATTACTGGGGGTTTTACCAGCAATATTCATGGCTTTTTGACAATGCCCCAGATTTATGAGAAATCGAAAATCTGAGGCAGCGATCAAAAACGTAGTAACAAGGAGAAATATCTTTATTTTTCTTTTTTCTTTGTGTGCTGCATAAAGAGGAAAAAGCCTCTTGTGATTGTTTTTGTGCAGGAAGGTTTTCACCAAAACAATCATCCCCGCAGCGCAGGCATCATGGTGCAAAGGTGTCTGCGTTGGCTCACAGCAGCCAATTGTGTGCTGGCGCAGGGGAAAAGGACAGGAATGCACCGTATCTGATAAGTGCAGCACATTCCTGCCCTTTTCTTTTGCCGTAGTGCAGCACAGCAGGAAGGCCTGCGGCGCTGCCCTACGGCAAAAACTCATAAATGAGGCCCAAAGTCTTTTGGGGCATGGTCAACAAGGTTGGGCAGAGGGGAAGCCCAGCTAATTCCTTTTTAAGCTGTAATGTTTCAGGAGTGCATTGGGTCTTGCATTGTAGCACTATTCATCATTTGAGGGAAGAGTAGAGTGAGGGGGAACTACTTTGGGGGCAAAGTACATAACTCATCCACTTTGTCTGTCTTCTTACCGGAAGTGGTGGATGCAGTTAGGCAAAGTCCCAATGGACCTCATCAAATGCAGTATTGATCTGTGGACACCCATGCTCACGAATGTATTTAATTATTCATTCTGCCCTTTCCACTATAGTTCCCATTTTCGCCAAAATGCTATTGCCCTGTTTCCCTTATTTATCGTACTCTCAAGATAATTGGAAGGATGATATTTATTATTTTAAATATTGGGCAAAACTAAACAATATTCTGTACCCTTATCAATTTGGATTCCGTCCGGGGCTGGGTACGGTGGAACAGTGCCTGAATCTGTATTTGATAGTCGACAAGTATACCATCACCAAGCACTGCCCTCTGTACCTGGCCTTTATGGACTTATCAACAGCATTCACTTGTGTTAACAGGACCAAACTCCAGTTGATGGTATCGGATTTAGGGGTTGAAGAGGCACTGATGATCCTTTTGCATATCCTTAATGAGAATTTAGCTGCGAAGGTCAGATTTGGCCCAGCAGGAGAAATGTGTGACATTTTACCCTTAGCTAGAGGTGTGCATCAAAGCTGCATATTGGCTCCATAGCTGGTTGTTATACATCAATAACTTGAGCTCCTTCTAGACAAATGCCACTAGGTATATTCTGAGGATAGCAAATTTGCCTGTATCAGTGTTATTATATGCAGATGATGCAGTACTTATGGCATGGACCTAGGGCCAGAATCGGAACCCAAAGCAGCCCTGTCAATTTTGTCCGACCAGCCCCCCAGGGTGCGTGGAGATGCAAGTGTGAAGCACTGCTGCTTTGGTACTGAGGGCTGATAATGCAGCACTTCTGCAAATCCGGCCCCCAGTAACAAAACTGGTCCCCACAGTTGCAAAACCAGCCCAACCCTTCCAGCCTCCCGGGGAAACACCAGATGCCTGCTATGGCCAGTCCGGCCCTGCACGGACCCCGAGAGCACTTTGCAAGCTGGTGGAGTCTTTTGTGACCTTTATGGGTAATTTAGATATGGTCACAAACTTTGGAAAATTACACATTATGGCGTGCGGCCCAGGAAGGAACAATATCCAAAATTAACAATTAGTGGTCAATTCCTTGGCAGTGTGAGTCATTTTAATTACCTAGGGGTATTCTTTAACTCCACGGGTTCTTGGCAGCCACAGATTAGCAACTCAAGCTTGAAGCTTAGCGGGTCAGCTGGAATACTATTCCATTTACTCCAGACCGCAGGCAGGGAGACCAGTTCTCCCTACCTGAATACCTATAACTCTCAGTGCGTCTCTGCAGCTCTGAATGGTGCTGGGGTTTGGGGCTCCCACAACGTTATTCCCCTGCAGGCAGAGGAAACCCGTATTTGCAGGCTGCTCCTTCATCTCGTCCCCACAAGTTCCCATTTTATTATTCACCCAGAGATAAGCCTTCAGCACATATTTGATAAAGCTAAGCTGGCCCCACTTTTGTCTGGTTCAGTGTTTGGGCCAATACTGGGGCCAGTTTAGATAGGGACATTATTGCAAATTGTTTTAAATTATACAAGCGCCTATCAATCTGTTGCTTTGATAATGTTTTTAAGACTCTAAATGAAGTAATTTGGCCCGACATATTTGCTGTACCCTCTACTTTAATTATGCATGACAAGTTGAATGTCAAACTCTATTTTCTGGAGTTTTGTCAATCCCAGAGATTGCGTATTGAATTCAGTGGAATCTCCATCAGAGATTACATTATGCTCTTAGCCCCTGTTGAACCCCTAATGTATTTAACCCTAGAACTCTCATGCTGGGTGAGATCACTTCTTCTTTGCTTTAGGGCCACTATGTTGTGGTGACTTTTGTGTTTCTCTGAGGCTCACAGTCCTCTGAGTGCTTCTCTACCAGCCAGTCCATGTGATGGGTTGTCTGAACAAACAGTGATGCATTCCATCTTTTTAGTAAATTCTACAGATCAATTTTTTGTTTTCCCCTAAAGCCTATTTGAAAGCTTTTAGGGTTTTCAGAAGTGCAGGGAAGTGTTATTCCATCTTCAGCTCCTAAGCAGCCCTGATATCTGCTACAGAGTTTTGGGCATATTATCAAGCAGGGCGTTAAAATTATCGCCGCTTTGGTGGCAGGAAACTGCCGCTAAAGCGGTGATAATGGGCTTGATAATATGCCACAGAGAATTCCCATAGAAGCCCACGTTGACACGAGAACATGGGATTAGGGATTAGAGCACGCTATGTCTTGGCTATTGCTTGTTAAGCTGCTGTTATAGTCGATGATGATGATTAAAGTACCTGAATGATGCAGCCGCTGATGGATCTGTGATGGGTTGCTTCATCCTCATGCTGCTGTGCCGAATGCACTTTTACTTCTGAACTTTGCTTGGACTGTATTTATTATGCAGCTATGCTGGATACACTGTGTCCTTTTGCGTGTTTTATATGTTTTATGTATCTTGTATGGCTACTTTTAGCGTGTAGATAGTGGGGGCTTTGGTCTCACTATCTGTAGGTGAAGATTTTCCGTTCTTTGCACATTTGCCGTTTTGCACTTCAGTTCAGACAGAAGGTCCGATATTTTTTAATTATTTTTAAATCAGGTGTTCTAAACTGCTGCTTATTTTAAAATTGCCATAGTGTGTTCAACTTACCCGTGATTTGTGTTTGCTACTGACTGCGGTTACTCTGCCTCATTCGAGGATTGAGCGCTCGGCCCCTGCGATTCCCGGAAGTATTTCGGGAATCGCACTGTACCAGGGGCTGATGCTCTAGTTGTTTCTTATGCCGCCTCTATATCTGGCACGGTGGAGCGTGCGCGCAGCGGGCGCGCCGGTGGCGCACCAAAGGCAAGCCCGTCTGCGCCGGGAGCGCGACCAGCGCCAGAACCCCTGGACCAAATAGACTATTAAGGTACGATAGACAGACTCTATTGAGTTCAAGACCTACATTCTGTGTACCCCACAATTTACCTACTTTCCAGGGCATGAGAGCTGCGGTTAGTTGTTCTAAGTGTTCTTTTCAATTGGAACAACACGGGCAGTGCAAAGGCCAGAGGGGAATGACAGAGGAGAACTCTCTAGACATTTATTTAAAGTCAGGCCCTGTTGTGAGGGCCTTGGAGCAAGCATCTACCACTTCTAAAGAAATCACACCTGATTCTATTAAATGTGTGCTGTTAAATGCTCGCCCCATGGTCAAGCTCCTCCGCTCCAGATATTGTTTTTTTAACTGAAACTTGGACAGACAACTCTTCTGTCCCGGATTGGAATATTGCAGTTCCGGATGGATATGCGTATTTCTCGCAAAACAGAGGAATAGGGAAAGGTGGAGGGATAGCCATTATTTATCGAACTAATTTCAAAGTTCACATAGAAAGCATCCCGACCCTCCCAGCAGAAGCGCTGCAATTTCGTATAAAAGTTAACAATTTGCAGATCTTCCATGGTATTCTAATATACCGTCCCCCTGGACCTAGAGGAACTTTCATGCAAACGCTGATGACGCTCTTGGAATCGTACACTGATTCTCATTCTCTTATGGTCCTGGGCGACTTCAACTATCATTTGGAGTTGAATAATAATTTTGAAACCGCGAGGCAGCCCTTAATCTAGCACAGATGGGTCCCACGCACATAGCCGGTCATACGCTGGACGGGATTTTTACTAATGAGGTAGATATCTCCCTCTCCAATTTAGTGGAGCTGCCATGGACTGATCACAAGGCCATTTATTTTAAACTTAAAAGTCTCAAAAGGCGGCTCACAGTACAAGCAAGCTTGACAAAAATTCCCATTAGACGCTGGGATAAAGTAAAGGAGGGAGTTTTTAAATCAGCTTTGGGTCCAGGCACCACTGGATTAAACTGCGATAACAATACTATAATACAGCAGTTTAATAATTGGATTCTGGGAGCAGCAGATAAGGTTGCACCAGTAAAGTTAGTAAAAATACAGAAAGGAAAGCCATCTTCCCCGTGGTATTCTCCTGAACTTAAAAGTTTAAAGACTATTTGCAGAAAGGCGGAGCGCCTCTGGAGGATTAACTACGATAATTCAAAGAAAATCCTATACAATCTCTCCATTCAAGAATACAAGGAGGCAATAGTGGCGGCCAAAAAATACTTTTTCTCAGCCAAAATTAAGGAGGCGGGTAACTCCTCCAGAGAACTGTTTAAAACAGTTAATTCACTGATGAAACCTCAGCAAACTAATACTTTTAAGCCAGACCAGACTTTCTGCAATGCTCTTGCGGAACATTTTCAAGAGAAGGTTAAGGGAATCCACGATAGATTTTCTAACACAACACAATTTCAGGATACGCCGATGTCCCTCACACAGCTTTCGAGTAGGCTGAGTAGTTTTCAGCCGATGAGCAAAGATGAGGTTAATGACATCCTGCTCTCTTTGAAATCCGGAGCTCCGACTGACCCCTTTCCACCTTCTTTCATGCACCGAGCAGCTGATCCGATTTGCAAATACCTTACTCCGATTCTGAATCAAATTATAACATCTGGACAGTACCCCGATATTTGGAAATGTGCGGCCATCACTCCCCTTTTAAAAAAAACTAGTTTGGACCCAGCCAATGTTAATAACTACCGCCCCATCGCCGGCCTCCATTTTGCAGCTAAGGTTTTGGAGACATATCTAAACAAAGTGCTTACAGCCTACTTAGATACTAACAGTTTGTTAGACTCTTCCCAACACAGCTTTTGGCCACGACATTCGATGGAATCAGCTCTGGTCAAGACAGCTGAAGAGATCCGTAGAGCAGTAGACAGCGGTGGAAAGGCAATCCTGGTACTCCTTGACCTGTCGGCTGCTTTTGATACCGTCAACCACTTGGCCCTTGCGCAGCGGCTGAGGGAAATTGGGATAGGAGGAACAGCCCTGGCCCGTCTGGTATCCTTTCTCAGTAGCAGGGAGCAGAAGCTGTTCTGGGAAGGTATGACATCGGATGATTTCTTCCTTCCCTGTGGAGTTCCACAGGGGTCAGCCCTGTCTCCCACTCTGTTTAATCTATATGTGACACCTTTGGCTGATCTCGTCAGGAAACATGGCTTTGTCTTGGTTTCGTCTGCTGACGACTCACAACTTGTCCTAGCCACCAACAATCAGCGTGGAGCTATAGCAGGCAGATTCCATTCTTGCCTTACAGAGATCATGTCCTGGATGGGTCAGAATTATCTAAAGATAAACACGGATAAAAAAGAGGTGATGGAGTTCGGGCCAGGTTTGCCCCTGTGGAATAAATCATGGTGGCCATCAGAGGCAGGAATATGTCCGACTCCAGTAGAGAAAGTTAGAAATCTGGGCGTCCTCTTTGACAACAAACTTAATCTGGGGGCCCAGGTGAACAGTCTTGTGTCTTCCTGTTTTTATCTCTTGAAAACTTTGAGAAAGGTTTTTCCTTTCATACCATCAGAACTCCAAAAAACAGTGATGGTGGCCCTATTTCTTTCTAAGTTGGACTACTCCAATGCCCTATTCTTGGGGATCGATAAGTGTCAGCTGCTGAAGCTGCAATCATTACAGAACGCAGCGGCTAGGCTGCTGCTGGGTCTTAATAGAGGACAACCAACTTCAGCAGGACTACGATCTCTGCATTGGCTACCCATAAAACAACGTGTAGAATTCAAGGCGCTTACTTATGTGCACAAGGCAATATATGGTGGCGCCACAGAGGATCTAGAGAACTTTTTTGTACCCTATGTCCCTGAACGCCCCCTTAGATCAGCTATGCAGGGTCTTGTTAGAGTCCCAAAAATCAGAAGGTCACGCTGGGGGGGGAGGGGAGGGGGGGGGGTCGGATGATCACATGTTGTGCGGCCAGATTGTGGAATAACTTGCCTCAGGCCATGAGACTGCAACCCGACCTCCAAGCCTTTAGGAAAGGATTAAAAACTCGCCTTTTTGAAACCATATGAGTGATTCTCTTACGTTCCCTGCTACTACACCTCAGCGCCAAGATGCCTCGGCATTCGAGCGCTTTAGAATCCTATAAACATAAACATAAACATACTTTTATACGAATAAAGCATATTGAATTGATGAGTGCAGCTTGATGTTTTAGGTCCACTGCCGTTTCCTGCTTTTTTTGTCAAAAAGTCTCGTAAATAGAAACATTTCCTTTAGTGCTCTCGGAGCTGAGCCTTCTTGACCCCCCTCAGTACGAGGGCTGGCGTGCTTGAGCTCAGGTTGGATCTGGCAGACAGCAGTCTGAGGTAATAAGCATTCACGTTGCCAGCTCCTCATTGGGCAGAGACGTGAGAATGGCATTAGGGCAGCAGATAGTGGAAAACTGAGGCCTCTGCCACTGATCTGCAATGGGAACAGGCATACAGAGAGCCAGAGTGCCAGGGATAAGTGCCTTTCCTTGGCAGCTCAGCGCCTCCAGCCGGCGTCCCATGGGACCTGCTGGGCCGTCACTCCGCGAGATTGTTATCCCGTCACCAGGGCTACGCTCTTCGGGGCCGCGTGGAGCTGCGCGCGCCGTGTCACACTGGCGGAAATCCAGGGATTTGAGAGGTGCTTGACGGAATGATTGTCATGGAGCACAGTCTGAAAAAGAGGCCAAAAAAATACTATTTATTAAAGAGATGTTTCTCCTGCTCCCACTTGACACTGCTACTTAACCTCTTCACTGCCGCCATTATCTTTCATGCCATCTCTTACAAAGGTTGTTGTGAGTTTCGTGTAACAAACTCCACGGAAAGCGCAGTTAAATAAACGAGAACGACCTCCACTCTGGAAAGAATGAGCTCTCCCTGAATGCCAGGGCCAGGCGGTGCCCTGATGGGGACGTCACAGGCTGGCACCGGCAGATCTGTGGCCTTTATTATAAAGGCCACTGGTAAAAAAATCTAATCATTCAAGCCAGCGTGTGTTGGCAGAACTTTTGTTTATATACTGCTCGTGTACAGGGAAGTCTCTAGCTTAATTCGCGACGAGGAATGGAGATGTAATCGTTGTTTAATCCTGGGTGATATCCTGCAGACCCCTTGATAGACCCGCACATTGATATGTTAAAACCTTCTCGAGACTCCAGCGGTCTCCAGAGCTACCCAGGGATGCGTGACTGCGGTCACCAGCATTGCCATCTAGGCAGAACAGTTTTCAAGATGGATTTTTTTAGACAAACCTGGCAATGCTAAAAATAACTACAAGTCCCATAATGCAGCGTGGCATTGCCCAGCAAGCTAGTACGGGGGTATAGTGTTACTCATGCCATAGAGCAACTTCAGACTTGTGTGCATCTCCGAACAACACAAGTCTTCAGAGGTGAAATGTCAAAACAGTGTTTACAATTGTGAACTTAACTGTAAGGCTATTTCGCGCGCTAACTTGCTCCAGTTCCATTTCCATTTTTATGAGCCTGTGACCTTCATGAATGACAGGTGGACATCACCATCCTTTTCAAGGAGCCCAGCGTGCCGGAGCATCACGGAGGAAGAATACATCCAGATAAATTGCTGTCCTGCAAGCCTGCAATGAAATTGACTATCAGAGCGTAATGTCTTCATTTTAGATGGAATGTTCCCAAAGGGAAGTGAGTCTCCGTTTTAGCTAGTGTGTCATGTGCCCTAGTGCAAGGAAGGAAATGCCCCTCCACAACTCCCACGTCCATAGCCCTCCACCCCCCTACTCCCCCTGTTGTTAGAATGATAAAATACAGCAATAATCACGGTTCTGGGGGGCCCTGGGCCACTGCACCTGCTCCACTAATGAAACCTAGGCCCCTTGCCTCTCCGGATGTTTTGTGGATAAGGACTTCCTTCACAATGCTTTATACAATACAAATATATTGATCAACTTTTGTAGGAAGCTGGCTCTGTATATACTATACAAAGTAAGGTATAGGGTGCGCAGAGTGCAGGGAGTCCCCAGAGTACCCGGAGGTATAGCATAGGCTAAATTAAGTTTCTAACAGCTCTCTTTATGGTAGTGTGGGCGAGCAGTTAGGCTTATCCAGAGGGTGTGTTAAGCATTTATTTTATTCACTCAATCAAGACTGATGGCACACACTCAGAGATTAAATCCAGACCAATTAGGTTAGTATAAAAAAGGTCTTCTGTTTTATTTTTAGAATCAAGCAGGACTTAGCGCAGGTATGCAAAATACACTCTCAAATGCAAGACTGTTCAAGGAAATGCCGTTGTGGTTGAAATTGCAATCGTTACAGGTTTTATTTATGCTTTAGAAACAGAGTAAATTACATAGACATTACTTTTCATTACTCTTGGATCACTTTTGTGTTACTTTGAGGTGGTATGCCAAGATACCATACACTAGGATTGGTCACTTACGGGTAAGTACGACAATTCCCAAGTGAAATCAGAGTCCCTTTCTTTTCATACAAACATCAGTTTAACACTTAGAACATTTTTAGCCCGAAAATCTCTTAACATGGGTTCCATGGGGAAAAAGTGTTTGCGGGTTCTCAGGTAAGTACACAACTTATGAGTGGGAGTTTTGGTGGTTAAAACCAATGTTCCCCAAGTTCTAGATTGGCACTCAAGTTGCACCAACAGCGGCACTGGGGCAGCCAGGTGCAGAGTGGAGAAGCCCAATGTTAGCCAATGGGGCTAAGGGGGCCTTCGGTTAGTGACTGCTGACAAGCAGGCCACTCGGGTGTGGGAGCCAAGCTCCTGAGGTTAAGGTCAGCACTGCAGGGGCCAACGACCAGCATATGAGATGCACCACTAGCGGCATTGGGGCGGCCAGGTGCAGGGTGCAAAGATGACGTCGGGTGCCCTGTGCTTTTCAGTGGAGACCTTCAGTTTTGCGAAGTTGCTGCAGTTTCGGGTAGGGAGACTTCCTGAAGGCGACCACTGGCTGGAGAGGTAAGTTGGGATCTTCGGGGATGCATGGACACCATTGGTTGGACCACCCACTGTACCCGTGGAGCTTCGGGTACAGTGGTGTCTTCTGGCATCGGGGTTTCTCACCAGCTCCAGTCGTGGTCGTGGGCACCCTCCAAGTTGAGGCTGCAGGAGTTGTCTTGAGACTTGAGGGAGTTCGGGTATCACCAGATCCCAGGTAAGGATAACTGGGAGACCTCCTTGTGGTGTTGGGCCACTCGAACTTGGGCCGTGGGTTTCGGGTGCAGTGTGGTGCAGAATCGCGGAGTCGCCGGAATCCGGATTCTGGAGGTGAGTCTTCGCTTGAACAAATCCGGTGCTCACGGGAGACAGAGTTTGTAAGATGGTTTCAGGGCAGGTCTTCTGGGCTCTTGGGGTTGTTGGCTGCCAGATTCGCTGGGGTTCTTGCTGTAGGCAGGTCATAGATGGGACAGGCAGGAAGGGCTGAGGCCAAAGCAGTTGGTGTCCTCTTCTTCTTTCTGGGTCAGCACGGCACTTAGGTCTGTCTTCTTTCTTCCTTGAATCTGAGGAGGCAAGGTTCACAGTTGCCCCTAAATACAAAATTTAGGGCCGTTGAAGGGGTGTGCACGGTGGGACCAATAGGTCCCTTCTTTGGGGTGGGTACACCCCCTATTATGCCACCCTCCAGGGGGATGGGGCATGAGCCTCTCCCTAATTGGCTGAGTCCCCCCATCTTCAAGATGGAGGGGACTGCAATGTGTGATTCTCCTCGCCTCTACCACCTAAGGGGTAGGGTTGGCAAGTTCGGGGCCAAAAATGGTGGGAGCAAGCTGCTGGGGGCAGCAAAAGGCAGGGACAGCTTACAAAGGCAGCAGGCATTTGAAGCTTCCACTTTCATGGATCCTGCCAAATCTGGGGGAGGAGGAATGACACCTCTGCCCAGGATGGGCTTCGTTTCTGGACCCAGAGAGCAGAGGCTCATGGTCTTCCCCCTCTTAGCCCTCATGGTCCTCCTCTTAGCTCTCATGGTCCTCCTCCTCTTAGCCCTCATGGTCCTCCTCTTACTCCTCATGGTCCTCCTCCTAGACCTCATGGTCCTTCTCTTAGTCCTCAAGGTCTTCCTCCTCTTAGCCCTCATGGTCCTCCTCATAGCCTTCATGGTCCTCCTCCTCTTAGCCCTCATGGACCTTCTCTAAGCCCTCATGGTCCTCCTCTTAGTCCTCATGGCACTCCTCTTAGCCCTCATGTTCCTCCTTGCCCTCACGGTCCTTCTCTTAGCCCTCATGGTGTTCCTCTTAGCCTTCATGGTCCTCCACTTAGCCCTCATGGTCCTCCTCTTAGCCCTCACGGTCCTACTCCTAGTCCTCATGGCCCTCCTCTAAGCCCTCATGAGCCTACTTTTAGCCCTCATGGTCCTCCTCCTCTTAGCCCTCAGGGTCCTTCTACTCTTAGCCCTCATGGACCTCCTCTTGACCCTCATGCTCCTCCTCTTACCCCTCATGGTCCTCCTACTCTTAACCCTCATGGTCCTCCTCTCAGCCCTAATGGTCCTCCTCTTAGCCCTCATGGCCCACCTCCCCTTTGGCCTCATGGTCCTCCTCTTAGCCCTCATGGCTCCAATCCGGCCTCTCAGAAAACTTTCTTCTCTAGATTTTACAGTCACTTCCATTTTAAATCACTACACCTCCAGCACTGCGACAGAGGGCCATCTACTTCCCAGGCCCTTTCCTAATAATTGCAAATGTTCCTTCTGACTCTGTGGGAGCAATGATTCTGTAACCAGAAAAAATCACCTCTCCTCCAGATGGAGTTACTTTCTGTCAACATCCTTGCTAGTTACTTTCCACAGAAACAGCTCCAGCATAGGTTGAGATGTTTGAAGTTTCTTTCCCAGTAAAAGAAAGGTATATTCCGTTCTTCCTGAACAAATGGAGACAGTGATTTTCTAGTTTAAGGTGTCCATAGCAACCAAAGAACCCTCCTTTCAGTAATAGCTGCTCGCTCCATTTACCTGTTGTCTGGCCCGCTTACTCTCACTGCCTTCTCAAGACCAGGGGGCCATTTTGAGTTTGGCAGAGAAGCAGCACTGCTGTAATTTGCTCAAGATCCTGCCCACCAAACTCATGGGTCCCTCACTCTGGGAAGTACTGAGTTTGTACTGGTGAAGCATCAGCTGGCTCCGCTGGCATGAACCTGTTTTGGGAGTTTGTTTAGAGAAAAGAAGAAAAAGAACTTGCCAAGCAACCATATTAAACATGACTCTCACTTGGCTAAGGTCACTCTCTTCAACAGAGCCGCCACACAGGGGGCTTCACAGAAGCTACATAGACAGGCCCCATGCCTACCTGGGATCTCTAAATATGGTGGGCAGTTTCTTTCAGGGTAGTAGAACCTACAGTCTTTCCTGACATAGTGGGATGGTGGGCCACCCAACAGATATTGAATGATTATAGCATTTTTATCAGTGGTTAATTTGTAAGTGCCGGGGCTCTCGTAAGGAGGCAGCTTGCACCAGCCCATTTCTCCTGTTAGCACCACCTAAAACAGAACCAACTAATAACTATGAAAGTAGGGAGAGGATGTGGCGTAATGGCTAGAGCTGCCTACTTCAAAGCTGGAGTCTTGGTGTCGGCTCAACATCCTGTTATTGGGGGCAAATCACTTAATCTCCCCATAAATTAATCTGTCCTTAATTGGTGCGCCTGAAAAGCCTCAGCATTGATGATTAAGTGCCTGTGCTGAGCACTGGAAACCACAGGCTGAAATTAGGCACTGGCTTTTATCAAGTAGCATAATATTTTCACCATAGTGGCTATTGAAGAAGTCATGCAAAGGAGACTATCATATCCCTCTCTTCCAATAACAATGGAAGTAAGCCACCCCATACCACATCTAGTTGTTTAAAGCTGAACCACCAACCTGCCCTGTCTTCTCTCCACAGATCCAAGTTTTGTCCTCCTGGAGTGACATACAAAAGTTAGAGGACTCAAAAGCAATTTGCGTTCTTTCTCTTTTGTAAAAAAGTATATAAAAAATAAGGTGAGCATTAGGGCTGCAGAAGAGCAGGTGCAGGGATGGTAAAAGCTGCACACATGGGAGAGCAACAGAGTGAGCTCATGTGGAAGAAAGCAACAAGGAGTTTAAGAAGGGATGCACTTTAGCAGACTGAGACTCACACAAGAGAGAGCTTGCAACCTGAGGGAGACAGCAACACAGAGTGCAGGGAAGTGTATTTGGCAGGGGGAAGAAGTACACAAGGCAGAGTGCTGGAAAACACATACATTCTAATAGAGTGCTTAAGCAAAAAGAAAAAAGTAGTACTCTAAATGCAAGCAGTGGAAGGATAGAAGCCAGCCAGTCAGAGGAATGGTAAAGAGACTATGCTCCAAGGCAGGGACAAACATTAGATGGACAAGCTGGAACAAACAAAAGACAGCGAATAAGGATCAAGCAAATAATTGAAAATAGAGCTAATCAGTGGTAAACAGGCTGGTTGCAAACCCCTGTAAGTTCTTGGTAAGCCCACAATAAGCCTCCTCCCCCAGGCATTTCAACTGCTAATGATCTCTTCCAAACCCAGACTTCCAAATATCCCCCCCCTCCAGCGACCCTCCCTCCTCTTGACATCTCAACAGCATACACAGTCAATCAAACTCATTCTCTCCTTAATGACGTATCTCCGTCTACCACTAATCCCACCCCTTACCTCACTACTACCTCCCAGCACCCTCACCTCGAACTCCCTATTGTTCGACCGCCGGCATCAATATCATCTTCTCTAAATTGCCTTCCTTCCCTAACCAGGATGTTATCTCTCCTCACTCCCCTCATGTCCCCTCACCATCTCAGAACACTTAAGCTGATTCTATGAATTCCCTTTATGACTCCACGGCCCTCCCTTCATCCATCAACCTGAGCACTCCTCTCTTCCCCCTTCCTGGCCTCCAACCCCACGCACTCTTCAGACCGCTTTCCCTGGCCAACGCGGATCATACTCTTTTCCCACCCGCCCTCTCACCCACCGCCCCTGTCACTCTTATAACCCAGACTCTATCTAACATTGAACGCTATCTCTTAACCCTGTAGTCTGAACTCACTTGACTCAGAAAAGATTTAAACTCCCTCTCCTCCGGGATTCTCCTCAATCGTGCTAATTCCCCCGGCCCTGGCTTACAAAACACCTCTAACCCTCAACATTGGAGAACTCCCCCTCGCTGCAACTGTACACGTAGGCCCCCCGTGCCGTGCCTCGAGCCATCTCTCCTCCTCTGACCTCCTTGACCTTTGTAACTCTTAGCTCCCTAACTCTCCTATTATTGACCATCCCGTCCCCCACTCAACCATTCCTGTGATCCTGGGGACTAGCAGAATCCCATCCTCCCCGTCTCACCTAGACCCCCACCGCAACTTACCGCTATCCAATCATGCTCTCCCCCCTTAAACAACCCTAAACTTCTCGCCTGCACGGTGGTTAGCTGCCGTTCGTCTGTCCGGCATCCGAAAGATATAGCTGAAACCATCCTTAGCGAAGCCATTGACAGAAACTTGGCTCAATGACCACTCTACATCTATCCTTGATTTACTCTCCACCCCGGTTACTTCATCCTCAGAAAAGACAGACCTCACAGAATAGGAGGTGGTCTAGCCATAATCTTTAAAAACGAACTACAACTCTAGCTTGTTAAGAACTCTAACCATAATACCTTTGAATACCTTGGAGCGGAACTTAAAGCTCAGGGTTCTCCACCAATTTGTCTACATAATATCTACCAACCTCCTGGTGACCCTCTTCCCTTCGCAGAGAAGCTTTCTGACCTTCTCACCCATTCCTCACTTTCCAACTCTAAAAACCTCTTCCTTGGAGACTTCAACCTCCACTGGAATGATACTGAGGACTCTACAGTTAACCTCCTCACTAATCTTCTTGAGATTAGTGACCTTAAACAACTTTGCCATTCTCCAACCCACACCAAAGGGGCCACTCTTGACGCCATCATCACAAACAATGATTTGGCCTCCCTTTCAAATATCATCCCCATCGACTGGTCTAGCCATCACCTCATTCTCCTCACGATCGCCACCACGGCCCCACCACCCCCGCTAAAAGCATCAAACTCAGGAAATTGACGGGAAACCTTCATCTTATCCCCCCAGGCAAACTGGAGACTAAACTCAAAGCTCAACTTCTGCTCATTCCCCTCTCCCAAAATGCTAACGACCTCACAGAGCACTTTAATAAATCCATCAATGAGACCAAATTGCCCCACCCAAACTAAAAACGCAAAGAAACATCTCTTCCAAATCTTGGTTCAACTCAGATCTCAACAACGAAAGACGGTCTCTTAGACTGACTGAAAGAATTTAGAGGCAACACCCATTCCCTTCCCATCAAGCCCTCCTCAGATCCGCTAGGTCCAACTACAAGAAACACATCCTCAATGAAAATGCTTCCTTCTTCCTTGCACAACTTGATCGGGCCAAAAATAGACCCAGAGAACAGTTCAGCATCGTCAAAAACCAAACATTCTCTGCCCCCCCAAAGTCAAAGGCCTCAATTGAGAAATGCGAAGAAATTGCGAACTTCTTCTCCGAAAAAATCACCAAAATTGATCAATCCTTCATCTTAAATCACCTCCCACCCAACCCACTATTTTCCTATAACATTTCTTCTGAATCTCCCTCCTTATCAACTCTCCCCCCAACTCTTCACATCTCCCTCTCGTTACTTTCCTCCTGAAACCAACCCCAATAACCCCCAGCAAAAAAAAAGGACTCCTGGCTTAATTTCCACCCCGTTACTGAACACAAAGTATATAACATCATCACTAATCTAAAACCATCCTCTCACACCAAAGACCCTCTCCCTTCTAACCTAGTTCAAGATCTAAAACACATCATTGCCCTGTATTGGACCACTATTATCAACTCCTCCCTGGCCACGGGGTGTGTCCCTGACTCCGTCCAACTTGGTCAAATCACGCCCATTCTCAAAAATCCCAATGCCGATCCTAACGACCCTAATATTCTCCGCCCTATCTCTAACCTCCCTCTTCTCTCCAAAGCCCTTGAAAAATGTGCCCTGCTCCAATTGGATAAACACATCAACATTTTCAATCTTTTGGACTCATTGCAATCAGGCTTCAGAAAAGGCTGCAGTACAGAAACTGCCATGCTTAATATAGTTGACGACATCCATCACTCCCTCGATAAGGGTGAATCTTGCCTACTCATTCTCCTCAACCTCTCTGCTGCATTTGATACAGTTAACCACTCTGCCTTACTTAACGCTCTTAAAGTTCGCTTTGGCCTCAATGGTCTTGTCCTCAAATGGTTCACCTCCTTTTTCCAACACAGAACTCAAAAAATCAAAATCTATGACGGCCTTTCTAACGCTATATCTGTCTCCCTTGGTGTCCCCCAGGGATCAATTCTCTCTCCCTCTCTCTTCAAACTCTTCATGGAACCCCTTACCCTCATTCTTAAACAAGTAGGAATCAATTACCACCACTATGCCAACGACACTCAACTTTACTATAAGATTAAATCCCGCTCTGATGTTGATGTTCTGCACCTCAACGACACTCTGACTAAGATCCAATCATGGTTCCACTACAATCATCTTAAACTCAACCCTAAAATAACAAAATCATTCTCTTCTCTCCTAAAAACAACCCACTCCCCATCCAAGACTGGATCTCTGACCTTAATGCTCTCAACTGTTTTGACCACATCTCCCTTGCCCTTAAAGTCCAAAAATGGCTGCCTGTCGAAGGCAGATCCAGGTACAAAATTGCATGCATTACTCACAAAGCCCTTCATCAAAACGCCCCTCTGTACCTCTCAGATAAACTCCACAAAGCGGGCTGTGCCCGACCGATGAGGAGCACCAACGCTCTCGTTCTAGTCCCCCTCTGTTAAATAAGAAATGCACACAAGCTCGCTCCTTCTCCAGAAATGCTCCAACCATTTGGAATACCCTCCCTAAAGACCTGCGTTGTAACCCCTCGTACTACAGCTTCAAAAAAGACCTAAAACTGCACCTCCTCAACAAATATTGGGGTCCATAATCCTTGCCTCGGACACTGACACCCACTCTGCTTCCCCCATCAGGTTCCCCTCTACTGCCCTCCTGTCTCTCTCCTCCCCATTCCCCCTCTTTACACATCTCCCTTATGCCATTCTCCCCTCACCCCTAATTATCCTCCCTGCCTCTGCCTATACGTCCTAGGCCTATCCTTACCCATCCCCTCTCACTGTTTCCCGCCTCCTATACTTCTTCCCATTCCCTTATCTTTTCTTTACCCACCTTCCCTAGCCTAAATACTCACTGCTCGCTTAAGCTTAACATAACCGTTATGTAAATAGCCCTTGTATAAATCTGTTATCTTTGGTGTAATGGTTCTGATTGCTATTTCACTGAACAAATGTTTTATTTCTGTTCCTCCTCATAGTCATGTAAAGCGCTCTAATACCCCTGGGTCTAGCCAGTGCTATATAAAACCTTTAAAATAAATAAAAGTCAAGCTAAACAAAAAGTAATGGGTGGAATACATGAAGTAATCTCAGCAACCGCTAATGACTTGGGCCACATTTCAGTGTTAATTGTTTGCTCATTATGATGCACTACACAGAGAGAACATATTTGAACTTTGGTTTTGGTCCTGCTCCAATTGAAACAGTCCAGCCTAAACTTCCAGGCCAGGACCCTAACGAACGAGAACACAAGCAAACCCAGGTGGTTTCCATTTTGAACTGCAGTGCAGCCGCTGGGATAGGTTCATGCAAATTTAAAACCAAAATGTCCCTTTTTAGGTAGAGCCTGGCAGCGCGCATGCGCTGACCTCAAAACATGCTGTATTCGCTAAAAAGCCTGATCCCTCCTGCTGCTTACCATAGGTTGACATCCGCGTTGCTTTTCTTTGCTGCCTCCTAATTGGGTCCTGACCCGATACATCACTTCAGTTATTTTCCTGATGAGCACTCTCTCAACTACAGATTAATTCCCCTTAATTAGTGGCTGTCCGCTTTCATGCAGGTACTATTTCTGCTACCCCCTCCCATACACCCTGTCCTCTTCGTTTAGTTTCTGTTCTGGAACTTTTTTGTTTTAAATGGAAGGCGCCTTCCCTGGCTCAGCACGGCTCTCGTGAGATCGTGTTAATCCAGGCATGTACATCGCGTCTTAGTGGCAACACAATAAACCTTAAAGTGGGCAGGGGGCCGAATGTATCTGAGAGGGGCACGCTGTGCAACTATGGTGACTGTCATCTTATTTTTGGAATGCTCTTTGACTGCTGACACACATACACAACAACACTTTTGTTAAGATTCCTCAATCGGACGGCACTTCCATGAGAAAGCCTATGTCCGTTCTACAGCACTGTATCGCAGCAGCTTCTCTAGGGCTGTGCAGGAGCAGAAAGCCGCTACTCTTTTGGTACATCTGGTATGAGTCTCACAATGAAATGCAGTCCCACAAGTTTCACTGCAAAGCAGTCCTTTAGACCTGCACTAAAAAAGGCAGAAGTTTGTGAAACAGGAAGGTCTAGAAGCAGGTTCTCCTCCAGCTTGCTAAGGAAAACTTAAAGATTGGTGCAGGGTATGCTGCTGCCTCTGACTCCCTCTGCCCTTCTGTGCAAGACCAGTGCTGGCATTTGAGAGCACTTCCTTTGGTGGAAGCATGCAGTTAGTTAGAGGGGTGGCATCTTAGTAAACTTTCTGCTGAGCTGTTGGAGAAACTTGAGCCGGGTCTGTTGTTTCTGTGCCCAGGCCTCCCACCTTCGGAAACTCATCCACACACTTGGGGGGCAGTGCGCACCAGGACACTCCTCCAGCTGCGCTTATTGTTAGCAGATGCTCCTCTCTCTGGTCACTCCCGAGCTGCTGTGTGCACGACTCCCATGGCCACCCCTCAGCTGAACTCATGTTTAATGGTTCCACCGAAGATCATTTGGGGACTTAGACTGCACCTTGCACCTCTCCAGTTGCACACATAGTTTCATCGTTTCTCCCTCATACTGTCTTGGGCTACAGTGTGCACAGCTGCACTCACTGAAGTGCCTCTGACTGCTACCTGTGCTGCAGTGTGTACAGCCCCATGTCATTGCTCTGCTGCACACATGGTGCCTCCAAAGATTATTTGGATACTCCGAGGCTGCAGTATCTCAGGACGCCAGACGTAAGTCCAAATTTGGGGAAACGTTTGGTTGTGATAGGGCCGGATTCTTGCCTACCTGGTTATCTCCAAGAATCCTCTCAGGTCGCTAGGATCTTTTTATCTGCCAGATAGCGTAGAGGGGACGAACACAATAATCAAAAGATATCTACCACAATTAGATTTCATTTGGAAAGGACCAATGACTCCGAATCTAACATTTGTAGGATTTTATTACAACCAAAAACAGCTGAACATACAAACACCTCAGTACAAGGTGTAAAATATAAATGGGCACTAACACAAAAGCAAGCCTACGCAGGATTCTCATTCGACTCAAAACAAAGAGAATCGCCGACTCTAAAATCATCAAAAAGGCTATAGTTAATCCGATGTCTAAATTAGGAATCATAAGTCAAAAGAGAAAACATTAATCTATCCCTACTCTGCCTCTAAGGTGACATCCTTACTTAGCATTCCCATCCCAGGCAAGAGATTCAAGAAAAAGGTGTCAGAAGTGAAGACTTCCTAAGAAGTACACTCACTTAATTAGAGCTCGATCTACGATGCTCCTTCTAGCTTCCCACCTAAACCTCATCTGCCCAACCCACGGGGCACTGTCCCTAATACAAAACCCCTAAATCGTAGAACACGCCCTTCGGCACACCTCTTCGGCCAGGTCTTCTCCCAGTACTTTTCCTGCAGTCCACGGTTGGCATCCAACGACGGTTAGCTTGACCTTGGGTCCCAGGCACCTTCTGTGATAGAAGTATCTTCTTCACATTCCAATACACTCCCCTGTTGGCTTCCCACAGCATCCTAACTCCTAAAACAAATACCTAGTCTCACTAACGAGCTAAATGTCCTTGCACCTGCAACAGAAACATGGGAACGAGAAGAAACATTTCACATCTTTAAGGTTTTACATTTCTCTGCAAACCAAAGCCTTTACCAAGGGAATCATTTTCGGCCTACAACATTAGCTAACATAAGAAATGAACAGGCCTTCTCTTCTAACATATATGCAATCAAACCTTTATAAAATTAAACACTCTATTAAATCACACTCTAAGCATTAGTTCATTATTTTCATATGCGTGAATAAGCAAACTACACGTATAACTTTAACATGGCACACGTTTAACCTAATACATTGCATTGTACGAAAACTAATCTTTGTGCATTGTACTACATACATTCACGATAACTTACAACGTCGATCCTCACAAAGTGTTATTACATTTCTAATCACCTCTATGTTAAACGATTATAGCAATAATTTCTATCGCACTTCTAAACATACATTGATTAATATGTGGGTGCTGACTAACGGTGAATATGATGCACCCCTACAAATTTCAGAATCTCATGATGCTCTATCAGTTCCCCCCTTTGATGACAATTGTCATCACACCATCACAAACTCATTCCCTTGGAGAAAGAACCGACCTAAACAGTGCTTGTTGCCATTCTCCCCTGTCGGAACCTCTCCATTCTCTTAAGATTCTGATATTGACTGTCCTGCAGTCTAGCCATTCGCCTTTCGTTCGCTCTGAGAGCTCTTTCAACTCTGTTTCCCCTGTACCACTTATAGGCTCTAATGAGACCCCACAAGCAAACCACAACAATAATAAGAGGCTTCAACATAAATCCAAGGAATCCTTTTCCCAAGCTCGCAAACCAACTTCCCACATGACCAAATCCTTTACCAATCTTGTCCCACATCCCCTCTTCAGTCAAATCTGCAATCTCCTGATGAATTGTGGTAATATTGTCAATATATTTCTCCAGATCTTTGCTATTGTCTGGAATAGACGTACAACATTCCTGAACTTTCAACAATTTACAGACTCCGCCCTCTTTTGCCAATAGTACATCTAAAGCAAGACGATTTTGCAAAACCATCGTCCTTATCGACAACATCACTCCATCCACCAACAACAACGACCTTGCAGTATTCATTGACAATTCATCAACCACAGTCGCCAACTTTCTTATCTTCACATCATTCAAAACCACACCCAAACTTGGTATCAATGCTCCAACAACTACCACCAATCACTACTCCTGCACTTGCAGCTCTCCGCACTTTAGAATGATGTCCTGTCTCCAAAAGATTCAAATTTTCCGCATGATAAATCTTCGGAAAAATAATAGCCAAGTAACATGTACCATACCAGTTTGTGGGCAACCTCACATAGGCATTCCTTCCGCACAGAAAATACACAGTTGGAATCACTTGCACCGGACCTTGCAAAAAGTTCTTAGCAGAGTCGTCCATAGTGAAGATATGGTCACACGTACTGTGTCCCACCGAAACCTTTTCATAATAGGTCTGCGGACGTCTCACACACAACTTCCCCTTTTGCGTCTGATCCAATGCTATGGGTCCATATCTCCCCTTAGATCTGTGCAATCTGTCCTCATCCGTCCAATCTACAGGATTCTCTCCTGTATTTCGTGTTTGGGTTCGTTTTCTATATCTATCTTCCACTTGACCTATAAACCTCTTCTCTGTCTCTGACAATAAACAAGTCAAATTATGTCTGTGAGCATAAGCCGTATCCAAATTCAAGTCAGTATGAAATACTTCCGAAGTCTGTCCTCTGACTTATAATAGTCGTACTTATTCAAATGCTTATAGGCCGGAACTTCAGGAAGTACTGCATCGTAGTTGGAAAAGAAATACTCAAACTGTCTCCTCTCATAGAAGATGCTAAGCAGTAAACTGCAAGAAATTCCATAGGTTAGTGGAAGATGATGGTATCTAATACCCTCATCCACAGAAGAAGGTAGCTGCATACATACATAGCAATCTTTCGCATCCATGGCATCCACATACTCATACAACAGCTTTGCATAAGCATTAAGCTTAAAGTCACTTCTAGACAGGTCTATATAAAACCTACGACTCTCTTCGAGTAACAAAGCTCTTTGAGCTCCTATAGTAACCTCTTTCTGGCTAGAGGTGGTAGGTGTAGGTGACCCCTGTACCTCCCCCTCCTGCTCATGAGAAACAATATATGAGGCTACAACTATCGCAACTATAGCAACTATCACAACCCCTAAAAGTGTACCTATCACTAATTTAGCTCTACGGGGGTATTTCCAGCATCTGCCATCCTTGCAAAATTCTCAAGATTCTTAGTTCAACAGCAACATGTAAGAGTCTCTTTCTCCTCTGGGTATTACTTGTCAAACCAGTTCACACAACGCCCTGAACAGTAGCGGTCCGTGGAGGGAGTTCCGTGGGGCGGTGAGGCGGGGCGGGGGAGGGGCAGGGTGGGGGAATGTAAACACCGGAATATGGATGAACGGAGGTAAGTACACATTTAAATAATTAAAACGAATTCCTTTGCGCGTGCTGCATTGCAAAATGCGGAACTCCCTCCACAGACCGCTACTGGCCCTGAAGCTGGAAATCCCCTAGCAATTTTCAGTTCCTTATTTACACAGTCCACAAAAAGGCTTCCTTAGCCCTCCTTCTTTATCTTGATGGAAAGTCCCTAATTTTATTCTTCTTCCACTAGGGCCTAGGTTATCTTATTCTTTGAACCTTTATGTACAACAAAGGGTTATCTTTAGTCCAGAACGATATTCGCTCCCAAAAGCTCTAAAACCCCTTGTTAGATTTCAAGACGAAGTATCACCAACTCCTGATGTGGTGGTACAATAGCAAGTCGGAAAAACCAGCGTCTCCAGAATCAACTCACAATCTTTACTCAGAAGCGGTGGATTCGGAATATTGAGGGTCAGTATTCCTTCGATTTCCAATCCTGGGACTCTCAGTAACACTTCTATTTTCAAGTTCGGAGAATTGCTGACCAGTGTCAAGGATCTCAGCCTCTCCGTGCTCGGTATACCTGGTATCAGTCACAGCGTGTGTCCACTCTGCTGAGGCGTACCTTCGGCACGGCACTCTCGCTCTCCTTGACCTTCTCAGATTGACTCGAGCTTGCTCTTCATCACTTTGCTCAGATTCAGACGTTTCAGAAACTGGGGCAAGATCTCTTCCAGATGCCAATTTCAAGTTTACCCGTCTCTGATTTACGGGCCAAACTCTTTCTGCTTCTGTGACACCTCTGCTCTCCCTTTGACTACCCTGTGCACTACTTCCCTCTTCGGCTGAATTTGACTCTACTCCACCCACAGCAACACTTTCTCCGTCTGAGTCAAATTCTGGGCTTCGGTTTGCACAACCTCTTTCAGCTTGATCTAGTGCACAACCAACTGCATCAGCAACCCTCACAGCTTGGCTTGCCCTCTCAGATGGCTCTGCCACCTCAGCTGGATTTTCATTCACGAGAAGGGCTGTATCTTCCAAGTGTGCTGGAACTCTGCAGGTATGGGAGGCATGCACCCAGTTCGGCAATCCCCCACACTTCAATGCCGTGTTCGTGACCAGTATTACTTGGTACGGACCACGCCAATGAGCATCCAGGCAACTTTTCCTCATGTGTTTACGCACAAGCACCCAATCCCCTGGGCACAAGTTGTGGCACAGATCACTTGCGGCTGGAACGGCTGCTGCTTGCACCTGCTGAGACACAGAACGGACTACATCAGCCAGGCCCTTACAGTAGTCGAGAATCAAGTCATCAGTGATGTTAATCAAAGCAGTGGCAGGTATTGCTGGCAATCGCATCTCTCTCCCCAGGAGTATCTCATGCAATGACAACCCAGTCCTCCTATCGAGAACACTACGGAGGCTCATAAGAACTAAGGGTAGTGCGTCAGGCCATTTCAGGGATGTCGAAGAACACATTTTTGCCATCCGTGCCTTCAAAGTCCCATTAACTTGTTCCACAATCCCAGAAGCCTCTGGTCGATAACTGCAATGCAACCTTTGATCCACATTTAAGGCAGCACAAAGCAACTTCATGATTTCACTATGGAAGTGTGTCCCTCTATCTGACTCCAAAGAGGCGGAAATCCAAACCTCGGGATAAGCTCTCTCAGTAACAGCTTAGCTACAGTAAGTGTGTCACATCTACGTGTTGGGTAAGCCTCTACCCATCTTGAAAAGACACATACCACAACTAAAATGTACCTCAACCCATTACACTTTGGCATATCAATGAAATCCAACTGCATCCTATTGAAAGGTCCTCCTGACCTCCCGATGTGGCACAAAGTCACAGCCGTTCTCTTCCCTGCATTCATCTGCTGACATGAAACACACCTTTGACACACAGCTTCGGCTACTGCACGAAACTTCGGATTATACCATGTCTGTCGAAACACTCGCATCATCGCATCTCTACCAAGATGTACAACACCATGAATCAATCTCGCCATTGGGCTCAACAGACATTCTGGCAGCACAGCACGTCCATCGCTTGAAACCCACACATCCACATCTCCCTTCTCACATCCTGCTCGTATCCAGCTATCTCGTTCCTGATCAGTAACTTCATCCTGCACCCGTTTTATCTCCTCCCATGTATCAGCCATGGTCAACATCATGCTGAGATCGGTTCTTTCTTGGCTCTTTTCTACATGCCCTTCAGTAAATATGTATCCTTGCTCTGCACAAAACCGGGCGACTTCGTCCGCATAACTGTTTCCCAGTGACACAAAATCATTCCCCTTGCTGTGCGCAGAACATTTGACAACTGCGATTTCCTCTGGACATTGCAATGCTTCCAACAACTGTCTCACATATTCCCCATAGGTGAACCAGAAGACGTAATAAACCCTCTCTGTGACCATAACTGTCCAAAGTCATGAACGACACCAAACCCGTACTGACTATCGGTATAAATAGTTACCCGAATCTGGTCAGCAGCCAATCAGGCACGGGTCAAAGCAATGAGTTCAGCCACCTGTGCGGAGTATACTCTTTCTAAACAAGCAGCTTTACCCACCCCTGTGATGGTACATATAGCAAACGCTGCTCTCAATCGACCAGCACTGTCTCTTAAACATGAACCGTCCACAAAGAAGATTTCATCGGGATGAAGGAGTGGATCATCAACAATGTCTGGTCTCGGTTTGGTGCACAATTCAGTCACATCGAGTCAATCATGGTCCTCACAATCTTCATCGTCTACAATTGGGATAGGCAACAATGTGGCAGGATTTAAAACAGAACACCTCTTCAGTGTCACATTCTCTGCAGCAAGGATGACTTGCTCATAACGCGTCAACCTGTTGTTCGTGAGGTGCTGTGTTTTAGTGCTTGTCATTAACAATTCAACAGAATGTGGTACATAGACTGTAAGCGGATGACCCATCACAATGCTCTCACATCTTTCGATACTGACACCTGTTGCAGCAACGGATTTGAGACATCCGGGCAACGCAGAAGCTACTGGATCTAAAGTAGCTGAAAAGTAGGCAACTGGTCTACGGACACCTCCATGACTCTGAGTCAAGACTGCCAATGCGCAACCTTCTCTTTCACAGCAGAATAGGGCGAATGCCTTATTGTAATCAATAATTGGTCACTGTACTGCAAACTATGACTTCCCTGCAATGATTTTGTTTTGGACAAATCCACATCATACTTTTTAGCCAATTCTGACAACTTCTCATGTGCAGCTTGTGCCTTGCGAGTTACATCCTTCGCTACAAAGAGTAACTCGTCTTGTTCGTACATATAGGTCCTCTCAAGAGGCAAATTTCCACTTATGATCTCATCTACCTCTGCCTTCAACCTCCCAACATCTAACATTCTCCCTTTCAGGGCTCCCTTCAGTACTTCTCTACAAGCTGCTCCATCTCTTTCTTCATAATCGCATTCCCGTTCCTGAGACCTACTCTCTTCTGACATACTCATAGGAACTGAACGATTCACTATTGTGCTTCATTCGCTTTCTGCTGTTCTCACACTCCGGTTCTGGTTTCTCACTGGTGGTGCCCACATCCGCAAGTCTGACCTTGACTCGGCCAAAGACTTCGGTCTCACTGGTCTCACCTCTGTCTGTCCCCTAGAGGAGTCTGCTGTAGCTGGCAATGGTGTACTCCATTCTATAGGCTTTGGAGTTTGCTCCATTCCACTCACTGATCCATTTCCTTCAATCACACTCCTCGTTCCTACAACTGACTGCACTGAACTACCAACCTTCTCTTGATCTGGGTCATAAACAGAAACCATGGGTCCAATGGTGACCGGTACCTTTAGAGCATCCGGTAACCAGGCACCTCTCCCAACTTCTGTGCTGGCTACAGGCTGGTTTCTAGTACTCGCAGCTCCTGTCGAGATCTTCTCTTCTATTCTCACTTCCGACTGAGTCAGTACTCCACTAGTCCCTTCTGACTGAGCCGATTTTCCCTTGCAAAGATCGGGATTGTATGGAGGTGGTCTCTCAGACAACAACCTCTCTAGTAGACTATCGTCTGTATCACTGTCATCATCATCATCTCCACTCTTTACCTTTGAGCCATCAGTTTTCACCAGTAAGGGATATAACCTGTCTCCCTCTATTGTTTGCACTCTCCACCTTTTCTCTTCTGCATCCCATCTTGCATTCTGAAATGCCTTAATCGACTTTTTCACCCTCTCATGACATTGATCTCTTTTCCTGTCATGTGCTGCTCTAATCCACGCATGCAATGCTTCAAACTGAGTTGGTCTCAGCAAAGATCGTAATGCCGCCATCACAGATTTCAACTGATACAACACTTCCAATCTAAATAAGCCATATCGCGGGAAAACTAAGTCTCCTTCATTCTGGGTCATTTTATGCCAGTTTTCAAGCCAAATTATAGTATGCAACCCCACATTTCTTGCCATGTAATGCGCTGGGGTATCCTCGGGAGGAGACTCTTCTCCCCCCGAATAACCACATGTTTATCACCTCTACATAATTCTCGGAAAACTTTAAAACATTTCATGATGAACAAATTTCGATCGCACACAATGTTTTCGTCTACTTCCTGATGTCAAACCCACCAATAGCAGCGCGACTCACACCAACCGGCCTATTGCAGCGCGGCACCTTCTGACGTCACTCTTCCTCCACTCGCAGCAGTTCCCCTCCTTCACAACTCACATCTCACCCTTGCATTCGTCCCATTCATATGCTGAAATAACCGTTTGTCCCAAACAAGTTACTTCTCTGACTGTCCGTCCACAGTCTCTCGAAATTGTCGACCTCGGTTGGCAACTGTCTGCCCACGTCCGACCAGACAATCAACTCTGATAGGTTACAAATACTCAAATTCTACGTACAACAACCCACGACCAGCGTTGGTTACTCACGCACTCACACATTCGCTCCCCCTATCTCGGTCCAGGTGATCGATGACGTCTCACGATCCCCTTTCGGTGGTCAACAAAATCTACCTTGGGTGTCTTCTACACCACAATCGCTTAAGCTACTCGTCGAGCCTAAGACTTTCCCGGGCTGCGTGCGCTCACAGCCTGATCTCACAATCACTCAACACTCACTCCAACTCCGCAAGACATCACACAACAAATCAACACCGCAATCTACAAACATCTCACCCTATTCATACTCACTCCTCCTCGAACTGCTGCTTTCTGCCGCACCGCTACTCTCCATCAATCTCCATCAGCCGTCGTCGTCCGCCGCTCGCTATCCGATGAGTCACCATCACTTGACTTCTATGGGCCTCAAGGATCTCTTATCCTAATCTAGATCTTCCCTCGCTATCGGAAATAACCATCCTACTCTGCTACCAACAGATAGGGCCGGATTCTTGCCTACCTGGTTATCTCCAAGAATCCTCTCAGGTCGCCAGGATCTTTTTATCTGCCAGATAGCGTAGAGGGGACGAACACAATTATCAAAAGATATCTACCACAATTAGATTTCATTTGGAAAGGACCACTGACTCCGAAACTAAAATTTTTAGGATTTTATTACAACCAAAAACAGCTGAACATACAAACACCTCAGTACAAGGTGTAAAAGATAAATGGGCACTAACACAAAAGCAAGCTTACGCAGGATTCTCATTCGACTCAAAACAAAGAGAATCACCGACTCTAAAATCATCAAAAAGGCTATAGTTAATCCGATGTCTAAATTAGGAATCATTAGTCAAAAGAGAAAACATTAATATATCCCTACTCTGCCTCTAAGGTGACATCCCTACTTAGCATTCCCATCCCAGGCAAGAGAATCAAGAAAAAGGTGTCAGAAGTGAAGACTTCCTAAGAAGTACACTCACTTAATTAGAGCTCGATCTAAGATGCTCCTTCTAGCTTCCCACCTAAACCTCATCTGCCCAACCCACGGGGCACTGTCCCTAATACAAAACCCCTAAATCGTAGAACACGCCCTTTCGGCACACCTCTTCGGCCAGGTCTTCTCCCAGTACTTTTCCTGCAGTCCACGGTTGGCATCCAATGACGGTTAGCTTGACCTTGGATCCCAGGCACCTTCCGTGATAGAAGTATCTTCTTCACATTCCAATACACTCCCCTGTTGGCTTCCCACAGCATCCTAACTCCTAAAACAAAGACCTAGTCTCAGTCAGTCAGTCAAGCTTTTATTTCGGTAAAATACCATAAAAAGACATAAATAATTATATACAATAAAACATGATTAAATTAACAATGCATAGAGTATAATCCAACAAAAGATAAAAATTTTATGAAAACAGATTGTTAAAACTAGATCCAAGGCCCACGGTGTTCTCGCTACACCACAGCTTCTTAGAAGTAGCAACACTAGGATCGGGAGGGTTGTGTGACAGATTGCAGTTTTTTGGACCGGGTAAACCACATAGAAAGAAGATATTTGGCCGTCGCAAACACTATTAAAGGGGTAGTGTCATACTTCAGTATTCTAAACACCTCCTGATAGTCCCTAAAACCCTTGGACTTGCAGAGCTGAATAATCCACTTCTTCCTAGCCTTGTTATATAGAGGGCAGAAAAGAACAGCATGGAGCTCTGTTTCACAAATATCAATGCATACAGGACACGTGTTTAAGGGATCAGATGCATTAGACCATCTGCAGGTAAGGGCCCTCAATGGTAACGAACCGTGTCTAAACTGAATGTAGAGTTTCTTCGCCAAAGGGGGTTGGATAACATCCAAAAAAACTTCAAACTGGGGACAAAGCTTAATGTCCAGAAAGGTGTCGGTAAGCCTGCCCAGAGAGGAATGCAGTAAAATCTCCCTCCGATACAATTGTAGTGCCTCCCGCAGTGAATTCTTAGAAAGTGAGCGACTAGTCACTTCCGGCGCTGACCAAAGGTCCCCCATCCCTATGGAGTAACAAAGGTTCTTTACATAAGTTAACCAAGGGATTTTTTCCAGATTCCCCCTTGACAGTACGTCACCAAGATCCTGCCTATAGCTTGCAAGCTCAGGAGTTGACCAGAGACGTCTCCAAAACAGGAGTGGGCGGTTCAGGATAATCTCTTCTATAGGAACAAGACCTAAATCCCATCTCAACGGAATTAAAGGGGTACTTGCAGGTAGTTTTAGCAATCGCCTAATAAAGGAATTCTCAATTGACGTTAAGGTAGCACAAGTGCAATGTCCCCAGAGTTCAGCGCCGTAAAGCGCACCCCCTCTTGCTTGGGATTTGTAAATTTCCATAGGGGGGCCCAGAGGTTTAGAAGAGGTGTTATTAAAAACCTTCAGGATACCCCCCGCTGATTGTGCTAACTTGAGATTTGCCTTCGCCAAGTGAGACCCCCATTTCATTTTATCGTTGAGGGTCACCCCCAAATAATCGAAGGTAGAGACCCTGTCCAATGCAACATCTCCCATCTTGGGGTGTGGGCAGTTGGTTGAATTAGAACTGAAGACCATAAATTTTGTTTTAGATAGGTTCAGTTCCAGATCCCTTCCCAGGCAAGAGAATCAAGAAAAAGGTGTCAGAAGTGAAGACTTCCTAAGAAGTACACTCACTTAATTAGAACTCGATCTAAGATGCTCCTTCTAGCTTCCCACCTAAACCTCATCTGCCCAACCCACGGGGCACTGTCCCTAATACAAAACCCCTAAATCGTAGAACACGCCCTTTCGGCACACCTCTTCGGCCAGGTCTTCTCCCAGTACTTTTCCTGCAGTCCACGGTTGGCATCCAATGACGGTTAGCTTGACCTTGGATCCCAGGCACCTTCCGTGATAGAAGTATCTTCTTCACATTCCAATACACTCCCCTGTTGGCTTCCCACAGCATCCTAACTCCTAAAACAAATACCTAGTCTCACTAACGAGCTATATGTCCTTGCACCTGCAACAGAAACATGGGAACGAGAAGAAACATTTCACATCTTTAAGATTTTACATTTCTCTGCAACCCAAAGCCTTTACCAAGGGAATCATTTTCGGCCTACAACATTAGCTAACATAAGAAATGAACAGGTCTTCTCTTCTAACATATATGCAATCAAGCCTTTACAAAATTAAACACTCTATTAAATCACACTCTAAGCATTAGTTCATTATTTTCATATGCGTGAATAAGCAAACTACACGTATAACTTTAACATGGCACACTTTAACCTAATACATTGCATTGTACGAAAACTAATCATTGTGCATTTTACTAAATACATTCACGATAACTTACAACGTCGATCCTCACAAAGCGTTATTACATTTCTAATCAGCTCTATGTTAAACGATTACAGCAATACATTTCTATCGCACTTCTAAACATACATTGAATAATATGCGGGTGCTGACTAATGGTGAATCTGATGCACCCCTTCAAATTTCAGAATCTCATGACGCTCTATCAGTTGTTTTGAGCGGATTGTCACCTTTGAGTGATCCGCAAAGAAAGTAAATATTTTTTACTCTTTTGCTCACTTAAGCCACTGGCCTTACATGCACTTCTCTTTATGCTTTCTTGCTGTAACTCCGTAATTTCCATCCCTTGACAATGCTGTCCTTTGCCACCTACTCCCAGGCCTATACCCTCATACTGTCTGGTTTTCTGCTCTGCACCCCTCTCATGTCATTCTATCTGTCTCTCTTGATCCCCCTATGGATTGCGGTACCTTCCACCCCAACTATTTTTTTACCCTTAATGGTCAATGACCAGTTTTAAATACTAATTGACACCCTGTCACCCACGCCATTTATTTGCCATCAATGTATTCACATTGAAGAATGCAAGATTGATACAATTTCTATTCTGCTTTGCTTCTTAACCCGAGTCCATATCACCAGAGACTCAGGCTTCTGAAAATTGTGTCCTTAGAACATTCCTGCAAAATATACAGAACCAAAGTACTTACGTAAAGCTGCTTGTCGCCAGTTGCCCACTTTGTAATTCCCCCAAATGTATGTTTTAAACGATACCTCTTTTGCATCAGATCGGGTACTTATAATTCATATGTTCATCCTTTGCTTGAATTACCAGGCAAAGGCCCTGGGAACTCATTATTGGTTAGAAGGTGGCATGGGGAGAGCAAGCTGCAGGGCTCATACTCACTGTTTGAATGAAATGTACTTTCTAAATCCATTATGTCACTTCTATATTCATACTGGAACAGCTACTTAACTGTCTCCTTTACCATCAGTGGAGTAGTACTCCCACTTTTCAGCAGTTCCTCTGTAATCATAATGTCCAGTGTAGGCCCTTTCAGAAGTATTGCTGTAATCCTAATGGGCAGCAGTATCCCTTCCCAGTATGGCTTGAATCTTCATAATGATATTGCGTTTCATGATTGCGCAATATATCACAATCTTTGCTGTTGCAATGCTACTATTAAATATATTGGTACTGAATTTAACAACATGGGAAGGATGAAAGGCTGAGTTGGCATTGCTGAGAATACAACTCGGGACCTGCAGGCTGCACAGATTTCAGCAGCTGGGGGCTAACTTGCTGAGCTTTTTTTGTCCTACTCTGCCCACTGTGAACATGAGGTGTAGGTATACCAGTGTGGTTGTTGGTAATTTTGGCTGCATAAAATATGTGAAAATATGGCCATGACACACAAAATGTGGTTACCGAGCATATAGTATAGTAGTGTGTACTCTGTCTATGGTCATCGTTTTTCATGTGATTTTCTCCTTTTGTGCCCTCTTGTTTAAAAAAAATTAATTTACTATACTACCAATTCTTATTTTGTTCTCCTTTTATTCATCTTCTCTTCCATCTTGCCTTTTTTTCAATATATTGCTTTCTTTTTCTGCAAGTCCAGTGTTGTTTACTTCAGTGCACTCCACCATGCCAATGTCAACGCACTAGCCAATAACCAATAAACATTGACAAATAGAATCACTTTCACATTGCCAAGACCTATTGGGATATATGGGATAAAGAACCCGCATTTCCTATCAAACTATATCACTGGCATTTGGTTTTCTGGGGCACCTTATCCTCCTTCACCGTCCCGCCGTTTCAGTCGGAGTTCCGGCGTTTCATCTGTAAGTTCTGTTCACTTTGCTATACGTCTTTTACCCCTGGGGCATGGCTCATGCTCTTACACTAACGTTAGTACTTTTTCCGTTTTTGCAGATACATAAATCCACAACACAAAATGCCATTCCACATAATTACACTCTGACACACAACCCCACTCCACATAATTCCAGTACACACAATACCACATAATTACTATCAACATATTTCCACTGCACACCATGCCACATAATTCCAGTAAACAAATCCACTCCACAGAATTACACCACACACAATTCCAGAACTAACAATTTTACCCTAACCCACATAATTCCACTCCACACCTCATACATCACTCCACTCCACTCCAATCCAATCCAAAACACATGGTTAAAAGACATTGTCACTTACAGCGCCAGTACCTCTAACTCTCACAAATATGAGACCTATTTTATTGCAAATGCTTGTTCTAATTTGTGGGTTTGTTATCCTAACTGTCATTAATTATTTAAAACTTGTATGTCTTTAAATGAGCTGCTGTTTCATGTTGTTTTGCTTTATTTTTGGTTTGCTGCTTGGTTTTCAAACAGTATTCTTGCAAGGATGTGTTAAACATCCTGCTCCTAAGCAAGATTATGGATAAATAGGACATCCTACAACAAGCTCCCTATATGTCATTGGTGCCGCCATGCACCCCAAACACTCCAGTACCAGCCAACACAGATATAAAATACAGATGGGTAAGGGCATTCAGCTCGCTACACCTCCAGAGATAACCCCTACCTACGAGCCAGCTAAAAAGCTCAGCATCTTGACATGCTGAGCTTTTTCGCTGGCTCGTACTTATGGGTCATATCTGGAGGTGTAACAAGTTGAATGTCCTCACCCTTCTATATTTTATATCTGTGTTGGCTGGTACTGGAGTACCCCTCTGCTCCAGCATGACAGACAGATCTCCTGCTTTCCTAGACCACCATCAACCTCCTTTAGTCGTTCAGCTGATCCCCTTAAAGAAGGGCACACTTAGGACAGCATAAGCCCATACCCAAAAACAAATACTGTGGTTGAATCAGGCAGGTTGCGTGGAGGCACCTAGCCATAGGTACACACAGCCAAGCAAGCAGCCTTGCTATGGACACCCTTGCTCTGCACATTCCTAACTTGGAAGCCACGTCCTACCTCATAAGATGGGTAGGGAGTCTTGGGAAGAAAGGACTTGGCTCCCTGAGTTGAAATGCGACTGGGTGGAGGTTGCCATCTTTTTGCACACTGATAGCAGCGTTGTGATTTGTCTGAGTGCCGTGGTTCAGCGCTCAGAGAGGGACTGGGAGCCTGGGCATGTTCTCCACAGAGAACATGCAAAGTGCTCATGACTGTTTGACCTGCGGGAGCCGGGCGGCCAACCGTCATGTGCACTTACAGAATGCTACCACTCTGCCCCATGTTCCTCTGACATAGGACAGCCCCGACCCCCCAAGCTGAGCAAGGACAAAAAATAAAATGATAATAACAATGCATTATTATCATTTTATTATTCCTTTTTCACTTGCGCGCAGAGCAACGGGACGACACACCACGGAGGAGCCGCTCCTGCTCAATATTCATCTCTACACTAGTTGAAACATTTCAAAATGAGTGAATCTTAAATTGTGTAATTAAAAACACGTTGACAAAACCTTTTAAAGCACATGACTGAGTCGCCTTAAAACAAACCAATTTTATTAACTAAATGATTATCCGAAGGTCACTCTAGACAGAAAACATTTGACTCTCTCAAAGTTTCTGATTATCCAGAGACAGATAATAGATGCTTCTCTCAAGTTTCTGATTATCCAGAGACAGATAATAGATGCTTCTCTCAAGTTTCTGATTATTCAGAGATGTTTTGTGTGCTATTGTTAACAAGGAGTTAATTTTAGCTAAAGCTATGCTAAAAAATATTCCAAAGCACCTGCATGTCTGTCGGTGTAAAGCATCCCTTAATTACCAAAGAGCAGGATTTAATTCTTTGGGGGATATTCTCGAACGTGTGATAATCATCGCCAAATTAGCTTAACGCAACTTTGTATATCGCAGTCTATCGCAGGACAACTGTCTACTTGCAGTCCCTTGACTGTATGTACAAACCAATGTAATTCAAAAATATAATATTCACACTCTCATGTTTTTTTAAAAAAAAAATAGTTACCGGTTATTATTTGTAAAGCATGTTATGCATCACCATTTAAAACTCAATCTATTCTAGTCCCTACTTAACATTGATCTAAGCAGAAGATATAATCCCAACAATATATTCAATTTGAACATGAGCAAATAAAAAAAGCTAAAATATCATTTGATACTGCAAATAATCAAAAAATGTAAACAGAACAAATTATTACATTAAAAACGCCTCGTTATGAACCAGCATAACTGAGAAAACACACCAACAAAAGACATTACACTTTGTCATATATTAACACATCCAAAGACACTACTGGACTTTAACCACTTATGGGATGTTTTGGGCTCTTTATCACTATAAGTGTGTATCCGTTTCTATGAATTGTGTGTTTCATGAGCGTCGACGCGTTTCGATAGGCTTTGTTTTATGCCACTATCTTCCTCAAGACCATAGATAGAGGTTTTCTCTCAGTATTCAGTGCTTCTTTCCTGTTTAAAGAAAGAAATATTGTTATAGTTTTTTGGAAAAATCAATTTCCACTGTAAACTGCTATTTGTTAGGAATTTTCTTTATTTATTTCTATTTACCCTTCCTCATTGACTAGGATCTTAGTAATTGAATTCCTAGATTGCGTATTCTCCAAACCATCTTAGTCTCACCAGATGGTTTTTTTAAGGAAAACATTTTTTTCTTTATTATAGGGCCTAATTATCCACATATAAATCATCCTTCTTTTTTTTCCTCCTTCTTTCCTCTTGTGGTGTTTCCATTGTTGTTACCTGAAAAATCTCATGTATTGGGAAACATCACCCTTTCATCCGTATTCTATTAAATGCTACTTGTTTTCGTGTAGCAGAAGCATTGTAAGTCCTATTTTCCTTGTTGCTAATCTGTAAGGATTGCCTGTAGTTGTATCCCAATTGTCAGTTGTAGGAGTTGGGACAAAGGAAATAGCTTTCTACTTACGTTATTGATGTCATTATTATGCCAACATCGTTCTTGTAATTCAATCTCTATCCGTCTATACGACTCGGATGATATTGGGGATCAAGCCTGTGTGAAATCCTTCGTGTGCCTTCCACCCCGTGTCCTGAAAATAAGAATTGAAGAGAAACTTTTCTACTTATATGTCACCTCCCTTGGGTTTCTGTACCCCCCTCCTTGCTTCCATGACCATTTTTGTGCTGTATCTTTGGTCCGATAGAAGTTTGTAGAGATAACATACTCGGTGAATTACATCTAATTACATCTTATGGTACACTGTTATTCTCCCGCATTATCCGTAAAATATAGATTGTCCTCAGCTGAATCAGCGGAAGGCTTATAGACGAGACCGTTGTGGATAAATTGTCCTTCGTATTGTGGGCCCCCTATAGCCTGAAATCAAGGGGTTGGAAAAGATTACTGTATCTCTCCCTCTTATTTTTCCATTACCCAATCTATCTACGGTACGGAATATATTCCGGCCCGTTGTCTTTCAACCCTTAATCTTACCTTGAGCACGCCGATAGTTTCATGAATGCGGGGAAACGTCTTTGGTCCTGCTTACGCTGTTCTACCTAATGGCCTTTCTTTATTTCTGGGCCTTTCTACCATGTGACCCGTTTCGGCCAATGCTGGATCGTTATTCCTGACATCTTATTACTTCTCTTGGAATCCCTTGTGTAAGCTGCAGTGCTATTGGTTGTAAGTTTATATGTTCTTTTTTCATCCGTGTGTAACTTTATTCCTTGGTATCCTCACGTATTATTCACACATAATTCTACTATAAACTGTATTTTATAATGCACCTTCCAATAGTTGTTACATTTGATCATTTCGACCAGTGCTAAATCGTTGTTCCTAACATCTTGCTATTTATTATGGAATCCCTTGGTTGTCTATCGTAAACTCGTACGAGTTTATACATTCTTTTTTTTGTGTCCATATTTAACTTTATTTCTTAGTACCCTAACATTTTGTTCACGCATAATTCTACAGTACACTTTGTTTCTATAGTGCACCTTCAAATAGTTGTTTCAATAGATCTTTTATACAGGTATTTCCGGTGCACTTTCATATTCCTTGTAACTTTATCCATAATGTGGCCACTTTTTACATCGCATTCCTAAGTTTAATAATATGGCTCCTTTATCATCGCATTCGTTACTCCTATATTAAGGGAGATGTTTATTAGGGAGCCTGCTCAGCTTTCCAATATGTGCCTTACTGTAATTCGATGGTCGTCATACCACTATCTGGTAATGATACTCATCCAATCTTCTTTTGAGTTAAGGCCCCTGTCCACTGTGTTAAGGTAGCACATGAACCACTGTTCTCGTTGTTTTCTTCTGGTATCTAAGTCTCCACCTCGCCTATCTATGCTGATCTTCTCTAATATGTACCATTTAAATTCATTACATTCATGTTTCATTTGTTCATAATGTTCAGTTAGCGGAGCATTTTGTTTCTTATTCCTAATTGCTGATTTGTGTTCTACCAGGCGGGTGCGAAGTTCTCTACCTGTCTCCCCTACGTAACCTAAGCCGCAGGGACATATGAGGAGATAGATAACATTTTTGCTGCGGCAGTTATTTAAAGATTTAGCCCATATCTGTTTGTTATTATGCATTATATTTTTTGTTTCAATGCACTGAGGGCAGATCGAACAGGTCCCGCATTTGTAGTTGCCCTTTACTACCTCTCCTATCAGATTCTTTTGGATATTATTTGTCTGTTTATAGGTCTTTACTAGGGAATTACGAATAGTCTTGTTACGTCTAAATAAAAACAAAGGTTTTTCCAGTGTCTTGTTGGCCTCGTGGTTTAAAAATTTCCAATTTCTGTTCACTATATTTTTTATTTTGTTGCTCATATTAGAATATTGTGAAACAAACACAATTCTATTGATTGCATTGTCCTTTCTCTTTTTGTTAGTCTCCAATAGACTTTCTCTATTATAAAATCTAGCTCTTTTCAATGAATGTTTTATTAGTTTTTTTGGATATCCTCTAGCTTTCAGTTTATTGGTTAAAACCTCTGCATGATAATAAAAATCATCCAGTGTGGTGCAATTTCGTCGCAATCTCAGAAATTCCCCGAAGGGAATATTGTCTTTCTGAGATTTCGGGTGGTTACTGTCATACGCTAATAATGTGTTTTTATCGGTTGGTTTAGTAAAAAGCTCCATCTGTAGGACATTGACCACGTTCTTGATTTTAATATCTAAAAACTCAACATGAGATTTACTAAAATGCGCTGTGAATTTGAGGTTTGAATCACCCAGATTAATCCATTCCAAAAAGGATTCTAAATCTTGGGTGGCACCGTTCCAGATGAAAATGATATAATCTATGAAACGGTGCCACCCTTGAATGTTCTCATAATAGGGGGCCATTTCATTGAATATGTGTTTCTCCTCAAAGTTACCCACATAGAGGCATGCCAAGCTAAGAGCACAGGTAGCCCCCATGCTGGTCCCTTTGACCTGGATATATGTATCCTCCTTGAACAGAAAAATATTATTTTTGAGAACCATTTCAATACATGACATAATGAAGTGTTTATTTGCCCCTTCCAAGTTTTCTTCTTCCAATATGTCAGAGATTACCCTAATAGTATCAGGACAACAACACCGTGTTAATTTAGTATTCTCAACCCGTCAGCACCATGTGATAGTCTCACGATAAAGCTTCAAATGACCGCGTTAAAATCAACGCAAGCCCAAAAAAATACAAAACATGAACATGGAAAAAGTTGCGATGTGGCCAATCGCGATACAAAAATCAGAGTTAAGCTGCACCAGGCCTGCAATTCACACACGTCAGGCGGGAAAATCACTATAAAATTAGAAAAAAAAAATACAAACAAAAGCAAAACAACTGCGAAGCACAATGGAGGGAGATGGAGCAAGTACAGAGGACAACAGGAACCCCACAATCCCCCGGAGGCCCAGGCAGGGACCTCGGGTCAGGGAAAGGCAAGGACAAGAGAAAGACGCGGTTGAGCCCGCAGGAAAACAGGATCCTGATTACGGAGGTGATACAACACCATCAACTACTGTTCGTCAACTCTACTGTGTCATTGGCAACAAAAAATTAGATATGGCAGTCCAACGCGGACAAGGTGAATGCAGTCAGGGTTCTGAAGAGGACAATGGAAGAGGTCAAGAGGCGCTGGAATGATGTGAAGCGTAAAAGCAAGCAGAAACTGCACATGTGGAGCTGGGTGAGATGGGGAAAATGGTGTCCACAGTCATCAGTGGGGAGACGGTGGCAGGAGTTGGGGGACCGGACACTGCTCAACCTGACCTGATACAACAGCAACAGGGTGAGTAACGACCAGGGACTGTGGGGACGGGGGAGATGGGCACAATGACACACATGCACAATTAAGTATATCACAGTGCACACCCACAATGACTCTGGAGCATGTCCCTGATCCCCTTGGCACAATGCAGCACACATACAAACTGCAAGTAGGTCCCCGTCGACTATGTGCCCAGAGGGGGCCTGTCCCACACACCACCAATCTCACAACCAACCCATGCGCATATGTCAAACCCAGCAATGCGGCGTGTCTGTGAGCAACACTGACAATGCAAGTGACACTGCATGATGAATAGCATTGCTGCAGTCAATATACCATGAAATGTAACACGCAACTACATTGAGGTGGCTGAGAGTGGACCACATCCGTAAAGGAGCAGGTCACACTCTGACACATCCACGTGCACAAACAACCCCTGATGCCAACAACACATCTGCGGACAAACCATGCCCAAGAGGCACAACTCGACCAACAGCCCAACACACCCAAGTCTGATACATCTCAGCACTGTAGAAGCACAGAAGTCAAAGGCAAACCGCCTTAAAGGGATAAGGGGCCGCAAAATCAGAGCTGCAGGGGCGACTCTCCCACAATGCAGCACACACACATGACATGCAGAGCACATCAACATTGACAACAATGTGGTACAAACCTCAACACGTCCAAAACCGAACAGGGGACACAACTGTGGCCGCTTGTCTGTAACTGGCCAATCCCATTTGGCATAGCAGGGAAATGTGAGTTGATAATGTACAAGAACAAACACACATCCGTGATGTTGTCAAAATGTACACTGTCCCGCATCAAATCGGCAGATCCCCCAAAACTGTCACAATGTACATTGTCCTGAAGTCTGTATTTAAACCTGTACAATGCGTCACCATACATGTGAACACAATGTTAAACTGCATCTCCCCTTCACATTGCAGGGGGAAAACCAAAATGTCCTGTTGAGCAGACCGAAACTCTCTTCTCTGATGACAAAGAGGACCTCCACACCTTTGACACCGACGCCCTCCAAGAGTTCATCAACAGCTACGTCAACTCACCTCCAGGAGCAGGGCAGCCCAGCTGCATTGTTGAGACCCCACCCCCTGCACCCACCACACAGCAGGCAGCACCCACCACCACGGCTGCCTCCCAGGGCCCCCACGAATAACAAATGGCTTTCCAACGCCGTGTGTTGGGGTGCCAGGAGAAGATGGCAGAACAGGTGCGGGAGGGGTTCGGCCGCATGGCAGCCAAACTAGATGCCATACATGGATGTCTAAGTCCCATCAGGGACCACTCACAGTGCCTAACGGACACCCACAGTCCGCTCCAGGCTCTCCAATGATCCATGGCTGACATCGCAGTAGTCATGACTCTGAGACAAGAACAACTGTTTAGTCAGAGTGGCTCCAGCGATGTCACCCGGGAGTAGGGACACATGCAGAGGATCATGGAGAACATGGGGAGTTATGTGTCAATGGGGTAACCCGATAGACCACTGGACTCGGGTATATAATGGTACACAAACGAAAAGTCACAGTGGCGATCGTTTACAGAATATCAGAGAACACATGTCTCGACGCTGCCCCAGAGCCATTGGTTACGTTTGAACCTTTGCTTTTCCTCCTGATTGATCAGACGCCCATAGCCACTCATCTCCTATGGTGCATGACCCCACCCTCAATGGAGCCACGTCGGCCCACACTCTCACCTTCCAGCTCGAACTTCTCCTGCTGATGCTGGTGCAACCCGCAACCCCCTACCCCCCTCCACCTCTTGGTCCTGAAGAAGACCCCGCTTCCAAGACTTTCACTTTGCTGGTTCTAACAGGGGTCGAAACGTCGACTTTCTCTTTTTCCCTCCACAACAAACTGGATTGACAGTGATTTTATAACTGCTTTCTTTGTTTATGTTGTTTCATTTGTTAGTTTTGCCAGTAGACTGGCTGGATAGGTCCCTAAATGTATTGTGGATGTATCTATATGCACTACCTTACCCTTGCACATCACTTGCACTGATCCCAATTGCACCCGTCACCCTATTTGCACCTGTTTTAACTACAATGCTGATGTTGACCTATATTTGTGTCATTTGAATTGTTGATCCATTGAACAAAAACTTGTTTAACTGATTAAATCACAGTCATTCGTCGCATCTATTTTCAGGTGTTGTCATAAATTTATACGCATTGTCGACACATGTGTTCTCTGATATTCTGTAAACTATCTCCACTGTGACTTTTCGTTTGTGTACCATGGAGAACATGGAGCAGACGCAGGCGGAAAGAGCGCCTGTTACCGCCGCACACCAGCGAGAGGTAGCTGGGTTCCTCAATGGCCTGAAGACCCTCCTCATGGCATTGCTGCCACAAGGCCTAGTGCAGATGAATGCTGCTGCTACTACTCCATCCACCTCTCCGCCCTCTGAAGTGTCATTGCCACACAGTGCGGCAGACATTCCACCTCCAGCCCCTGAGGTATCACTACCACACAGTGCTGGGGACAGACCACCAACACCCATATGTGAGGCACATGAAACAGCAGAGGATGAAGATGCGGATGAATCTGCATTGATGGTAAGAAGGAAGCGGTAGCATTCATCTCCGCCATATGGCCGGTTCCTGCTTGGTTCTGCCCTCTGCATCATCTCCTTCCAATGTCCCCTGATGCACTCTGCTACACTCACCTTGGACCTCGACATGGACTGCCATATTCTGTTTTGTTACCAATGACACAGCAATCAGACTGCGTACTGGACTCTCCCTCTTCCGATGAACTTGTCATTCCCTAAAGGACTCTGGCTGGCCCTCCACGGGCCAACAATGTAAAGTGTGGTTTGCATGGCCTTGTACTGCTCCAGCTATAACACTCCACTGAATGTGCATTAAACATTCATTTTCACACAGATGTGTCATGTCCATGATCAGTCACGTGTGGAAGTATGGATGGATGTAGGGTCAGTGAGTCCCTCTTACGTCCATGTTGCTCATGTTGTTGGACTTGATTCACAGGGTGCGACATTGCCAATTGCGGTCTAGGTGGCGCCGACACTACAACAGAGACACACGCATTAGTTACTTCCTTGTCCAGGCCAGGACGGAACCACGCACAGTGCCCCGGGGTTATTGTTCACAACCCTACGCTTAACTAGCATGCGCCAGGCCAGCCAACTCCGCTCACGCTCACAGGGGGGACGACAACGCTATATGTCCCAGGTCTTCCCTGTAGTGATCTGCTGATCATAGGTCTAGTTGTCAGCATGCCACACCTACTCCCTCATGGCTGGTTCACACCCATGCCATGCCATACCCATCCAGCACACGTGTCACAGGACATGTAACCCTGCCAATAAAAAGGGCTGGGCGCAAATGCTGTATGCCATTTCACTCTCTATCTGGGTGTACGCCTGTGGTTATTATTGATGCATGAGGACCTAGGGCACTACCACATCACATTCCCCACTGCCGGAGGTGACATTATGGCGTCCGCACCATGGGACTCAATCATAAAGGACCCATGACTTGCGTTGCAAAGACTTGGTGGTACAGAATACACTGCAGCCGGCATGGTCCTACCGCCACGGGATGGTGACTTTCTGTGCACTGAGTTAGGGGCACCTTAGGTGCTGAGCGGGTGTGTAGCCTGCGATGATGCGCCGTCCTGGCGGTCCAGACTGGTAAGGATTTGTGTGGGCCCTGCTGGACCGCAGTGTAGGCCTGAGCCAGCGGGCTGCGTGTGCCGACCACCACGTGGCGTGGCCTCGCGGTTCACAGAGTTAGTGGCACCTATAGGGCGAGCGGGTGTGCAGCCTGCGATGATGACATGTGCACTAATGTGTTCTCTGCCATTGCAAAATCAAGACCCAGAATCACTTGTGTGACCTTGTGGCCTGCGATCCGGGGCTGCATGTTGTGGTGGCTGCCAAGGACGAGGGCCCGGGCTTGGAGCTTTCACCGGCACATGGTGGGCCCTCTTGGAGACACGTCGGTGGCGGAAGGTGAGCAGTGAGGCCTAGGTGCGCAGGGGCGAGTAATCACCGCTGGGGGGCGGGAGGGGCTGTGGTGTAGCAGCCTGCATGCGCAGGGGCGGGCAAGCGATGATGACATGTGCAGTTATATAAACTCTGCCATTCATAAATCTGGACTCTGTTTCAGATAAGGGACCTGGTGGACTGCAGTGTATAGCGGCACGTGGTTGGAGACACACCGGTGGCAGCAGGTGAGCAGTGAGGCCTGGGTCCGCATTGTCAGCACTCTCTTTTCCTCTCCCTCTCTTCCTTTCACTCACTCTCTCTCTATTTCTCTCTCTCTTTCTCTCTTTCTCCCTCTCTTCCTTTCACTTACTCTCTCTCTGCCTTTCTCTTTCTCTCTCTTTATCTCTCCCTCTCTCTCTTTCTCCCTCTATTTCTTTCACTCACTCTCTCTCTCCCTTTCTCTCTCTCTTTCTCTCTCTCTTTCTCTCTCTCTTTCTCTCTCTCTTTCTCCCTCTCTTCCTTTCACTCACTCTCTCTCCCTTTCTCTCTCTTTCTCTCTCTCTTTCTCTCTCTCTTTCTCCCTCTCTTCCTTTCACTCACTCTTTCCCTCCCTTTCTCTCTCTCTTTCTCCCTCTCTTCCTTTCGCTCACTCACGCTCTCTCTCTCTCTTTCTCTCTCTCTTTCTCTCTCTCTTTCTCCCTCTCTTCCTTTCACTCACTCTTTCCCTCCCTTTCTCTCTCTCTTTTTCCCTCTCTCTCTTTCTCTCTCTCTTTCTCCCTCTCTTCCTTTCACTCACTCTTTCCCTCCCTTTCTCTCTCTCTTTCTCCCTCTCTTCCTTTCACTCACTCACTCTCTCTTAATCTCTCCCTTTCTCTCTCTCTTTCTCTCTCTCCCTCTCTTCCTTTCACTCCCTCTCTCCCTTTCTCTCTCTCTCTCAATCTTTCTCCCTCTCTTCCTTTCACTCACTCTCTCTCTCTTTCTCTCTCTCTTTCTCTCTCCCTTTCTCTCTCTCTTTCTCTCTCTCTCTGTCTTTTGATGAACGCATGACACACCTTCTTATCTTGGATTTTGTCTTGCAGGCTGTGACTTACAGATTGTCCACAGAAGACCCGCCATGACTCTTCCAAATATTTGTTTTGTTTTTAATTTGAATAAAATGATTTGTTTTGAAATTTTAAGTTAAATGATTGTTTCTCCTTTTTCTGACCACACATGTATGATTTTTGACATTGTGGGTGGTGGTGTGGAGTGTTGTGGACCTCATGGGTGTCCGTGCTGCATGATCAGTAGCTCCATGGCATCTGTTGTTCTTCAGGTGTGGCTCTGGGCTGGGCTCTCTTTCATGGTGCATGTTTTCGTCCAACTTTACACCAGGTCAGAGCAGGTGTTAATTCCCTGATGCTAACGCACCTTATCTCCTGTTTAGGGATCTTATCTCCACGCAGGCTGTATTACAGCCTGCGTGGAGAACATGCACAGCCTGCCAGCCTCTGTCTGAGAGCCAAAACAAGGTGCACAGACCAATCATAACACTACTAAGGCAGCGTTGTGATTGGTCAGGGGATTCTTGGAGGCTGTGAGCTTTCTTCTGAGAGGAGGTCGGAGAAAGAAGGGGAGGCTGCCGGCGGTAAAAAGATATATATTTTTTCTTTTTATTATTCCCCCCCTCCCTCAACCCTACTCCCCCCTGCCCCCTCCCCTCCCTACACCACCACCCCTGGTTGGCAGCAGTCGCTACTGTATCTAATGATGAGATCAAAGCATATTCAGAACACGGCTCTACACAAACTACTATGGTTATGTAAAACATCTCAAGTACTGATTGCTGATTAGGAAAAGCTGCTTATTTAAGGCTCTTGTGGTATGTCATAAAACCATCTGCCATCTACCCTTTCAGGTTAATTATTTGTAAACCCTCTGAAATCAGATTTTAACTTGCTAACTTTGTGGCGAGTCTGCACATGTCTAAATCACACTGCACCAGTATTCCTTTTTCCACCATTACTGTGAATAATTGGAATTCGCTTCCACCTAAACTGAGGTTAATTTTCCAGTATTTCCTGTTTTCGAAAAATGCCTTAAGACACTCCTCATTAGTAGCCCATAAACACTACAGCTAAGTATGGTGGGGCAGATTTATGAGCCCCTTGCGCCACTTTTGCGTCACTTTTAACATGGGAAAAGTGACGCAAAAGTGGCGCAAGGGGCTCATAAATCTGCCCCGGTGTTTTTATGAGTTCAGCGCCAAAAATTGTCGAACTCTACAAATGTATAAATAAATCAGGTTACTAAATACATTCCATCAGCGACACATCCTTAAAAACTGAGAGGTCCCTCCCTCCCCCACCTTTTGCTAGACATGAAGAGCGCCTGACAGACACTCTTTATGTTCAGGTCAGGCACTGAGGAGCTATACATGCGCTAAATGCGCAGATACCTGGCTGCCTGAACTGAAATTTGCCGGGCTGAAGATGTCACAGCCCTGTAGGCGTGACCTCCTCAGCCCAGCAAAGCAGTTGAAGGACTTCCCCTTAAAACCTGGGCACTTCAATTTTAAGTCCTGAAGTGCCCGGTACCGAGCGTTATGTTATGTTAGCAGCATTTGTAAAGCGCAAACTGTTACCCAAGGGTTTCCTGGCGTTATCTACAGTCCTCCAGCTGAAGCGTACATGAAAAAAAAAACCAGGGATTAAACGTCAAAAAGCCAGGCTTTAAAAGCTCTCCTGAATGTCAGTAAATCCGTACTGTTTCTAAGATGGAGAGGGAGGGTATTCCAGGCCTTGGCTGCACCAGCCACACAACTCCTGCCTCCCCAGCTAGCTTTCTTTGAAGTAGGCACTACTACTAACTTTGCTCAAAGAGAGCAAAGTGGTCTTTTGGGGACATACCACTGAAACTGTTGTTTCAAGTGGTCTGGACCTATACGGTGAAGGGCCTTGTAGACAGTACAAAGTGATTTAAACTGCACCGGTTTCTTGACGGGTAGCCAGTGAAGTCTTCTAACATCCCCAGAGAGGTAAGCAAATTTAGCAGTCCCGGTAATCAGTCTGGCGGCCGAGCGTCAATCAGTGACACCTCGTCACAGAGTGTGGTGGGGTCAGCGGTCTCAATGACCCCATCCCACTCTGTGACAAGTAAGGGACTGCTGCCTCTTCTCATTGGCTGACCTAAGGTTAACCAATGAGAGGAGGTGGCATCCTCAATCCTCCGGGAAGCTCAGAGGCTTGCCACCCAAGATCACTGCTGCGTCTGTTAAGTTTAAAAAAAATAAATTGGTGAGTGCGTGCGTATGTAAGATTGGATGTGTATTTGTGATTGCGGGCTATGAATGGGTGTGTGTGTGCTTGTGATGGCGGGTGTATGTGTGCATGCTGGTGAATGCACGGGGGTGTGAGTGAGTGTGCATGTAGGCGAGTGAGTGTATGGATGCGTGGGCTGCCTGCTCCACCTCCTGTTCCTATTACCGGCAGCCACTGATTCAATCTCATTTTACAGAATGCAGCATGAAGCTCAAACTCTTTATAAAATGTAGTTGTTCTGTTCTATTGTAAAGCTCTCTGATACCCTTAAAGTCTATTTCACGCTTTATACAGCTGCAAAATAAATACAAAGAAATTTATTGATTGTGTTTCAAGTACAGAGTCTGGAACTGTCAAAAACGCAATAACTTCATACCCTACCAGGACTTACATAAAAGCTGGCCATACGAACCCTGAGATTTACAAGGCCCTACCATTTGGCTCTTCTCTTTGGGTCTTCCTGTTCTCCCTCTCTTCAAATCCTTAATTGGTATGTGTTGTGATCAATAGTTCTTACCTTATGAAAATGGTTTATGCTAAGGTATTTGAAAGTTCAGTAATATAGCAAAACATGCCTTTATCATCTGGTAAGGGATTCTAATAGAGATGTGCAAACGTTTGTAGCTGAATGGATGGCAATTCCATTTGCCATAATAAATTATGTTGTGCAGAGGTTGAGTATTTAGAAAAGAAAAAACCAAGGGTCAGCTCTAGGGGCCTTTTGCGACATTGGGATACTGTCCCCAGTCATCATTCATTGCAATGGAATACCTGATGCCGCCCGGCAGCTATTCGCCTAGTCCCTTTTCTGAGCTCTCTGCAAACCAGCACACATACATTTGGACAGGCCAATATTTCACACACTCCCACACATTGTTCGGCCCACCACTAGCACCATGAAAGGCCTAACCTCATGTTTTAGACAGGTGTCAACGGCTAACATATCGTGATCACCATGATAGCGCTTATTCTGTTGCTGTTTTCATTACGTTTGCTGTCAGCTTCTCTTTATCGATAATAAAGAGTTGAAGTTCCTAGAGAACACACAAAATGCTGACATCATCATGGCCAACAACTCTACAGCCTGATCTGTTTTTGTTTTGTTTATAATAACGGTGCTCAGCAAATACAATACAGCCTATTGCAATGCAAGTCCCTGCTTTACAAACATGGATGCTTAATTTCAAGATATGGGATGAGCCATGTTAGCTTACAGTAGACAGTCGGCTTAGTGATCAATACACACACTGCATACGCCTTTGAAATGTTCCATTACTGAGTAGATTTTGATTCTCTAGATCTTTGCTTCCAATACTTTTCGGAACCATGACCCACTTTTATGAATGACAAACCTTTGCGACCCATTTAGCGTTAATGGCCATGAAGCAGGTTATTTGTTTTAACTAAAGCATCGTGTGGCAGCGCACTGTCATTTTCTGACAGCACATTTTCTATTGAAATGGCACACACCCTACCGTGGCAACTGCCTTGGCCCCTCTCAGGGTGCCCCAAGAAGGGAAAGGTGTATGAGGGACCCTCATCCGGGTGCAACTGTTGAGTGGGTCAGACTGTGCTCAGTGCACCCAAACCACATTGTGCTGCCGGGCGGGGATGCCCAACTGTGTGCCAGAGGTCCACAGTAATGTTGGTTACCCACCTGACCCATCTTGAAATACAGACCAAGGAGTCTAATGCATGTGTGAGTTGGAAGTGTGTGAGTTTTAGTCTGCTCAGTTTGTCAAGGTTAACCTTCATCTTTGGAATGGAAGGCCACAAGGTAACTTCTGTAACCATGTGTGAGAGGGAATAGCACAGAATTGCAACGCTATCTTGTAGACAAAAATCCCATACGGGACACCTGATCTCATCCCACAGCAACTGTGATCTTTCAACAACAAATAACATCCATTCGAATGTAGTCTAATTAGTTGACGAACCGAAGAAGCTGGTACTCCCTTCAAGTAACAAGCCAGATTGACCATTGAAGTATTAAAAGCTCCATGCAGTGTCTCCTATTTACAAATGAGTGAGTGGCTGAGCAAAGACTCACATTCATTTCCACTAAGGAACACCTGCCGTTCCTCACTAACACACTTGTAAACGAAGGGCAAGAATCGTAATTCATGGATGAAACTCTCCCTCAAAGACTCATATCTACATATTGGAAAATGTATCATTCAAGATTTGAGATGAAACGTTGAAACCAGTAACGAGATCACCCCAAGTATTCACCATACTGCTGATTGTGTCTCGGCTACTGTGAATGGTACCTTTTCTAACTTCTTGATGGTTAACCTTGTATATGTAGTGTCTCTCTTAGGCATTCATTGTTGGCTATGTGTTAAATTAAAAGGCACAAACAATTCTGTTGTGTTCAAGTATCTCAATGGCACGTGGTGAGATTGTAAGATCTGGAGTGTCCAGCTCAACTACATCATTGATCTAATCTGACTGCCCATGGTATGAAGAAGACATGTCACTTTGTATAATGTCAATTGCAGACAATACAATGTTGTTCAAAGTGTAAATATGAGTATTCATGCCATTATCAACAACAAAGGAAGGAGCCTTTTCTAAATTACCTTGATCTATTTGCTTTAAACGTATAGCAGCTTCTATTTGTGACAACTTCTATATCTCATTATAGGTAGTGTTAGAAATTGGGGGGGCTTATTAACAAGCCACAGGCGCTGCCGGTCAGTTACTTTTTAGCATACTGAAAGTGACATGAAGGCAGTGCAAGGGGCTTGTAAATAAGCCCCATGGTCTCTAGTTGGCAGGGGTATGCACCTTGTCCAAGTAGGGACCTGAATCCAGGTTCAGGGTAAGCTAAATACACACTAAAAGATAACCTGTGCTCATCTCTGGTAGCATGGCACAAAGCAGCCAGGCTTACCTAAAAAGGCAATGTGTAAAAGATTGGTGCAATCACTGCATAGATTTTTATGGCTCTGGACAGCAGAAATCATTGAGTGTTGGAACTGAGTGTTCTAAGGGTGGGGGTCTGTTGGCTTTAAAGCACTGTGAGGAGTTTAAGAAACATGCATGACAACCATTTGTGTCTACAATAATAACCTGTCAGTTCCTGAAAGTTTAGAATTGTACCATTTTGCACAATACCATTGAGCTGTTCCTCAGTGTAACTTATGTGTTGCCAATTATCAAAGCGGGTACTTAAGGGAATGCTGGGCAAATTCATTTCTTTAATTTTTGCTAGAGTCAAACAAGTGGTCTGCTGCACTGTCTTATTTAAGAAAAACATTTGTTTTGGATTCAAGCTGGCTCTAAACAAAGTATCTGTGCCCTGCACTTTCCAATGCTTCATTTCCCAGACTGATTTTAAATCAACTGTGTCTTCCCAATTGTCATAGCAATAGCTCTGTTAGAAATAGCGGAAGCAAGCTACATACTCACATCTGATGTATGGCTTGTATTAGCCGTAACTAGGATCAATCATAGTTCATTCTCCATCCTCTCCAGCCGAGGGAACACAGCATTGGCTAAAAGCTTGTAGAGGAAGTTCCTGTAGGGTAGCGAGAGGGGTTAGGGAACTACCATGGAGTCCTTATGGCCTACTGTGTAGAACTGACCACATGATATAATTTTATTTGATCGATAGAGACAAGTTGTTTGTCTTTACAACCAGCAAGCAGTGGCAAAATCAGTGTTCTTGTAACGAGGACCGGCATCAGTAAACAGTATGATAGGCCAATTTCCTTCTTTACTGCAATCTTCTCTCAAACTAGATCCCCAACTTTTGGAATCCAGTCAGAAGGTGCATTATAGGCAGAGTTTTTAGAAAGGTCATTAGACCGATCATCCCAGAACTCTTGTAATTCCTATATGACAGTGAAATGTTCATTTATGTCGAAGGTGTATCTGCTGCCACTGCGTCCGGACTGTCAAGATCTGGAATGCACATCTGAATGCCATTCTGATGGATACATCTGCCAGTGGATTCCTCACCTTGTGAATATCCCCTGCACCAGCAACATTCAGAAACGTTTGTAGCTCTCCACGCAGACGAGGACGACGTCACAGAGGCACGGCTCCGCTCGCGGCTCCGCTGACGTCACTGGATCCATAAGAAGACCTCGTCAGCGTGATGACGTCAGTTCCCTTTTTTCCGCGCCGTCAACGCTAACGGTTTTCTGGGACTCTCTGTAGCTTTGGCTAGTTACTTTGTTTTTCTGCTGCTCTCTTTCTTCTTGCTTCCTGTTGAAGATGTCGACAAAGAAATCCAGATTCAAGCCGTGCAGGGAGTGCGGCAAGCATATGTCCATCTCGGACCCGCATGAGGACTGTGTCTGGTGCCTGTCGTCGGATCACGATGTCGAGGGATGCTCTTGCTGCCTCAAGATGAGTACTAAAGCTTTAAAAGAAAGAGAAGCCAAGTTATTTATTGCTAGAATGAAAAAGGAGAAGAGAGGTCGAAGACGATCCAGATCGAGGTCAAGGTTGAGGTCGGCGTTGAAGTCGACGTCGGGGCATGCTTCGAAGTCCAAGAAGCACAGAAAGAAGAAGAGGCATGGTTCTCGACACCGTTCGGATAAAGAAGCGGCTCTGAGATCGGCTTAGCCTACTCGACGTTGTAAGGACTTTGTGTCTCCTTCTCCTGTCTCTATTCCTGCTTCTCCTGTTGGCCTGACCTCTCCGGAGCATTCTCCGGCTCCATCTTCAATGCCGGCTCATTCTCTGGCTCCAGTTGAAGAAGATCCAGCTCCTGATGAGTCTTTGACTCCGCTGGTTCCACCGTCGGCGCCGATCGGCCCGAGTCCAGTTATGCCTCAGTCTGAGCCATATCCCCCCTTTCCAGGTCCGGGTCAGGATCCTTTGCACTATTTGAATACGATGTATGGGATCTTCAATAGAGCAATGTACCCCTCTGGAGCACCTTTGGGTCCCATGGGTCCAATGGCTTTCAATCTGGGGGTTCCTCAAGCCTACGCTCAGGCTCCATTTATGCCTTTTTTCCCGGCGACGCGGTCTCGGCATTTCCCAGCGCCGAGGACATCGACGCCGCTTCCATCTTCTCCGGCTTCAGCTCGACCTCGTTCGACTCCGGCTGCTCCTCCGGCTCCGTTTTCGACACCGGCTCCGGCGCCGTCGAAGTCGGTTACGGCGCCCACGACGCCGGTCTTGAGGATTAGGTCCAGGAGAGAGGCTCAAAGAGTCCTGGAAGAGCAAAGGTACCAGGTTGAGGAGATGGAAGAGGGTGAACTCATGGAGTCTGATGATTTGTTTGAAGGGTGGAAAGAGGCTAGTGGCCTGGATTTATCACCAGAGTGGGAGATTACTCCTCCAGCTGATTCTCCCTCCAAAGATGTGGCTCCCTACCACATGGATATTAGAAAGGCTGCAGAGCTTTTGGATCTACAGCTACCAACTGCTGAATTCAAGCCAAACATCCTCACTGAGGTTTTACATTCTCCCCCCACTGTGTCAGAGCCCTTACTACCATTTAATGAGGCCATCACTGAACCAGTTATGGAGGTATGGCGAAAGCCCTTTTCAGCTCCTGCGGTCTCTAAAAACGGTGGCTAGAAGGTACAGGATGGCTCCAGGAGATCCAGACTTTCTTACTTCTCATCCTTCTCCGGAAAGTCTGGTGGTTTAGGCTGCTTGCTCTAAGAGGTCTTCAGATGCCTTTCCTCAGGTTCCTAGTGACAGGGACGCAAAAAAACTTGACCAGTCAGCCAAGAAAGTCTTTTCTTTAGCCAGTATGGCTTTAAAATCGACAAATGTCACCTGTCTTTTGGACCGAAATATCCATGCTCTCATGGATTCAGCAAAACAACTGGCCCCTAAGTTATCAGAGGAAGACAGACAGAACTTTAATAAGGTGCTATCAGGCCCTCAGGCGGCTGCACGCTAGGTTATCCAGAATGGCCTGGATACTGCGGACTCTGTCGCTAGAATTATGGGCTCTTCTGTTGCCACAAGGAGGAGTGCGTGGCTGAAATCATCTGAGTTCTCCCCTGATGTGCAGGCAACTCTTCTGGACTTTCCTTTTGATGGCTCTGAGCTTTTTGGTAAAAAAGCTGATGCTGCATTGGAGAGATTTAAAGAAAGCAAAGCCACGGCCAAATCTCTGGGTCTGCAGACACAACCTAGGGGTTCTTTTAGGAGGGACAGAGGCTTTGGAAGATCATCCTTTCGGACCTACAGGCAGCCCCAGCAGCGGCAGCAACAACAGCAACAGAACACCCTGTATAAGAGCAACAGGGGTAGAATCAGAGGTCGTGCTCGAGGTCGGCAGCTCTCCTCCTCCTCTTCCTCCGTCCCTCCCACCACTGCAAAGCAGCCCTTGATCCACCATTCTGGATCATGTTGGTCCTGTAGGCAGCCGGCTTACCCATTTTCTACAAGATTGGGAATCGGTTACTACGGACCTTTGGGTTCTAGATCTTGTAGAAAATGGGTACGCCCTTCCCTTTTGGGAATTTCCTCCGAATTACCCTCCTTGCCAAGGTGCTTGCTCGGAGGACCATCTTCTTCTCCTGCAGGAGGAAGTCCTAACGTTACTAAAAAAAAGTGAGATAGAGGTGGTTAAAGAGCAGGAAAGGGGTCAGGGATGCTACTCCCGGTATTTCCTGATTCCGAAGAAGGATGGCAGGCTGCGTCCTATCCTGGACCTTAGGATCTTGAATCTTTTTCTGAAGCAAGAGAAGTTCAAGATGCTCACCCTTGCGCAGGTTCTTCAAGCGCTGCAACAGGAGGACTGGATGATGTCCATCGACTTGCAGGATGCGTATTTCCACATCCTCATCCTGAAGTCGCACAGGAAGTATCTCTGTTTTACGGTAGGGTCGCAACATTATCAGTTTGCGGTCCTTCCGTTTGGTCTTACTACTGCACCTCGAGCCTTCACCAAGGTGATGGCAGTGGTGGCAGCCCATCTCAGAAGGTCAGGGATTCCAGTTTTCCCCTATCTGGACGACTGGCTGATCAAAGCGGAGTCGCCAGAGAAGGTGCTTTATCATCTGCAAGTTACAACCCAGCTGTTGTACAAATTGGGTTTCTCGATAAACGTGCCCAAATCTCGCCTGGTGCCCTCTTAGCGCAACCTGTTTATAGGAGCGGTACAGGACACTACTGTGTGTCGAGCATTCTCACCTCCACAAAGGATTCTCGACATACAGGAAATGAGTCCCTTGGTTTACAATGGAGCGGTCGTTCCAGTCCTGAAGGTCCTTCGTCTGCTCGGTCTGTTTGCTTCCTGCATTCTGTTGGTCAACCATGCACGCTGGCACATGAGGGCCCTCCAGTGATGCCTCCGCAGGCAGTGGTATGAGCACAAGGGAGATCTCAGGGAGTCTGTGAGGATCTCCAGAGAAGCTGCAGCGGATCTGTCTTGGTGGAGCGTGGAGGACAATCTGTCTCAAGGAAAGCCTTTCCATCTTCCTCCATCGGTGGCCACGGTGATAACGGATGCATCCACTTTAGGGTGGGGTACTCATCTGGGGGATCTGGAGATCAAGGGTCTTTGGTCTCCAGAGGAAAGGTTGTTTCACATCAACCTTTTGGAGTTGCGGGCGATAAGTTTGGCGCTCAAGTCCTTCTCCCTTCCCTTCGCGGTCAGTCTGTTCAAGTCTTGATGGACAACACTACCGCAATGTGGTATGTCAACAAGCAGGGAGGAGTGGGATCGCATTGTCTCTGCAGAGAGGCTGTGAGTCTTTGGTCCTGGGCTCAGGATCACCAGATTTGTCTGATGGCAAATCATCTTACCGGAGTTCTGAACGTGCGTGCAGACAGTCTCAGTCTGCAGTTCTCCGCCGACCACGAGTGGAGGCTCCATCCGGAGGTGGTTCGTCACGTCTTTCGGACGTGGGAAACTCCTCATGTGGACCTGTTTTCCACTCACGAGAACGCTCACTGCCCGTCATTCTGCAGTCTCCAGTATCCGATGCAGGGAGCTTTGGGAGACACGTTTCAGTTGAGATGGGACTCACATCTCCTTTATGCGTTTCCTCCCATACCCTTGATTCCTCAGGTTCTGAGGAAGATTCGCCAAGACCGGGCCCAAGTCATATTGATCGCCCCGGATTGGCCAAGAAGGGTGTGGTATACAGATCTTCTCCACCTCTCCTCATGCCCTCTGCTCCGTCTCCCTCTCAGGGCAGACCTCCTCTCGCAGCCACAGGGGCAGGTTCTACACCCCCACCTCCAGAGCTTACACCTTCATGCCTGGAGATTGAACAGGGCAACCTGAATTCTTTTTCTCTCCCGCCTGACGTGGTAGAAGTAGTTTTGTCTGCCAGGCGTTATTCCACCAAATCTATCTATTCTTATAGGTGGTCTAAATTTGTCCTTTGGTGTGGAGAGAAGTCTATTGATCCTTTGAAGGCTCGTTTATCCAACATCCTTCAGTTTGCTCTTTCTCTTGCTCAGCAAGGCTTTGCTGAAGCTACTGTGAAGGGATATCTATCGGCTTTGTCGGCTTTCCTTTGCTTGCCAGATCAGCCGTCATTGTTTAAGTCACCTATTGTTTTACGATTCCTGAAGGGTCTTACCAATAAGTTTCCGCCTACTCCTTTTATTGTGCCTCAAAGGGACTTAAATCTGTCTTAACTTACCTGATGGGTTCTCCTTTGGAGCCCTTGTACAAGTGTCCCTTAAGGCTGTTATCTTTTAAAACGGTCTTTCTCGTTGCCATTACCACAGCAAGGAGGGTGAGTGAGCTTCGATGTTTGAGTTCAAAACCCCCGTTTTTGACCATTCATGCTGATAGAATGGTACTCAGGACCAGGGCTGCTTTTCTGCCTAAGGTGGTAACTCCTTTCCATCTGGGGCCATCCATTGCCCTTCCTACCTTCTATGCTCCCCCTCACCCTTCCAAGGAGGAGGAGGGGCTTCACCCCTTGGGCCCTAGGAGGGCAGTGAGCTTCTACCTCGATAGGACTAAGGACTTTCGAGTGGACGACCAGCTCTTCATGGGGTTTGTTGGCTGCAGGAAAGGCATAGCGGTGCACAAGCGCACCCTTTCCAGATGGATTATCTTGTGCATCAAGATAAATTACTCTTTGGCTGGTAAGGAGCCTCCAGAGGGTATAAGGGCTCATTCTACTACGGCAAAGTCTTCTACATCTGCCTTATCTAGAGGTGTTCCTGTGGAGTACATTTGTAGAGCGGCAACTTGGGCCTCCCTCCACACTTTCGTGAAGCATTACTGCTTGGACTCTGAGGTGAGGAGGGACGGACACTTTGCTCGTTCAGTCCTTTAGGATTTTCTGGTATAGAATGGTGGACACCCTCCTCTGGGAGTGGGACTGCTGTGGGAATCTTTTCACAAGGTCAGGAACCCACTGGCAGATGTATCCATCAGAAGAACAAGTTACTTACCTTCTGTAATGCTTTTCTGGTGGATACAGTATCTGCCTGTGGATTCCTCACTGATCCACCCGCCTCCCCGTTGTCCACCCTTGTATACCTACAATACTGATAATGTGACAAAATGTATCTGTTGCTATCAAAGGAAGTGTGTTATTTCTTTTGCCTTCCTGCGTTGTCTTCACACTGTGTGTGTTGGTTTGTATATTATGTACTGTGTATACTGTATATATATTGTTGTCAGTCCGTCCGTGTGCCACGAAGGCACGGAAAAAAGGGCGGAACTGACGTCATCACGCCGACGAGGTCTTCTTATGGATCCAGTGACGTCAGTGGCGCGGCAAGCGGAGCCATGCCTCTGTGACCTCGTCCTCGTCCTCGTCGGCGTAGAGAGCTACAAACGTTTCCGAATGTTGCTAGCGCAGTGGATGTTCTCAAGGTGAGGAATCCACAGGCAGATACTGTATCCACCAGAAAAAGCGTTACCGAAGGTAAGTAACTTGTTCAACAGCACCTCATATGGGGTTCAGCCACCCAAAGATATTCTATGCAGATTATTTAACCCCTTCCATGCGCACGACGGCCGGGAGCCGTTGTGCGCAACGGTGCTCGTGTGCGCATGACGGCTCCCGGCTGTCATGGCACAAGGCACCGGAAATTCATCACATTTCCCACACGAGTGAGGCACCATTTTTATCGCGAGACCTGGGGGAACGCTGGGTGGCAGGAAATTTGTGTCATCCCGGTGATGCCAGAACTTTCCTACACAAAAATATGTGGAAAAAGTTATTTTTTTCAGCTAAATTTCATTTTGCAGGGGATTCTGTGTAAGAAAAAGTTTGGGGATCCATGCAAACCATACCTCCCTATAATTCCCCGGGTGTCTAGTTTTCAGAAATGTATGGGTTTGGTAGGTTTCCCTAGCTGGCCTCCAAGCACAGGGCCAAAAACCCAGGTGACCCCCTTGCAAAACTAGGCCGTTTTGAGATAGGCAATTTTGATGTTGCCTCAATACGTTTTGGACCCTTGCCTATCGCGGGTGCTTGGGCCTCCCACACGAGTGATGCATCATTTTTATCGGGAGACCTGAGGGAATGCTGGGTTGTAGGAAATTTGTGTCAGCCCAGTAATGCCACAACTTTCCCACACAAAAATGTGTGGAAGAGGTGATTTTTTTCAGCTAAATTTGAGGTTTGCAGAGGATTCTGGGTAAGAAAAAGTTTGGGGATCCACGCAAGATATACCTCCCTATAGTCCCCCGGATGTTTAGTTTTCAGAAATGTGTGGGTTTGGTAGGTTTCCCTAGCTGGCTGCCAAGCACTTGGCCAAAAACCCGGGTGACCCCCCATGCAAAACCAGGTCGTTCTGTAATAGGCAATTTTGATGTCGGCTCAATATGTTTTGCGCCCTTGCCTGTCGCGAGTACTTGGGCCTCCCACACGAGTGAGACACCATTTTTATCAGGAGACCTGGGGGAACGCTGGGTGGCAGGAAATTTGTGTCATCCCGGTGATGCCAGAACTTTCCTACACTAAAATGTGTGGAAAAAGTGATTTTTTTCAGCTAAATTTCAGTTTTGCAGGGGATTCTGTGTAAGAAAAAGTTTGGGGATCCATGCAAACCATACCTCCCTATAATTCCCCGGGTGTCTAGTTTTCAGAAATGTATGGGTTTGGTAGGTGTCCCTAGCTGGCCGCCGAGCACAGGGCCAAAAACCCAGGTGACCCCCCTTGCAAAACTAAGCCGTTTTGTGACAGGCAATTTTGATGTCGCCTTAATACGTTTTGGGCCCTTGCCTATCGTGGGTACTTGGGCCTTCCACACGAGTGAGGCATCGTTTTTATCGGGAGACCTGAGGGAACGCTGGGTGGTAGGAAATTTGTGTCCGCCCAGTAATGCCACAACTTTCCCACACAAAAATGTGTAGAAAAGGTGATTTGTTTCAGCTAAATTTGAGGTTTGCAGAGGATTCTGGGTAAGAAAAAGTTTGGGGATCCACGCAAGATATACCTCCCTATAGTCCCCCGGAGGTTTAGTTTTCAGAAATGTGTGGGTTTGGTAGGCTTCCCTAGCTGGCTGCCAAGCACTTGGCCAAAAACCCAGGTGACCCCCCTTGCAAAACTAGGTCATTTTGTGATAGGCAATTTTGATGTCGCCTCAATACGTTTTGGGACTTTGCCTGTCGCATGTACTTGGGCCTCCCACATGAGTGAGGCACCATGTTTTATCGGGAGACCTGGGGGAATGATGGGTCGTAGGAAATTTGTGTCAGCCTGGTGATGCCACAACTTTTCCACACAAAAATGTGTGGAAAAAGTGATTTTTTTTCAGCTAAATTGGATGTTTGCAGGGGATTCTGGGTAAGAAAACATTGGGGAATCCACACAAGCCATACCTCCCTGGAATTACCCTGGTGTCTAGGTTTCAGAAATGTGTGGGCTTGGTAGGTTTCCCTATCTGGCTGCAGAGGACAGGGCCAAAAACTCAGGTGACCTCCCTTGCAAAACCAGGTCATTTTGTGATAGGCAATTTTGATGTCTCCTCAATACGTTATGGGCCCTTGCCTGCCGCAAGTACTTGGGCCTCCCACACAAGTGAGGCACCATTTTTATCGAGAGACCTGGGGGAACGCTTGGTGGTAGGAAATTTTTGTCAGCCCGGTGATGCCATAACTTTTCCACACAAAAATGTGTGGGAAAAGTGATTTTTTCAGCTAAATTTGAGGTTTGCAGGGTATTTTTGGGTAAGAAAACGTTTGGGGATCCATGCAAGCCATACCTTCCTGGAATCCCCGGGTGTCTCGTTTTTTAAAATGTATAGGTTTGCTAGGTTTTCCTAGGTGCCGGCAGAGCTAGAGTTCAAAATCTACAGCTAAGCACTTTGCAAAAAGAAGGTCAGTTTTCACTGTGAAAATGTGGTGTGTCCACTTTGCGTTTTGGGCCGTTTCCTGACGCGGGCACGAGGCCTACCAGCAAAACTAGGCCGTTTTGTGATAGGCAATTTTGATGTCGCCTCAATACGTTTTGGGCCCTTGTCTATTGCGGGTACTTGGGCCTCCCACACGAGTGAGGCACTATTTTTATCGGGAGACCTGAGGGAACGCTGGCTGGTAGGAAATTTGTGTCAGCCCAGATATGCCATAACTTTCCCACACAAAAATGTGTGGAAAAGGTGATTTTTTTCAGCTAAATTTGAGGTTTGCAGAGGATTCTGGGTAAGAAAAAGATTGGGGATCCACGCAAGATATACCTCCCTATAGTCCCCCGGATGTTTAGTTTTCAGAAATGTGTGGGTTTGGTAGGTTTCCCTAGCTGGCTGCCAAGCACTTGGCCAAAAACCCAGGTGACCCCCCTTGCAAAACTAGGTCATTTTGTGATAGGCAATTTTGATGTCGCCTCAATACGTTTTGGGCCCTTGCCTGTCGCAGGTACTTGGGCCTCCCATATGTGTGAGGCACCATTTTATTGGGAGACCTGGGGGAATGCTGGGTCGTAGGAAATTTGTGTCAGCCCGGTGATGCCACAACTTTTCCACACAAAAATGTGTGGAAAAAGGGATTTTTTTCAGCTAAATTTGATGTTTGCAGGGGATTCTGGGTAAGAAAACGTTGGGGGATCCACACAAGCCATACCTCCCTGGAATTCCCCTGGTGTCTAGGTTTCAAAAATGTGTGAGTTTGGTAGGTTTCCCTATCTGGCCACCGAGCACAGGGCCAAAAACTCAGGTGACCCCCCTTGCAAAACCAGGTCGTTTTGTGATAGGCAATTTTGTTGTCGCCTCAATACGTTATGGGCCCTTGCCTGTCGCAGGTACGTGGGCCTCCCACACTAGTGAGGCACCATTTTTATCGGGAGACCTGGGGGAACGCTTGGTGGTAGGAAATTTGGGTCAGCCCGGTGATGCCATAACTTTTCCACAAAAAAATGTGTGGAAAAAGTGATTTTTTTCAGCTAAATTTGAGGTTTGCAGGGTATTTTGGGTAAGAAAACGTTTGGGGATCCATGCAAGCCATACCTTCCTGGAATCCCCGGGTGTCTCGTTTTTTAAAATGTATAGGTTTGCTAGGTTTTCCTAGGTGCCGGCAGAGCTAGAGTTCAAAATCTACAGCTAGGCACTTTGCAGAAAAAAGGTCAGTTTTCACTGTGAAAATGTGGTGTGTCCACTTTGCGTTTTGGGCCGTTTCCTGTCGCGGGCACTAGGCCTACCAACACAAGTGAGGTACCATTTTTATCGGGAGACTTAGGGTAACACAGAACTGTAGAGCAACTGTTATTACCTATTGACTTTCGATGCATTTCTGCCTTCCAAATAAAAGACAATGTGTAAAAAAGAAGTCATTTTGAAAAATGACCTATAAGTCTCATGCTCGTATGGGTACTCACAATTTCGGAAATGTGCAATATCTACTGTTCCTAAACTCTATACTTTGTTCCAATTTCAGAAATACGTAGGTGTCTTTCATACCGATTTTCCCATGTATATATTTTCCCAAATTAATTGCTATATACGCGGAACATAATGAAAAAACATTGCAAGACGCTGCTCAGTTATTGGCTGTGGGTTCGTCGGGTTCTTGGTGAACCTGCAAGTCCTATATATCCCCACAACCAGAAAAGGCTAGCGGATGTAACAGTATATTTCTTTCAAACAGCTGTCACAATTAGAAGAAGTTACAGGTGTTTTTTTCAACTAATTTTCAATTTTCCCTATATTTAACTGTTAGTTTCTATAAAGAAACCTTGAAGGATCTACACAAATGACCCCTTGCTGAATTCAGAATTTTGTCTACTTTTTAAAATGAATAGCTTTCCAGGATACGTTATTGCTTTCATACCTATTTCTACCATTAACTGGAAGGAGGTTGAAAGCACAAAAAATTGTAAAAATAGGCTATGTCCCAGAAAAATGCCAAAACTGTGTAAAAAATGTTGGTTTTCCGACAAAAGTCTGCTTGTCCCTGAAAGCTGGGAAGAGGGTGATTTCAGCACCAAAACCCCTTTTTGATACCATTTGCAGGGAAAAACCCAGATGCTTTCATCTGTAGCCCTTTTTTCCCATTTTGTTTTTTTTAAACCAAAATTTAGCTGTATTTTGGCTAATTTCTGGGTCCCCTCCAGGGGAATCCACAAACCCTGGGTACCTTTAGAATTCCCATGATGTTGGAAAAAAGGACGCAAATATGGCGTGGAAACCTTATGTGGTCAAAAAGTTACAGGGGCCTAAGTGCGAACTACCCCAAATAACCAAAAAAAGGCTTAGCACGGGGGAGGAGAAGGCCTAGTAGCGAAGGGGTCAATCCTCTCTGGACACCATACAAGTGATCGATCCAACTGCAACCTGAACCTAATTCTCTAACTGTTAAGGATTGCTTTAAGTCACAGTGTTTCCTCGCCGCAATCCAATTTCCCTCAGGATGATAGGGCGATGAACAATGCACAACCCCATTCAGGGTTACCATAGTATCCCTGTAAGCCTTAGAGGCAAAAGCAGAGCCCTGGTCCAAGTGAATATGTCAACACAAGGACTGGGGGTTAGTGTCTGAAAAGTTTCAGTGCTCCATCCATCATCTCCTTGTGTTTGCCGAGTGGAAATGTCCCAATGAAGTTCTTTAATAACAGTCCAAGCGTCAGCTGATTGCTGTTTCCACACCCATTGCAATCTGGAGCAAGAATCTACAGCAGAAAGAATTAATTTAAAAACACCATATGAATTTAGGGGACCGCAATGATCTAAGTACACACATTAGACAGGTTTGTTTGAAACTTAGGGGCTGATTTGGATGGCAGGCAGACTTATGTCTGCCCACCACCCTATCGGGATGGGGACCACGCGAATTAGGATGTGACCGCCACTGTGGCAGTCGCTTAGCCCATGTTTTACATTGTGGCGGGTGCTGCTAGCTGAGGCACCTGCCACAATGTAAAAAAGGGATGTTTTATACATCCCTGCACTACGTGACAGGCACCATGCGGTGCCCGTCACATGGTACAGGGATATATAGGGGGGCACCATATATGCCCCCCAGTTCCCATGTCTGGGGGGGAGGGTGGAAGGGGGGCCACTACGAGCCCTCAATTTCCCTTTCCGCCAGCCTTTTCATGGCAGGTGAGACACCATGAAAAGGCTGGCAGGGAGGGACATCGTTATTCCTATGGCGGTGCCTGGTAGGCACCGCCACCATTCTGGGGATGCGGAGCGGTCCAAAAGGCAATCGAGGTTGCTGCTGTCAGACCCGTGGTGGTTGGGCTTCCACCCACCAGCACACCGTGCGCCATCAACAACTGGCGGGCGGGAAAGCTGCTTAGAATGGCGGGGAGACCACTACCGACAGCCTGTTGGTGGCAGTCTCCCCACCATCCTAATCAGCTCCTACGAGAGGTGTCTTCGGTGAGCATGCAATGGTGGAGATTTTGATTTCTTGGCAGATGCCACACCTAAGGACATACTGTTTTGTCTGCATGTACAGACAATACCACCACTAGCGCTTCTGTAACAAAGAAATTGTATCTGACACACCAGCATGGGCACACTACGCCCTCATGGGCAGCTATGATTAATTCTAGCCTGCGGTCTTGGTTGCAAATCACACAATGATGAGGGATGGTAGCAAAAGGAATATTTTGGGCATTTAAGTTGTAGGAATATTTTGCTGGATATTTTCATTAGGTAAAGGGGTGCTGTTGCTCAAAGCATTGATAGCAGCCATGATATCGAGTAATCACAGCAATTGTAGCAGTCTTTACTGCAGATGTGGCTGCTTCATAAGCCAGTAAATTCCCTACAACGTGTATTCCAACATGCTAATGAATCAATGTGTGTATCAAACGATACCATTTCAAACTGCCTTTGGGTTGTTCACCTTTCTCCAAAGCAGCTTGTACTTGATAATATTTCACTTTGAGTCTCTGATTCCATTCAGGTGCAAATTATGTAAGTTTTCATTAAAAAACTGAACACAGTAATACAAATCACACACAATGAGTGTGGGGAATTCAGGATCTGCATTGTCTGGTGCCAGAATGAATGCTTTTAGTGCAGACAGTTGTGCAGTGCAATCCCCGAAGGGCTGAATAAAAGTTTTTTTGAGGATACAATGTTCCATTCATCATGAAAATATGTATTGCAGTGCAAGTCGCTGAGTATTGGTGTTTGGTGCCTAAAGCAGGCTGAGTTGAACCATCAGTATATAATGTGTTTATTTTGATCATGAGGCAAAATGCTACCTGGCATGGGGTATTCATGTTCATATTGGAGAAATTCTTGAGTTTGAAAGTAGGGTCAAAGACATAGGGACTATTTACAACTTTTATGATGTAGGAGCGGGGCAGCATGCCACCACTCCCGCACCACCAAAGTCAACTGCTGCCCATCCACCAGTTTAGGAGTTTTCCATTTTAAAACTGTATTCACCCTGAAAGAGGACAATTAAGTACATAAACTAAATTAAAATCTGAAATAGACAAGAGAGTCAGTATAAATCCGTGGCCATGAGCACTATTGACCAATGTGTGTGGCAAGCTCCTCGCCACCATTGAGCCCTATGTTCAGTTCAAATCAATAATATATTTGGACTCAAGAATTCTAAGGCGTCTTTCACGATCTCCCCCTCGTATTTGTTTGGGGATCCTGTCAATCCCAAAGAACTGCAAGCTACTATTGTTACCTCTGTGGCATTCAGTATACGTCGTGCCACAGGATAGTTGTGATCATGATTCGTGATGGCACGTAAGTGCTGCAGTATTCTTAATTTGAGGGAAAGCTTGGTGCTGCCTGTGTACCGGAGGCCACAAGGACACTCCAGCACGTAGACAGCAAATTCGCTATTACAGTTGATGGCCTGTTTGATTGCCCTAACTTCATTGGTGCCTGTTACGTAGTCTTTACAATTTGTTCCGTTACGACAGGCCTTACATGTTCCACATGTAGTAAACCCATTGGGAGCTTTGAGCCATTGGTAACCTGTTTCTTCCAGAGGATAACTATGAACTAAACGGTCCCGGAGGGACCTGGCTCGTTTGTAGGTAACCTGTGGCCCGGATCCTATGTGTTTGCCTATTATGGGGTCTGCTGCTAGAAGATTCCAATGTCTTTTCATTATCTTTCGAAAGGGCCTATGCCCCTCTGCTGAATTGAGTTATCATTCTGGGTGCTTCACCATTCCCTTGTGTACCTTTCTTGGATGCACTATTGGATGGTTTAAATAGCAACTCTTGCTGTGTAAGATTTCTCACTTTCTCCTTCGCTTTGGTTAGAGTGTCTTCCTTATATCCTCTCTCTCTGAAAGGGGTCACTATGTCCTGTTGTTCTTTCTGGAAGTTCTCATTTGTGCTGCAGTTGCGGCGAGCCCTCAGTAATTCCCCATAGGGTATACTATGTACTAGGGGAACAGGATGGTGACTGGCTGCATGCAGCACCGTGTTCCCTGCAGTTGCCTTGCGGAACAGGCATGTAGTGATTTTACCCTGTACTACCTCTACCGCTATGTCCAGAAACTCACAATAATTTGAACTGATGACATGAGTGAATTGTAAGTTCAAATCATTAGCTCCAAATTCTTAAATGAATTCCCTCGCTAGGGTTCCCGGACCAATCCATATAAGGAATAGGTCATCAATATACCTGATCCATACAAGTATGTGATCAGTATCCTGCTCCAACCTTTTGGTCCAAACTGTTTGTTCCTCCCACCAGCCTAGGAATACATTTGCTAGGCTGGGGGCAAAACGTGCCCATGGCTGTGCCGGACCGTTGCCGGTACACAGATTTTTCAAAGAGAAAGATATTCTGTTGTAAACAGAAGTGCATCATAGTTTCCAACATATCATTGTGTTCCCAATAGTCAATATGCCTGCTCTTTAAAAAATACATACATGCAGCCACCCCCTTGAATAGGTCGATACATGTGTAAAGAGAACACACATCCAATCCGATCATCAAATAACCTTCTTCCCACTGGACATCATGTATTCTGCCAAGAAAGTCTGTACTGTCTTTGCAGTATGATCTCAAATTCAATACATACTTAGATAGAAACAGGTCCAGAAATATTGATGTGTTCTCCAATAGTCCCCCATTGGAGGAGACTATCGGACGCCCTCGTGGAGAGGTGGCATTTTTATGTATTTTCGGGAAAAAAGAAATGCACGGTGTTATTGGTTTCTCCGTTCTTAGAAATCTGTATTCATCGGTATCCAATAGGCCCTGATGATACCAGTTACCCAAAAGTCCTTGGTATTCCTGGATTGTTCGTTTGTATGTCTCCCAATTGAGCAACTTGTAGCAGGTCTCGTTGGATAACTGCCTCATAGCCTCAGCCTTGTAACTTGTGGCACTCATAATGACAACATTGCCCCCCTTATCGGAGAGCTTGATCACAATATTAGGGTCCTTTTCTAAGGCATTGATGGCTTCTCTTTGTTTTTTAGATAGATTGTCCCAAGTGGAATTGAAAGGTTTTTTTCGCATCTTTTTCAGCTCCGTAATGACTGCCGAACTGTATGCCTCCATATTATCGTAAGGGACATTTGGATTGTATCTTGACTTCATTTTTAGCCCACTATGTTTGAATTGTTTATTCGTGATCACACAAGATTCCAGCATTGGATGCTCATTTGTCTCATGATTTTCATCCATTTAGAGTTCATGCATGATTTTTAAGAGCTCCATGTCCTGTATCCGTAGGCCTGAGGTACTGGGGCATTCTGATGCCATATTAGTTGATTGTTTTGGTCTGGTACATGTTTCATAAAGCTTCATCAATTTCAACTTGCGAATGTAAAGGAACAGATCAATGCGTGTGTCCATATAATTTAGATTGTTGCTGGGATAGAAGGATTGACCCAATTGTAAAACAGATATTTCCGCTTCCGTTAATGTTCTTGATGATAAATTCATGACTGACTTGTTGGTCATGGAATCCTGAATTCCACTAGTCATATATTCCAGTTTTCGATGTCTTTTCTTGCTTAGTCTTCATCGTTTCTTATCCCTCGTCCTCTTTCTCTTTTTGGACCTTTGCCTTTTGTTTGCCCCCTCGTTTGGGGTTTGCTCGCTTGATTTTGCTCCTTTTTCTGCTTTAAGATTTGGAACTCGTGGACGAAGGTTAGTGGGCGTGCCCCTAAAGGGGCCCCCACACTGCGATCCTCTAAGTCTGTGCTGATGTCCGACCTTGATCCAGTCGATAAAGTTTCACCCTTTCGGCCAGTGTGTATGGCTCTGATATTCCTCTGTGCCCAGTCTTATCCTTTGGCATAAGTCAAGATATGTCCTGCAGCGTAATCTTGTTGATCCTTTGGAAATTTTCGCTGTTTCTTTAATTTGATAGTTTCTTCGTATTCTTTTAATTTCTTGGGCATTGTTTTCATGAATTTTATGGACGGGTGTGACCGATGGATCTGTTAGAATGTGTACAACAGATCTGTTAGAATGTGTGCAACGATTAATTTACATTGTAATATAGGATATTTCTGTGGGTATACTCATGAAGCAGTGATATTATAATAGCTGTCTTAATGAATGTATTATGTATTGCACATTCTTGAAATGCATGAATTTCTCTTATGTCCGGATGGATTTCTTCTATGTCCATGAACCGTTAAGCCTATTTCTATAGGGAATGGAAGTATGGGAAGTTACTTGACAAAGGCTAACGCCGAAACGCATCGTCCTTAAGTTTGGTGCACAATAAATCTGTTGTGCCGTTTCCTGGTGTGCCGCCTCTTGATTTTCTTACCATCGGGTTGCGAACTGAGAAATGTGTATATTTATATATATATATTTTTTTCTTTTTCTTTTTTGTTTTTTCCTCAATGTGGTTTTGCTACCGGATCGCTCAACAGTGGGTGCAGGCGTTGGGCCAAACCAATAGCCAGGGTCAATTTTACAACAAAGGACGCCGCACTCTGGAACTTGTCTTTTTAGATTTTATTGTACAGAGCCCAGTCTGTCACACCGACGCATTTCGGCCTGGCGGCCTTTCTCACGGTAGGTGGCACTACTTTTTGCATCTACTTTATTGCATTTCCTGTCATTACACCTTCCCCATGACTTCTGGGACATGTAGTTTCAATGGGGATGGGGTCCCCGGGGCCAGAAGTGGCCCGGGAGGAGGGCCAAGTGGCCCCCCTCCCTCAATAAAATAAAATATATTTTTTTTTAAATAAAGAGGCACAGCCCTGGGGGATGGGATACCCGGGGCCAATAGAGGCCTCAGGAGGGGGGCCACGCAGCCCCCCTTAAAAAAAATGTTTTTAAATAATAAATATGTGGCCATGCCCCAGGGGATTTTTCTAGAAAAAAACGGGTCAGGCCCTGGGGGATGGGGTCTCCAGGGCCCGAAATATTGTAAAAGAATGTGTGCCACACAGCCCCTTCTAAAAAAATAAAATAAAATAAATAGCCGGCATCGCGCTGGAGGATCCCCCCTTCCCTGCAACACTCTGCAAACATACCCCCTGCCATGTTGTAAGTTGGGAATTAAATCCCCTTGGATACTGAGGGTCCCTGGGGGCCAACCAGCCCACCAGGTACCTCCAGTATGCGGCACAGAGCTGCTTTGCAAAGAGGTGGTCTGAGGTCACGTCCCTTTTTACACCTCTCTGCAACGCAGCTCTGTGGCGCTTACTGGAGGTACCTGGTGGGCTAGTTGGCCCTCAGGAACCCTCAGGACTCAAGGGGACTTAATTCGCCAATTTACAACGTGCCAGGGGGCGCGTTTGCACAATGGTGCAGGGAAGGGGCGGGGCCTGACATAACAAGTGTGCAAAAGTGCCCCCTGGCACATTGTAAATTGGGGGATTAAGTCCCCATCAATCCTGAGGGTCCCTGGGGGCCAACTAGCCACCCAGGAACCTCCAGTAAGCGCAACAGAGCTGTGTTGCAGAGAGGTGGTTCGAGGCCACGCACCTTTTTACACCTCTCTGCAAACGTGGCTTCTGGTGCACTGCTGGTGGGGCGATGATGTCCTCTTGTGTCCTAAGGACCTCAGGACACATGTGGACTTCATCCACTGAGCAGCAGTGCACCAGAAGCCATGGTTGCAGCATGGTGTAAAAAGGGACGTGGCCTCGGAACACCCCTCTGCAACGCAGCTCTGTGGCGCTTACTGGAGGTACCTGGTGGGCTACTTGGCCCCCAGGGACCCTCAAGATTCAAGGGGACTTAATCCCACAACTTACAACGTGCCAGGGGCCGCCTTTGCACAGAGGTGCAGGGAGGGGGGGGGGGCTGATATAACAAGTTCGCAATTCTGCTTTGTGGGACTTACTGGAGGTAATAAAAAGGGTGGTTGTCCCCCAGGGTTGACATTGGGGGCTAACTGTCCCTCCTGTTACCTTCGTTAAATCCCACACAGTGGGATTGCCACAAAGTGTTTGGAGGCCACGGTCACCTTTCTCCACCACTCTGCAAATGCGACTGCTATGTTATAGTTTGAAATTAGATTTTCACGTGGATGATATCATCAGTGATGTCATTTCAGATGTCATCAGTGATGTCATCAGTGGTGTCACTGACCATGTCATGAATGATGTAATATGTGACGTCATCAGCAGTGCATTGCGGGGGCGCGAGTTAACTGAACTAACTATAACAGCGGAAATTCTCAGGTTTTGTACGAGTGAAATGTCCAACTAACTATAACCTCCCTGAAACCTATGGTTTTTTCAGTGAATTTCAAAGATTTTTTAAATGCTAATTTCTAACTATAACGTGCCTGAATCCTATGGTTTTTTCAGTGAATTTCAAAGTTTTTTTAAATGCTAGTTTCTAATTATAATGTTCATTAAACCTATCTTTTTTTCTGTGTTTTTTAATTATCATCCCATTCTCAACTTGGTGAAAACTGCAAATATCACCACTCTTCCATCGATACCTTACGCCAACAAAATCGAGCCACAACTAATGCTAATGAAATGCAAAGTAAGCGTTCCCGTGCAAAAAAAACACGAAAACACCACTTCCCCATATTTTCAACGACCAGCCAAATCTGCAATGCGATCCAAAAAGCAGGCGATAAGCCGAGTTAGCAGTAACAAATTAACATCAACCTTTAACTGGTGTAAGGAGGTCGACTATCTACTCCGTGAATTGTACCCAACTCACAGCCACATCTAAAGACCAACACGTGATAGAGCTACTGATCATGCAGCTCCGACACCCAACAAGGCAACAACACCCAGCGCCACCACCACAAGAACCTCCCCCCCTGCAACACCCCCCTCTACTACCACGAGGCACCGCAAAACAGGACAACGTACCTTCCCAAAACACCATGCCCCTCAACCACACAATAGCTGAATGTTGGGAGATGTGGCAACCAACTATATATGAAGGAGGCAAGTCACCCATCAACAATCAAGCACACAATGTGAAGTGTAACGCTGATGTGCTGCACAGACCTCACTATGCAAAGCACAAACCTCTCCATGTGGAGATATACTATTGAGACTTGTAGTGTAGTGGACAGTGGACGCAACCATGTTACCTCAGGCAGTGGGGAAGATCTCGGTCATGTAGCTGTGTTGTCCCCCCTGAAAGTGGAAGCGGAGTGGGCTGCTCCAACGTACGCCACTCCAGCGTAGGAATATGAATAAATAGGTCAGGCCCTAGGCGTGGTTCACTTGTGAGAAGACCAACAAGTCTGTCACAGCGGCAGCCTTCACCCTGGCACGTGCCTGCCGTCATAACCACGGGCCTCCTCGACACAGGCCCCCTGTGAACCCAGCGGCACAGCACCACAGACTTATCTCTGTAACAACTACTGCCTTCGATCTACACTGCGGACAGCAGGGCTCACTATTCAGATGCAGTGGCGATTGCAGATGTCGCAGTCCAGTTCGCAAGACACGTTGCTCCCAGAGCGGCCCGCACAGACCACGCATGATCGCAGGCTGCTGTGTGACTCTTTCTTGTTCTTATTACTGTTATTTGATGGAGTCCACCATGGTGTTAAATTTTGGGGCACTTATCGCGGGAATACTGGTGATGTCTGCAGTTTGCACCAACTTCTGAATAGTGTGTTAGATTTATCTCAACTTTACTTCCATTAAAGTGCTGATAATGAAATACAGACTTGCAGTTCACGTGCAAAAAGACACAAGGTGCACCTTTGCGATTTATTCTAAATACTAAAATACTGTATTGAATTGCACTGAGGTAGTGGCTGCACTTACAGTGTACACACAAAATCAATTAAGAAATCTCATTGTATTTATATTGATTGGGAATAGTGCATCAGGTGCTGGATCTTGACGAGATACACTGCTCAGTACGTATATTGTTCTGCACACGAAAAAAAATCACATCACAATTTTCACACCAACTGCGATGTGAAACAAATTCCGGCGATAAGCCACGTTAGCACCAGGGATTTTACACCTGCTTTCTGCTGGTGTTAAGCAGGATGACTACCTGCACCATGAAAGGGAATACAGCCAAGAGCCACACCAGAACACCCACAGGTGCCATAGAGTCAATGAGCATGATACAGGGATACCCATGAGGACCACAAGAATCATCGCAACAACTCCAGGACCGCCAACGCCCCCCAAACCCGCATCTGAGCAAGTGTGTCCCTGTGGTCATTGTCTTAGCATGATAGGCACGAGCCCTGTAACATCACAGTGTGCTGTCACCTCAGCGTTGACAGTGAGCCTGGACAGCTAGCTACGTATGCATCCTCCTGCATGCACAACCAGCGTGTGCTGGTCGGGGGTACACAGGTCAGCACAGGGGTGCGCCTCTCCGGCAAGGGGAACGGGGTGTCTTGGACATGTCCGTGTACAGGAAGTGCGGTAAGTGTGTTTCTGTGTTCTGGTATGGCCTGCCACAAGGGCCGCAGAAGTCGATGTTGTAAAGTGGCATGCACCACCTCCAAACGGCACTGTGATGGTGTAGTTGGAATGTTGCAGGACATGCGCGAATAGGCATTACAATGGTGTGCCGTACGAGTGCACGAGATAAAACAGCGCAGCGTACAAAAGTATGGGGGCTCATGGGAGGGAGGAGCAGCTGTTTGGCAACGTAACACACAGTGAACTCGCCCATGTGCCACATGCTGGGCATCTCATCCATGATGACCACGGTCGCAGACATCCCACAACTTCCGGCCTTTGTACACATCCTGTATGAATGCAGCGTGGTTTTCACTTCGATGCTCGTTCAGTGGTGTGATGTTGGCGGGTTGTGTGACTCGTGCTCCTTGTTGGTGTGTTTCATTAAGGCCATTGTTTGTCTATACTTGTGCTGTACTTAATTGTGCATTTGTGCCATTCTGCCCATCTCCCCCGTCCCCCCACTCCCTGCTTCTTCCTCTTCCTGGTGCTGTTGTATCTATAATTTTGTTGCTCCACACATAAATACATGTAAAGAACAAATTAGAACAGTTCCTCGATTCTTTTAGGTTTCAAAACTTCTCTGTATTGGTTTCTTTTTAATTTTCCATATAAACCATTTTTTTAATATTCAACAACACATAGAAGTCAGAAGTGCAATGTATTCTATCAACACACTTTCTAGAACATTCTACAACACTTGCAGGTTAAAAGTTCATAAATTTTTTTAAACATAACGATATTTTTTTGCAACATTTCCGTGAACATTTAACGGCACGTGCAGGTTAAAAGTTCACGATTGTTTTAAGTTCGAACAGTGCCTTCCAAATGCAAGTAGCAGGTGTGGTTGAGTTGAGCAAATTTTATCCTATGATATGTACTCCATGTTGAAACTGCTTTTTCTTAACCAATCACAAAGATGCTTTTCCACAAAACAAATGTACACCCTGCTTTTAAAAAAGAATGCTTTTCATCTCCCAATCACGTATAGTTTTGTATGGCAAAAAAAAGTAGTTCCCCATCTTTAAACATATCTCTTATTCTACCGAGGAGCTGCATGAGCTACAGACATCTTTCCATACAGAGAAGATTGAAGTGGCACCAATTGCTATCTTTGGTTAAAACCTCTTAGCATCTTCCACACCCTGACCTCATGATTGTGCATTGTGGTGGAAATGACCTAGTACATTGACTGGGGTATGTTTGGAAATGCTTATGAAGGACAACTTTGGACACCTCAGCTCAGCACCATGTGACTCTGGGCAATAGCTCACTTAATAGCTCATATAATTTCCACTCCGGCCTCGAGGGCCTTCAGACCCATAGGGCGAGTAGTTTGCGCTTTACAAATACCGTATTGATTTGATATGCGCAAATTTACCTTCGCACTCCCTGTACAATGTTTGAAATAAAAGTACCTCCGAGTAGTTATAACTACATGCTGACACTACTTGACAAATGTGGACAGTGGCCACAGCACATGACTTCACAGCATATGACACACAGTTTGGACTCACGCTTTCATCCCCGACTCCGGCAGCACCTCAGCTTATCACCATGAGACTCTAGACAATACCTCACATATTTTCCGTACCCCAGGACTTTCAAACCAGTAGGAGTCAGTAGTTCATCCTAGTAGGTATAAACACACGCTGACACTACTTCCACAGGTGTGCTGCAGTGGCGAGGGCACATGACTTCACACCATAAGACACACAGTTTATGCTCATGCTTTCATCCCCGACTCCCGCAGCAGCTCACCTTAGCAGCATCAGACTCTACGCAATAACTTACTTAATTTCCGTACCCAGCACTTTCAGACCGGTAGGTATGAGTAGTTCGCTTCGCACCCCCTCTATAGCCCACCCTAAATACCCCACAGAGGTTACAGTGCTCCTACCCTCCTCTTTCTGACTTATTTCGCCCTTTTTTCCCCTTACTCGTTTCGACAGAGTCACAAAATGGCGGCCAACACTTCCTAGCTGCAACCGCTCACAGCGCTCCCAACCAATAAGCAGCAAGCTCGTGCTCGTAACACCTCAGCCAATCAGATGGCAGAATTCCCAAATATCGATATCTCTAAATTTCAATATTTCTCAAAAACTACTGAACGGATTCACACCAAATAAACAAAAGCGTGCTTTCTAGACCAAGACCCTTCTCCCTGCCAAATTTGGGGCAACTCCATTCACCCGTTCGTCCTGTAGCCTTGTCTAAAGTTTCCTATGGAAATAAACATGGAGAAAACACGTTTTGGGCCCCCCTTTTTTCTCGTTCCCCCCTTGATGAATCACCCCCAAACTTTCAACATAGGAGCTGAAATGAACAAAGAATTAGTTTGGAAAATTTCATGAAGATTCATCAAACGACGCCAAGGTTATAAGCAAAACAGAAAATGCTCTTCCTATGGAAACTTGGTCCTAACTATAACTACCGACTGGCAACCGCCAGTAGGTAATATATATATATATATATATATATATATATATATATATATATATATATATATATATATATATATATATATATATATATATATATATATATATATATATGCATATATATATATATACATATATATATAAATGCTGAATACTTTGATTTGTTATTTTTTTGACTCATAATTGCAGCTCATTCTCTCTATGGAGCATGACTTTTGTTTCAATACATTTACTGAAAACTTCCTTCATATCTTTCTTATGTTTTCCAAGGGCATGCATGAGCAGTCAACAAGAGAGGTAAGATCTGCCACCACAATTCCCTTGGTGATCAGAGTGCCATGTTTGAAATTGTCAAAATCATATATATATATATATATATTCACTGAAAAACACATAAGTTTCAGGCACGTTATAGTTAGGAATTAGCATTTAAAAAACCTCAGAAATTCACTGAAAAAACCCTAGGTTCCAGGGGCGTTATAGTTAGCGGGACTTTTTACTCGCACAAAACCATTGAAATTTCCCCGTTATAGTTAGTTCAGCTAACTATAACTTGCGCGCCCGCAATGCACTGCTGATGACGTCACATATTACATCACTCGTGACATGGTCAGTGACATCACTGATGACATCTCAAATGACATCACTGATGACATCATCCAGTGAATGTATGTTTTTCTGAAAATTAAATATGTTTTATGTATGTATATCTCAAGGTCGATGGAAGAATAAATGGGTATATAAGTGTCTAAATGGATGATTTGTTTCTGAAAAATTGATTGTATAACTGACTAAGTGCATCTTAGTGAATACATGGCTTAGTGAGTAATGTTTAAATATGTAAATAACTTTATAAGTCTCTCACTTTGTGTATAAGGGGCTGCATGGGTTGGTGAGTAGCTACATGAGTGTCTATATAGGTTATTAGTTGGTTTTTTGAGTATCAGTATGAGTGTCTGAGTGTCTGTATGGTTCGGTGGGGGTATTACGTAGTGCATAGGTGCATGAATGAGTGACTCACTGTTTGTATGTGTTGAAGACAGCATGTGTGCAGTACTGTATGGGTGGATGAATGTGTGCATGGGTGTGTTAGTGAGTGAATGACTGTCTCAATAGTGTCTTTATGAGAAACTACATATGTTTTAAACTAGTAAATGTGACTATTGGTGTATATAAGTGAGTATATGTGAGAGTGAGGGATTGGAAGAGTTCCTGTATGAATAAGTATGTGTTTCTATAAGTGATTGTTTAAAAGACTAAGTATGTGTAAGTTTCTGTAGAAGTAGGTGTGGTGGTGTGTGTATAACTGTATATGCAAGTAAATGGATGTTTGATTCTTTATTAGCATGAGTGACTAAATGTGTGAGTAACTCTATGGATGAGTGGCATTGTGTAACAGGATGTATAGGTGTATGAGTACATATGATGAGTGAGTACATGTATGAGTGACTCTATAGGACGGTTGGTGAATGAGTGGATGTGTATGTGGATCTTAGAATTACTGAATAGGTTGTTGTAACTGGTATTGGTATGTCCATTGTTTTGAAAATTTTAGGTTCTATTTTTGAATGTTTGTATCAAAGGTTATATTAGGGTAAGAGGAGGTCTGCCACTCTATCACAAGGATGATGTCATCAGTGATGTCATTTGAGATGTCATGAGTGATGTCATGAGTGATGTAATATGTGACGTCATCAGCAGTGCATTGCGGGCGCGCGAGTTATAGTTAGCTGAACTAACTATAACAGGGGAATTTCAATGGTTTTGTATGAGTGAAAAGTCCAGCTAACTATAACGCCCCTGAAACCTATGGTTTTTTCAGTGAATTTCTAAGGTTTTTTAAATGCTATTCCTAACTATAACATGCCTGAAACCTATGGTTTTTTCAGTGAATTTCAAAGGTTTTTTAAATGCTAATTTCTAACTATGCCTACAGAGATAAGACATAAGAAGAAAAAACGCACAGAAAGAAAAAAAAGAAATGCAGAAAGAAGCAACAGAAGTCCTCAAAGACGAAGAAAAGTCCAGGAAGAAGGATAATGTGCAGAAAGAACAAATAGAAGAGCAGAAAGAAGCCTTGTTGCAAAATCATCCTGTACACTCAACTTTTTCAGACGAATACTGGTGGTAACTGAGTCTGACTAACCAGTCCTAGAGCCAGTGCTATGTTAAAAGACACTCAGAATACAGTGAAAATACCTACATACACTAGGGAACACTATGCTTTGGGGTCCCCATGTGATTAGCATGACCTCCTCTGTAAGCCCCTAGTATATAATAGGGCAGGGGGATTAAAACTACCTCTTAAAACGTGCTAAAGGCACACGTCACCTCAGGCCCCGTCCCCTCCCTTCCCCACTGTGTAAACACACTCTGTGGCCGTTTTAAGTTGGGAGATTAAGTCCCCTTGAATCCTGAGGGTCCCTAGGGTACAACTAGACCACTAGGTACCTCCAGTAAGCGCCATTGCAGAGAGGTGTAAAAATGAGCACGGCCTGCACCACCTCTCTGCAATGCAGAGCAGTGGCGCTTACTGGAAGCATCTGGTGGGTCCCTCAGGATTGAAAGGGAATTATTTCCCCAACTTAAAACGCACCACAGGGCGTATTTGAACACGTCACCTCAGGCCCCGTCCCCTCCCTTCACCACTGTGTAAACGCGCCCTGTGGCCGTTCTAAGTTGAGAGATTAAGTCCCCTTGAATCCTAAGGGTCTCTAGGGTCAAACTAGCCCACTAGGTACCTCCAGTAAGCGCCACAGAGCTGCGTTGCAGAGAGGTGTAAGAAGGAGCGTGGCCTCAGAACACCTGTCTGCAACGCAGCTCCATGGCGCATACTGGAGATACCTGTTGGGCTAGTTGGCCCTCAGGGACCCTCAGTATTGAAGGAGAATTAATTCCCCAACTTACAACTGGCCAGGGGGCGCATTTGCAGAGTGATGCAAGGAGGGGGCGTGGCCTCCGGCGCGATGCCAGTCTTTTATTTATTTTATTTTTTTAAGAAGGAGGGCTGTGTGGCCCCCCTTCTTTTTCTAATTTATTGGCCCTGAGGACCCCATCCCCCAGGGCCTACCCCTAATTTTTTTGTGAGGGGGGAAGGGAAGGGGTCCACGTGGCCCCCCTTCCCAAGGCGTTAATCAACCCCTGGGGCCAGCCTTTGTTTTTTGTTTTTTTGTTTTTTTTATATAGTTATAGAAACACCTAGGACATGCTGGACAAACCGTGTGTACCTATCACCATGACGATTTGCGTGATATTCATTTAAAGGTGACTATGCATACAATTAATCCACGTGGAATGTATTTACACCGCTAGTGAAGCTCTGACGTGTCTGACGCCCTACCGTGCCTAATCCCGGCGCCCCCGCTGGTGGGTACTCTCCAAGTAGACACCCTTGTCGTTTATTTATACAAAAAGAGGTAGCTATTAACGGGCACATTTAGTACACACGCACACCAAGCCATTCAAAGGGGATTCGACAAAAATTCGACCAAAACTATGCAAGAAACCCACCTCATGGTTAATAACACACACATCCACCGCCGGATGTGTAATACTTTTTATTTTACTCTCTGGAAAGGAGACGAACCTCACTTGAGAGTCACAGTGCGCTCCTGGCTGAGCCCAATGCTGTGTTACACCCACCAGTGCCCGCCGAGTGCCACACACCTCTGTGTTGTATTCCACCAGCTAGTGCATGTGGTATGACACTCTCTAGCCCATGTGCACTGTAACACCACCCAGTGAATATGTCATGCCACACTTGCCTTCGCACAGCGCTATGCCATACATATTACAATCTGGGATCCATATCTTTGTCACAGTGCATATGCAACGTTACACTCTCCAGCACATATTTTATATTACAACTTTAGAGACTAGTTAGGTTACACAACACTGCCCTGTGCATATTACACTCCAAGGCGCATATCGCATAGCACGCGCTAGTGCCTGTGCTATCTCGCGCTCTCCAATGAATCTGTCATTGTGCACAATGTATTGCATATTATATTTCACGCCCCAGTTCATCTTATATCACACTTTTTGGTGCATAGTTTATAACATACATTATATCTAATTTTCATTTTCAATTGTGCTCTCAGGACTATGTTCTATATAACACTGCGTTCACCTACCCTTTTCACGGGCATTACATTTTGCGATGGGGGTGGAGGGTCAGGGGGTGTTTCTGCCAAGTGAGCCCGGAGTCACAGTCACAAACGTCCTCTTCTTCCTGAATAAAAGTGAGATTATGCTGCATACTTGTTCATATTTTAAGTAGTTCGCACAAACACACATTTTAAAAACAATAAAGTTCCTAATACCAACCTTCTCTGAACAGTTAGGTTGCTGCCCCATCCACCTCCTCCCTATCCTCTGTTGTCTGAATACATGGACTAGACTCCTCCCTCCTGCCATGTCTGATGTGCTGCCACTGCCCTCCATTTAGCATGATGTACCAGTCCACTCCTCCTGCCCTCCATTGCCCATTTCTATGCCTCATCATTGACCTCCTGCTTAGCCTCCATGCTTAGCTTGCTGCCCCTATTCGCCTTCCACCTGCCCTCCGATGTCTTTGTGCATGCCCCTGCTCCATCCTTTTTTGCCCACCATGTTCCATGGACCTGCCAGTCCTATCTACTCTGAGTGTTCTGTTGAGCTGCCACTCCCCTCCCATCTGCCTAGCATTGTCAGATGGCTGTAACCTGTACCTGCCACCTCCACCCTGCCTGTCCACATGCCATGCCCCTATCCCCTTCCTCCTGTCCTTCATGGTCCATTTTACTGCCACACCCTGCTGCCCTCCCTGGTCTGTTGTGCTGCAACTGCTCCTCCTGCCTGCGCCATGCAGTCTGTTGTGAGGCCCCTTCCCCTAAACTCTCTTGTCTGTGCCCAGGTCCTGAACCTCCCTTCTATTCTCCATGGTCCTTTGTGCATGCCCCTGCACCCTCCTTCTTACCCATCATAGCCATTGTGCTGCCACTAACCCTCCCGCTTGCCATGCATGGTCTTCTGTGCTGCCACGGCCCCTCCCATCTTCCCTATGCGGTCACCTAGCTCCCCCTGACCCCCTCCCACCTTCCCTCCATTGTCTGTGTGTATGCCATCATAGTCTCACTGTTGCTCTCCATGGTGTGTCTTGTTTCTAGTGCCCATCCTGCCTGACCTCCATAGTCATCTTGCTGCTCCTGCCCTGCCCCCTTGCCCCCAGCCCTCTGTTTCCATGTGAAGACCCCTGTTCCCTCCCTCCTGGCTTGTCTGTTCCATTGTAATGCCCCTGATCCGTCCCTCCTGCCCTTTATGGTCTGTTATGCTGCAGCTTTCTCTTCTGTCTGTCCAATATGGTCAGCTAGCTACCATTGCCTCTTTCCCCTCTGTTCTCTGTTGTCCATGTGCATGGTCCTGTCCCCTCGCTATTGCTTTCTATGGATTGTTGTAGTGCACTCCCGTCCCGCACGCCCTGTGTGGTGTATTGTGCTGCTGCAAACCCTGATGCCTGCCCTGTAGGGTCAGTTTGGTGCACCTCTCCATCTCCCTCCTGTCCTCTGTTATCCGAGTCCATGTCCCTACCCCAATTCCTCCTGCCATCCATGATCCAATGTACCATACTTGCGAACATTTTGAACTTGGTTAGAGGGAGATTTTGAAAAAAAACTGGGGTATTGATTTTCCCCTTTGAGTTACATTGAAAAAGAGGAGATTGTAGACAGGAGACAGATCAAATAAAGCCCATTTGAGCTAAAAACATTGGACGTTTCCTGGCTGAATCGGGTCTGTTGGCATGTATGGTTCTACTACCACTGCCTCTTCCTTCTGCCCACAATGCTCTATTATATTGCCACAGCCTCTCTTGCCAGTCCTGTATTGTTGGTTTGTTGCCCCTGCCCCCCTTTCCACTGCCCTCCGACGTCTGTTGTGCTGCCACTGCCCTTCCTGCCTGCCCACTGTAGTCAAATTGTTGCCTCTGCCCCCTCCTACCTGCCTTCAATTTTCAGAGTCCGTGCCCCTGGCCTCTGCCTCTCAACAGTATCCTAATGAACAACTAGATTGCTAACATTCTATATTTATTTAAAAAGTGTGGAAAGCCTGACGTCATCTTGATATAATCAAAACTGTAATACCTAGAGCATTTCCTTTAGAAATTACATATAAGAGAGGGTCTTATTTGCATCAAAATTATGGTTAGTGCTCTAAAAAACTAAAATGAGGACATATTTTCTGAGTTTTCAAATAGCGACACAGCACTTTTAAATGATTTGTTATCTTTATGTTTTTTATCCAGTTGACCACTTGATTAAATGTTGCACTTAGGGGAGAGGATGTGGTGTTACTTCCAGAGCTGCAGACTTTGCAACTGGGGAACCAGGTTGGAGTTTCTGCTTCAGCTCAACATTCTGTGATTCTGGTCAAATCACTTAATCTCCCCATGTCTACAACCAAAATGAATTTGATCTTGTGTGATGCAACCAATGCTCATGTAAAGCACTCCAATACCTGACAAGTCTGCACTCTATAAAACTGCAAAAACACAAACAATAAGTGTTTTGCACACTTCTGTCATTGGGCTACATGTGGGTTACATCTAGGTGATATTTGTGCTGCATTTGGGCTCTTTTGTCTTTGGTGGCCATCTTGGGAGATTTATTTTTTATGAAGTTTCCTAATTTCCTCATTTACTGCAGTCTCCTCAGTAGGAAACGCTTTCAGCTTTTTACTTTGATTCCATCAAGAAGGTATTCAGATATGTCACACATTGGCCATAAATTCTGAATGTTAGCACTCTAGTTGCTCATTAGATCACTGTAGTAAAGCTACTGCTCACCACGGAAGTCTGCTGCTGGTATTAAAAATGCATGTTTCAGTCTGCATGTCAGAATTTTTTTATGAAATAGAAGAGGGTTTGAGAAGTCACTCAAAATGTGCCCTAATGTTTCTTTCTTCAGCACTAATCATACTTTCTATGGCAAAATGAACCCCCTCATTGTGTTCCTTTTTAAATTAAATGTTTTAAGTGTTACCAGTTTATTCCAAGCAAGATGGCTTCAGGTGTGCCATACTTTTGTCATAAGTAAGACAGTAAGTGCTCTAGTTGTTCTTAAGAACACTCTGGGACATTCTGTCATTGGGCTATACTTGGGCTACATCTGGGTGATATTTGGGCTACATTTGGGCTCGTTTGTCTCTGGTGGCCATCTTTGGAGACTTATTTGTTATGAAGTTTCCTAATTTCCTCATTTACTGCAGTCTCCTCAGTAGGAAATACTTTCAGTTTTTTACTTTGGTTCCATCAACAAGGCATTCAGATGTGTCACACATTTGCCATAAATTCTGAATGTTAGCACTCTAGTTGCTCATTAGATCACTGTAGTAGAGCTACTGCTCACCAGGGAAGTCTGCTGCTGGTATTCAAAGTGCATGTTTCACTCTGCATTCAGAATTTTTTTATGAAATAGAAGAGGATTTGAGAAGTCAAAATCTGCCCTAATGTTTCTTTCTTCAGCACCAATCATACTTTCTATGGCAAAAGGAATCCCCTCATTGTGTTCCTTTTAAAATTAAATGTTTTAAGTGTTACCAGTTTATTCCAATCAAGATGGCTTCAGGTGTGCCATAATTTTGTCATAAGTAAGACTGTTAGCGCTCTAGTTGTTCGTTATAACACTCTGGGACATTCTGTCATTGGACTATACTTGGGCTACATCTGGGTGTAATTTGTGCTACATTTGGGCTCTTTTGTCTCTGGTGGCCATTTTGGGAGACTTATTTGTTATGAAGTTTCCTAATTTCCTCATTTACTTCAGTCTCCTCAGTAGGAAATACTATCAGTTTTTTACTTTGATTCCATCAAGAAGGCATTCAGATGTGTCACACATTTGCCATAAATTCTGAATGTTAGCACTCTAGTTGCTCATTAGATCACTGTAGTAAAGCTACTGCTCACCACGGAAGTCTGCTGCTGGTATTAAAAATGCATGTTTCAGTCTGCATGTCAGAATGTTTTTATGAAATAGAAGAGGATTTGAGAAGTCACTCAAAATGTGCCCTAATGTTTCTTTCTTCAGCACTAATCATACTTTCTATGGCAAAATGAACCCCCTCATTGTGTTCCTTTTTAAATTAAATGTTTTAAGTGTTACCAGTTTATTCCAAGCAAGATGGCTTCAGGTGTGCCATACTTTTGTCGTAAGTAAGACAGTAAGTGCTCTAGTTGTTCTTAAGAACACTCTGGGACATTCTGTCATTGGGCTATACTTGGGCTACATCTGGGTGATATTTGGGCTACATTTGGGCTCGTTTGTCTCTGGTGGCCATCTTTGGAGACTTATTTGTTATGAAGTTTCCTAATTTCCTCATTTACTGCAGTCTCCTCAGTAGGAAATACTTTCAGTTTTTTACTTTGGTTCCATCAACAAGGCATTCAGATGTGTCACACATTTGCCATAAATTCTGAATGTTAGCACTCTAGTTGCTCATTAGATCACTGTAGTAGAGCTACTGCTCACCAGGGAAGTCTGCTGCTGGTATTCAAAGTGCATGTTTCACTCTGCATTCAGAATTTGTTTATGAAATAGAAGAGGATTTGAGAAGTCAAAATCTGCCCTAATGTTTCTTTCTTCAGCACCAATCATACTTTCTATGGCAAAAGGAATCCCCTCATTGTGTTCCTTTTAAAATTAAATGTTTTAAGTGTTACCAGTTTATTCCAATCAAGATGGCTTCAGGTGTGCCATAATTTTGTCATAAGTAAGACTGTTAGCGCTCTAGTTGTTCGTTATAACACTCTGGGACATTCTGTCATTGGGCTATACTTGGGCTACATCTGGGTGTAATTTGTGCTACATTTGGGCTCTTTTGTCTCTGGTGGCCATTTTGGGAGACTTATTTGTTATGAAGTTTCCTAATTTCCTCATTTACTTCAGTCTCCTCAGTAGGAAATACTATCAGTTTTTTACTTTGATTCCATCAAGAAGGCATTCAGATGTGTCACACATTTGCCATAAATTCAGAATGTTAGCACTCTAGTTGCTTATTAGATCACTGTAGTAAAGCTACTGCTCACCAGAGAAGTCTGCTGCTGGTATTGAAAGTGCATGTTTCAGTCTGCATGTCAGAATTGTTTAATGAAATAGAAGAGGATTTGAGAAGTCACTCAAAATGTGCTCTAATTTTTGTTTCTGCAGCACTAATCATACTTTCTATGGCAAAATGAACCCCCTCATTTTCTTCCTTTTTAAATTAAATGTTTTAAGAGTTACCACTTTATTCCAATCAAGATGGCTTCAGGTGTGCAATACGTTTTGTCATAAGTAGGACTGTTAGCGCTCTAGTTGTTGTTCAGAACACTCTGGGAAGCTGCAGTAGAACACAAAGGAATCAACTGACAGTCTCTGCCCTTGTTGGATGTACATGTTTTACTGAGAATGTCAGACTTCATTCTCACATGACTGAGAAAGATAATGTGAATATACAGAAAATATGCTCTCAGTTTAGCTTATAGATCACCTTCCAAACCTCTGTGGGAAAAGCATGAGAAAATAGTTTTCTCTCAAACATGATTCATGATATCACAGCAGAAGGCTTTTTCACATGGTAAAATCACCTTAGAACACACCTCAATTCCTAAAATGAGTATGGTACCATCAACAAATGATTTATAATGTAACTAAAGTCTTAAAACCTTCTATTAACTGCAATGCTTTTTAATGAGGTGCTATCATGTATATTGGTCCCAAGATGGCTGCCAACACTTCTTGGATGAAGTACTGACAGCCAATCAGATCTCACGATTAGATGTGTGGTTAGGCTCCGCCCAGATATATATGTGATTTTGATTTTGATTTTCTCAGGAACTACTGAACGGATTTACACCATTTAAGCAAAAGGCACGACTCTGAACCAAGGTCTACCATTCTGCCAAATTTGGTGTAATTCCGTTCTGCAGTTCGGACTGTAGCTGCGGCTAAAGATCCTATGGGAAATTGCATAGGGAAAACACGTTTTGGGACCCCCCTTTTTTCTCAGCCCCTGCTACTCGAATCATCCCGAGACTTTCAGGATAGGAGCGGACCGGAGCTGGCCAAAAGTTTTGAAAATTGCGCGAAGATTCGTCAACGGGCGCCATATTTATTCCAAATAGATCGTTGCGGATTTCCTATGGAAAATAGGTCCTAACTATAACTACCTACTGGCGACCGCCAGTAGGTAATATATATATACATATTTATATTACAGCTCCAAAAGCAGGCCCTCAGCACTCACGGGACTTTTGATTGTTTTATTTTAAGCAAATGCATTTCGGCACTCTGCCTTCCTCTGTGCCCATATTAAAACGCCATCACAAACACATGTTCGAATTACTTCACAAGTTTAAATCATTTCACAAGTGATTTCATTGGGGGAACTCGAGAGAATTAACAGCAACAAAGGACTGGCACAATTCATGCTATCATTTACCGATATTCTGGCAGACATGTCTGTGTGTATGTCCTTAGTTTAAATGCAACTGGTACTTGTTTCGTTTTTTCAGAATTGTCAACTTCTTATAGTCTGTGATAGACAATGCACAGTTTACTCTTGCATGAAGAAAAAAATGAAGCTTTTTCTTAAAGTACCTTTCAATAGGCTGCCTCTTTCCAGTCCCTTGTAAGATGACAGGCTTTGTCCCCCAAATGGTGTAAATCCGTTCAGTAGTTCCTGAGAAATTGAAAAAATAGAGGTAAAAAAACAATTTCCCATAGGAAGCTTTGGACACGGTTACAGCTGAAACTGCTCAACGGAATTACACCAAATTTGGTAAAAAGGTAGTGCTTGGTCCGTAAAGCAAACTTTTTTTTAAATGGTGTAAATCCGTTCAGTAGTTTTCGAGATATTAAAGGAAAAGATCTTTATATATCTGGGCGGGACCTTACTACACATGCACAAGCTTGGCTCTAATTGGCTGCCAGCACTTCAATCCAGGAAGTGTTGGCAGCCATCTTAGTGCAATGCTTTTTAGATCTCACCTAGCGACACAGCACATGCGCTAACCACTACACAAACATCACTGCACTACCCTAAAACAGTACCCCAGCAGGACCCCTACACAGCACGAGCACCACTGCACTGCCCTAAACCCTAATACACTAACCCCAGCACGACCCCCGACACTACCGGAACACCACTGCACTGCGCTAAACCCTGAAACACCATCCCAGCACGACCCCCTACACTGCCCGAACACCACTGCACTGCCCTGAACCCTGAAACACCGCCCCCAGCAAGACCCCCTACACTGCCCGAACACCACTGCCCTAAACCATGAAACACCACCCCCAGCAAGACCCCCTACCCTGCCCGAACACCACTGTACTGCCCTAAACCCTGAAACAGCAGCCCCAGCACGGCCACCTACACTGCCCAAACACCACTGCACTGCCCTACACCCTGAAACACCAGCCCCAGCACGAACCCCTACACTGCCCCAACACCACTGCACTGCCCTAAACCCTGAAACACCACCCCCAGCAAGACCCCCTACACTGCCCGAACACAACTGCACTGCCCTAAACCGTGAAACACCACCCCCAGCAAGACCCCCAACACTACCCAAACACCACTGCACTGCCCTACACCCTGAAACACCCCCCCATCCAGACCCCCAACACTACCCGAACACCACTGCACTGCTCTAAACCCTGAAACACCACCCCCTGCACGACCACCTACACTGCCCGAACACCAATGCACTGCCCTAAACCCTGAAACACCACCCCCTGCATGACCCCCTACACTTCCTGAAAACCACTATCCTAAACCCTGAAACACCACCCCCTGCAAGACCCCCTACACTGCCCAAACACCACTGCACCGCCCTAAACCCTGAAGCACTAACCCCTGCATGACCCCTACACTTCCCGAACACCACTACAATGCCCTAAACCCTAAACACCAACCCCAGCACGACCCCCTACTCTGCCCGAACACCACTGTTCTGCCCTAAACCCTAAAACACCACCCCCAGAACGACCCACTACACTGCCTGAACACCACTGCTCTGCCCTAAACCCTGAAACACCACCCCCTGCACCATCCCTACACCACCCGAACACCAATGCCCTGCTCTAAACCCTGAAACACCACCCCCTGCACCACCCCTGCACCACCCCTACACCGCGCAAACACCACTGCCCTGCCCTAAACCCTGAATCACCACCCCCCTACACCACTCCCTACACCACCCGAACACCACTGCCCTGCCCTAAACCCTGAAACACCACCCCCCCGCACCACTCCCTACACCGCTCGAACACCACTGCCCTGCCCTAAACCCTGAAACACCGCCCCCGCACCACCCCCTACACCACCCGAACACCACTGCCCTGCCTTAAACCCTGAAACACCACCCCGCACCACCCCCTACACCACCCGAACACCACTGCACTACCCTAAACCCTGAAACACCACCCCCGCACCACCCCCTACATGGCCCGAACACCACTGCACTGCCCTAAACCCTGAAACACCACCCCCGCACCACCCCTTACACCACCAGAACACCACTGCACTGCCCTAAACCCTGAAACACCATCCCCTGCATCACCCCCCTACACCGCCCGACCACCACTGCACTACCCTAAACCCTGAAACACCACCCCCCACACTACCCCCGACACCGCCCGAACACCACTGCCCTGCCCTAAACCCTGAAACACCACCCCCCGCACCACCCCCTACACTGCCCAAACACCACTGCCCTGTCCTAAACCCTGAAACACCAGCCCCCGCACCACCCCCTACCCTGCCTGAACACTACTGCCCTGCCCTAAACCCTGAAACACCACCCCCAGCACCACACCCTACTCTGCCCAAACACCACTGCCCTGCCCTAAACCCTGAAACACCACACCCAGCACAACCCCTACACTACCCGAACACCACTGCTCTGCCCTAAACCCTTAAACACCACACCCAGCACGACCCCCTACACTACCCAAACTCCAATGCACTGCCCTACACCCTAAAACACCACCCCCAGCACGACCCCCTAGACTACATAAACACCAATGCACTACCCGAACACTAAAACACCACCACAGCATGACCCCTGCACTACCCAAACACCAATGCACTACCCAAAACCCTAAAACACCACCCCCAGCACGACCTCCTACACTACCCAAACACCATTGCACTAACCCAAACCCTAAAACACTACCCCCAGCACAACCTTCTACACTACCCAAACACCACTGCACTACCCTAAACCCTAAAACACTACCCCCGGCACGACCCCCTACACTACCCAAACACCACTGCACTACCCTAAACCATAAAACACTACACTCCTGCATGACCCCCTACACTACCCAAAGACCACTGCACTACCCTAAACCCTAAAACACTACCTCAAACACGACCCCCTACACTACACAAACACCACTGCACTACCCTAAACTCTAATTCACTATCCCCAGCATGACCCCCTACACTACCCAAACACCACTGCACTACCCGAAACCCTAAAACAGTACCCCCAGCAGTACCCCCTACACTTCCCCAAACACCATTGCACTACCCTAAACCCTAAACCACTACCCCCAGCAGTAGCCCCTACACTACCCAAACACCACTGCACTACCCTAAACCCTAAACCACTACCCCCAGCACGACCCCCTACACTACCCAAACACCACTGCACTACCCTAAACCCTAAAACACTACCCCAGCATGACCCCCTACACTACACCAACACCACTGCACTACCCTAAACCCTAAAACACTACCCCAGCAAGACCCCCTACACTACCCAAACACCACTGCACTACCCTAAACCCTAAAACACTACCCCCAGCACGACCCCCTACACTACACAACCACTGCACTGCCCTAAACCCTAAAACACTACCCCAGCACGACCTCCTACACTACACAAACACCACTGCACTACCCTAAATCCTAAATCTACCCCAAGCACGACCCCCTTCACTACCCAAACACCACTGCACTACCCTAAACCCTAGAAAAGTTACCACCACTCCATGCCCAATCCCCCTTACCTCTCACTCCTCACGGTTCGTCTCTCCTTGTGGTTCCTGCTTCATGTTGTCTGTGAGGGGCGGTGCACGTCGTTGTGAGGAAACGGAACAGCCTCTGTTTCCTTACAACGACGTGGATCGTCTACATTTTTTTAGAACTCATGGTCACTTACCATACATACCTTTACAATAAAATTCGTTGTAAAGGTGCATTCCTGGCTGTTGTATTGTGAAAGTGTCCGCGTGGCCTGGTTTCACTTCCGGTGAGAGAGTGGAAGAGTCTGTTTGGATCTAAAGGTGTTCTGTTGTTGGACAGGGCCGGCGCAACACGTTATCAGAAAACACAGCTAATGGAATGCGTTGTCCCCGAAGGGTGGGACATTGCCATGAGAGGTCAACAAGTGTGCGTCCCACCTCAGTATGACCGTACCTCGTGACCCATGTGCCGCCTCCAGTGTACGGAAGGCAGAAGCGGCATCCATCGCAGGTCCTCTTGAAGACTGTTGTAGCACTAATTCTACATTTTGGAACTAGGGCATTTTAACCTTGTTGTTCCTGCCAGATACAAAGAGAAGATCCTCTGTTATTCAGTGCCCTCGTTACCTTTTCTGTGGGTAGTGGTGCTTGTCACTTCGCTGCCCCGCCGGTGCACACGACTGGGCTCCCCACCTCGTGTACCATCTGCAGGGCCTCTGCCCTCGAATCACTGGTTTCGGTTTCTGGAGTGGCAACATAAACAGTTGCTTCCAAAGGACTAGCCTGAACACTTAGATGAATATTCCCTGCCCCAGCATTCCGCAGAAATTCTTTCCTAGCTCTCGCACGTCGACAACGATGTCATAATAGCACGGCTCCGATTGCAACACCGTATGACATCATAGGAGCCATAAGAGGACCTCGTCGGCGTGCTGACATCAGTTCCACCCATTTTTTCCGTGCCACCGAGATGAACAGGTGGGCCGACTCATTTTCACATGTATACATAGTATACTAAATATATATATGTATATATATTACCTACTGGCGGTCGCCAGTAGGTAGTTATAGTTAGGACCTATTTTCCATAGGAAATCCGCAACATTCTATTCCCAATAAGCCTGGCGCCGGTTGACGAACCTTCGCAAAATTTTCCAAACTTCTGGCCAGATCCGGTCCGCTCCTATCCTGAAAGATTCGTGGTGATTCGTCAAGCGGGGGCTGAGAAAAAAGGGGGGTCCCAAAACGCGTTTTCCCCATGCAATTTCCCATAGGACCTGAAGACGCAGCTACAGTCCGAACTGCTGAACGGAATTACACCAAATTTGGCAGAAAAGTAGACCTTGGTTCAGAGTCGTGCCTTTTGCTTAAATGGTGTAAATCCGTTCAGTAGTACCTGAGAAAATCAAAAGTAAAATCACATATATATCTGGGCGGAGCCTAACCACACATCTCATCGTGAGATCTGATTGGCTGTCAGTACTTCATCCAAGAAGTGTTGGCAGCCATCTTGGCATCTTGTCATTTGAGATGTCATCAGTGATGTCATCAGTGATGTCACTGACCATGTCATGAATGATGCAATATGTGACATCATCAGCAGTGCATTGAGGGCGCGTGAGTTATAGTTAGCAGAACTCACTATAACGGAGGAAATTCTATGGTTTTGTATGAGTGAAATGGGCAGCTAACTATCACACCCCTGAAACCTATGGTTTTTTCTGTGAATATAAATATGTTCAGCTCCAGATGTGTCCATCAGTTGAGTCGTACTCGGCCAGCAGCAGCAAGAGAACTCTCTTTCCATAGTATGGACGGATACCGCTTACAGCCATCAACAGCCTCCGTGTAGGTTTGCCTGACACGTTTCGAAAGCTCCTCAGCTTTCTCTTCCGAGGCTTTCACTGAAAGGATGCGTGCATATGACGTTCCCATTTAAATACGGCACTCCCTCCAATGGGATGGTCATATGGAACTGTGCATTATGGAAAGTATAGTTCGTAATCGATCATCCCCCAAATGGATGCACGCATTATACTCTGTTATTAATAGGTCACATGGACCCCGCAAGCGGGTCCGTCCTAAATCCTCTGCTGTTGGCCCACATAATCGATTTGGTGAATACCTTGTCGAGTGGCCCCCAGTTATCGCAGGGTGGTGCAAACTCCGTGGCAGGACAGCCGCAAATACATTCAGCTCCAGATGTGTTCATCAGTTGAGTTGCACTCGGCCAGCAGCAGCAAGAGAACTCTCTTTCCATGGTATGGACGGATACCGCTTACAGCCATCAACAGCCTCCGTGTAGGTTTGCCTGACGCGTTTCGAAAGCTCCTCAGCTTTCTCTTCAGAGGTTCACGGAAAGGATGCGTGCATATGACGTTCCCATTTAAATACAGCACTCCCTCCAATGGGATGGTCATATGGAACTGTGCATTATGGGAAGTATAGTTCGTAATCGATCATCCCCCAAATGGATGCACGCATTATACTCTGTTATTAACAGGTCACATGGACCCCGCAAGCGGGTCCCTCCTAAATCCTTTGCTGTTGGCCCACATAATCGATTTGGTGAATACCTTGTCGAGTGGCCCCCAGTTATTGCGGGGTGGTGCAAACTCCGCGGCAGGACGGCCGCGAATACATTCAGCTCCAGATGTGTCCATCAGTTGAGTTGCACTCGGCCAGCAGCAGCAAGAGAACTCTCTTTCCATGGTATGGACAGATACCGCTTACAGCCGTCAACAGCCTCCATGTAGGTTTGCCTGACGCATTTCGAAAGCTCCTCAGCTTTCTCTTCAGAGGCTTTCACGGAAAGGATGCGTGCATATGACGTTTCCATTTAAATACGGCACTCCCTCCAATGGGATGGTCATATGGAACTGTGCATTATGGGAAGTATAGTTCGTAATCGATCATCCCCCAAATGGATGCACGCATTATACTCTGTTATTAATAGGTCACATGGACCCCGCAAGCGGGTCCGTCCTAAATCCTCTGCTGTTGGCACACATAATTGATTTGGTGAAAACCTTGTCGAGTGGCCCCCAGTTATCGCGGGGTGGTGCAAACTCAGCGGCAGGACGGCCGCGAATACATTCAGTTCCAGAAGTGTCCATCAGTTGAGTTGCACTTGGCCAGCAGCAGCAAGAGAACTCTCTTTCCATGGTATGGACGGATACCGCTTACAGCCATCAACAGCCTCCGTGTAGGATTGCCTGACGCGTTTCGAAAGCTCCTCAGCTTTCTCTTCAGAGGCTTTCATGGAAAGGATGCGTGCATATAACGTTCCCATTTAAATACGGCACTCCCTCCAATGGGATGGTCATATGGAACATTCTGCTGAATTCAGAGGGAGATGAGTCTAGAGCAGATGACTTCATAACCTGGCTGAATCTCCAGGACACGCTCCTTAAATTTACTCATACTATGATCAGATCTAAATTGGTGTTCCTGGACTTCAGCATTATCGCAGCTAAAGGCACCCTAAAAACAAGCTTTCACTCCAGGCATTTAAAAGACAATCTCTCCTTCGGCAAGTTCCTTAGGTTAAGGAGGAACTGCACAGAGGTCAATGATTTCAGAACACAAGCCAAGAAACTGACAGACAAACGTCTGGCAATGAACTACCCAAAAAAGTTAATGTCTAAAACAATGAAAAGAGCAGTGAGTAATCACTGAGATTCTCTGCTAGAAACACGCCAAAACAGAACACTGTTGAAGACAAGAGACCAATCTGCATAACTACCTTTAACATAGCCTCTGATGGAGTCACCAACATCATTTGACAACATTGGCGTATTTTGAACAGTGGGCAACTTAACATCCCAAAACCACTGTTCTCCCACAAAAGGGGGAGGAATTTGAGAGACATTTTGGTACATACACACCCAAAAACAGGAACCAACTGAGAAAGGAACCAAACTATGTTAGTAACACCACCCACGGGAAATTATCCATGCAGGAATTGCAGTGCTTGCCATCTTACTACCACCACCAAAAATGTGTCCTTCAATAATGGAATGATTTGGGAGTTGCGAAAGCTAACAAACTGTAACACAGCAGGAGTGGTATATCCCATCACTTGCCCCTACAACTTACATTATGTGGGTATGGCCACGAGAAAAGTAAGCACCAGAGTGTGCGAACACTGCAGTAACATCCGGTGTCAGCGCATCACCACAATGATGTCCTCACATTACAAGGAACCGAAACACATACCCAATGATTTGAAGTGGGTTGTCCTTGAACACTTGTGTTACAGTGATAATCTGGAACACAGACTTGTGGAAAAAGAGCAGCGGTGGGTGTAGAAACTCCCCACTCACACCGTGGGATGATAATATCCTGTGGGGCTTCTTATGTTCAAAATGCACAACATTGAGACTAGTGGTGACATCTTTAGGAGTCTCTATAACTAAGTATAATAGCCTACTTTTTTAGAGTACGCGATCACACGAGGACATAACAGTTTGACAACCATCTAACAATAACAATGAAAAAGTCCCACACCAAAATATTGTGTTATACAGACTAGACACTTTTAAACAGTGACCCCCTGCTTGTACATGATTAGTAATACCAGATAACACTGGGAATGTATTATTGAGAGATTCTAACATGCATCTGTCTAACAATGGTACAATTGAGCGTGATAAGGGTGAGTTACTATTCACCGGCAATGCATCGTTGAGAGATCCTTCAGATAACATCTGTCCCATAATGAGACATTTTAGCTGTTAAATAGAACCCACGAAGCAAATGTTAGTTGAAATGTGTATAGTAAAATACTATGATTGAGAGGAACCCCAATGATAAAGCATGCCACCTAGGGGCAACCTTGGTCGGTGAGAGGTCTCTAGAAAAAAAATATTTTTTCTAGACAAGGGTTTACAACAAATTCTTGCTGTATACAATCTAATTCCCTAAGGGCAGGTTTTCTACGATATACTTGATTTTTGTCTAACTACGTAACTGTCGGGAGGATAAACCTAGCCTCTACCTCTGCCTCCCTCTCTACTTTGGCAACCGTATTGTAACTAAACACAGAACACTAGTTTGTGAAATCTGCATAACTTTAGGTGAGCCCAGAGTTCATTACTCTGTCCTTTAATCACTTTTGTTTGTGTGGAGGGTTCTCTCTTTCTATTCTTTGTTCTGATTCTTTGATGGGTGCCAATCCCTTTCATGGTGCATCACAAAATTATCTGGTCCTTATTATTTGTATTTTTGAGAATGATTTCTACATGTCTCATATCATGATTTATATAATTGTCACATATCTGGATTAATATTTGACTACTATAACCTTTGAGAATCTGTATTTGTTTACTATTTATGTACCATGATCTTTTCACTCTTTTAGGTGCTTTACCTCAAACTGACCTTGGTGATGGTTAAATATGTGTTATGTATACAATATATTGAACCATATGTTCCAAAAAAGGTTCAGATGGATCTCATCTGAATCTAGAAAAATGTTCATGCATGCCCTCATGAGTAGCAGACTGGACTGCGACAAAGATCTCTACGCCTGGATCAACATGAAACTACATCACAAGCTGCAGACTATCCAGAACGATGCAGCCAGACTGGTCCTAGACATCTCCCGCCACCACCACATCACCCAACACCTCTGCGATCACCACTGGCTCCCTATTAAATGAAGAATAACCCTCAAGCTCCTCACTCACACTTACAAGGCCTTCCACAATATCAGACCAGCATACCTAAATGACCACCTCTCCCCCCACACACCCAAGTGGCACCTACGATCAGCTGCCCTCTCTTTTGCCACCATCCCACGCATCTACAAGACCAGAGTGGGAGGAAAGTCCATCCCCTACCTCACAGCCAAGGCCTGGAATGACCTTCCCCTGCCACCACCAGCAAACCCCCACACTGCCTCAGTTCAGGAGGTCTGCAAGACCTGTCTCTCAATGGAGTTGCCTCCACCAGCGCATTGAGACCCTTGCGAGTATTTGCACTTAACAAACCTGTGATTGATTGATTGATTGAATTATTGTTCTAGCCTTGATGAGGTCTACTGGTGTAATAAACTGCAGAGATGAAACACGTGTTGGCTAGTGTGTGGTGAAAACAACAGAGAATTACTGACTACTGTCTACAAAAAAAGAACATAAGACGACTGAACAAAAACAAATTAATTAGTGATTGTTTTATAAGTGCTTGAGATCTTCTTTGATCTAGTCGCCCGCCAAAGTCGAAAAATATGACTGGTCGCGTTGGAGTGAGGGTAGGATGCAAAAGGTGAATAGGGCCCGGTATGCTCTTACCTTTCGACTTAGGAATTTCAAAGAAAGGTTTCTGAGAAGGAAAAGTTCAGCGGGCCAAGGCTGCCGGCTTTGTTCGAGGAGAGAGTTTTGTAGTCGAGGCGCTGCTCGACGAAGTCACAGTGAAGAGGTCTACGTTTGGACTCGGTCACTTTCTTGGAAGTTCAAAATTTTTAGCGGGGCGAAGCGGGAGACTGTAGCTGACAAGAGTTGCAGGAGGCCAGATAGCTCTTTGGTGAAGGCCGCTGAACAGGATTTGCTGCTGTAAAGAACGTAGCCATAGCTGCTACAAAGTCAGACTCACTTGTGATGCACCTTGGGTAGATAGCCGATCAGGTTGGTTCCAGTCTCCTCTTGGTTCTCACTTGAGTTTTTAGTCAAAAAATTTCTAGGTTCCAAATTTTGAATTTCGGCTATCTGGGCACCCAAAGCAACACCACCAAGGGTCCAGATGGGGATTAGGACTCACTCAGGTGGGTCCAGGTGTGGGTTCAAGATGGTTGGAGCCTTTTCTGTCCCTGATGCTCTGATCAGAAGGCCAAGCAACTAGCCTTAGTAGTGCTGGGTTCAAGCAATGAAACTGGGTTCAAGCAGCATGGCAGTCCTCTAAGAGTTCAAGGCATGCTCTAGGAGCCAAAGAATTCCTTGCAAGTACAGCAAAGCAGTCTAGTGGAGTACACAGCACACCACAGCAGCAAGCATTCCTCAAGAGTCCTTCTGCAGGTCCAGAAAGTGAACTGAAGAGTGGGTCTGAGAGTCCTCTTTTTATACCTGGTGACTTCTTTGAACTAGGGAAAGTTTCTAGAGAATTCCCTCTCAAGTGCTTGGTTACCAGCTTTTCCTGCTCAGGTTCCAAGTAGGCCTGGGCGAAGCACTACGCTACGCTCGCGTAGTTTGCGAAGTTCGCGCTACTTCGCACTACGCGAACTGCATGTAGCACAGTGCGAACACGCGTAGCGTAGTGTTGCGTAGTGCTACGGTCCTTTTTTGCTTGCTCGCGGTCCTCAACGTCAAGTTGGCGACCGCGAGCAAGCAAAATGACATCCCGGCGAGACTTTTTCCTTGTTCGCGATCGCGAGCATGGAAAATAAACCTCCCGGCGAGATTCCCAACGCGAGGAGGTCAGGTTTCTCATTGCGAGGGGTCGCGTATGCTCGCGACGAGAAACTACCAGTTCGCGTTGAGAAAGCTGCCGCTCGAGTAAAAATCTACTCGAGCAGTAGAAATCTACAGCTCGCACTGTGCAAGATGCCATTTTCAATGATTGCACAGTGCCGGTTGCTTGTCCGCACTGTGCAATCATTGAAAACAACATCTTGCACAGTGCGAACATGTTACTACGCAGTTCGCGAAGTGCTACGCGTAGCTCGCGTAGTGCGAACTTCACTTTGCGTAGCTTCGCGAAGTGCTACTTCGCGAACTACGCCCACCCTTAGTTCCAAGCTACCTGCATGAACAGTCTAGGTGTGTCATGTTTTTTGTGTGAGGGCAGAGCAAAACCTATTCAGTTGCAAGTGGGGCTGTGCCCAGCTCCGTCCTCCAATCTTGCCAGTTGATGACCCACCCAGGCACACTTAATCACACTATTGTGTGGCTTTCTTGGAGAAATAAACAAAGTCCAACTGTCAACTATATCCAGCCATGTGACCCAGTAACAGTCTGCAGGCACCAAAGGATAAGGGCAGGAAAATGGCAACTTTCTAAAAATGACATTTTCAAAAGTGTAACTCAAAATCTGGCTTTACCATTAAAGAGGATTATTAATGATACTTGCTCAGACAACAAACATGAAATGTTCACCTGTTCTCGATCAAAGGTTAGCACTTATAACATGTAATAAGGCAATTCAATGTTATTCTACGGGAGTGGTAAGCCTTACAGTAATGAAAAATAATTTAGGAGTTTTTCACTACCAGGACATGTTAAACTTAAAAGTACATGTCTAACCTTTTAATTACAATGCCCCCTACCTTCTGGTCTACCTACAGCCTACCCTAGGGGTGACTTATATGCAATATAAGTAGGGGTGGGCAGAACTCATGGAGAATTCCGTGGAGTAACATAAAAGCTCCGCCCAACTCTAGAAACATCACATCACCTTCATTCACCTGGAAATAATATGAAGAACAATATGTGTATGTTTATATTGCGCTTCATCTTGAAGATCTGTGGTTCCTAAGTGCCTCAAATAACTGATTTTACTACTATTTCCGCACTCAAATGTTTTCTTTTCTTGACACTTTTATGTTACTTGTCAATATTTCCTAACTCAATAGCTTTCTTTGTATCTACCCCAGGATAACAACAGCCCAAGTTGTCCTGACTGTGATGCAGACCTCTGACCTTCACACTACCCACAGTGATCTGCAGAGGAATCACTTAGCCATTTGACCAGCTAACAACCGGGCTTGAAGGAGAGGTGAATCCACAAGAGCCGGGATTCACACACACCGAGGTGTGTCGACTGCCGAGTAAAGTCAGCATCCCTTACTCCACCGCAAGAAACCAAGGAAGACTCTGATACCTGACTTAGGGTTAGGGAGAGATACCACAGCATCCCTTACTCCACCGCAAGAAACCAAGGAAGACTCTGATACCTGACTTAGGGTTAGGGAGAGATACCACAGCTCACGTGACAGGAACTGTTCGGCAACATAAAGGAGGACCCAAACCGACTGAGCTATCTCAACAGCTAAAGTGAAGAATAAGTCAGGGAAAATCACCTTGGATGGGCTCAATGATTGGGGCACGTGGAATAAAGACCCCCTCGTGACCAAGGCGCCACCAGCCAATTGGGCCAGGCCCTAGGAAAGTGGACGCTCACTTTGGTTTCTCATCTATTCCCATGGTTACCAAGAGTATATTCACTTTGCTTTACCTATTGATGCTGCAAACAGATACTAACTCCTGCTTAATCAGGGGAATCCAAAAACTGAATCTTTACTTTACGCTTGAAAAATATATGTTATTATTACCTAATGATAGTGATTTTATCTAGTTAAGAACTGAAAAAGAATAAATTCTTACAGAGTTTCAAAAAAGCGATTTTCAGGGTGCACAAAATATATGCAACATGTTCTTATCCCAAGGAGCTATCTCACTAGCTAAATTAAGGATTTGAAAAAATAAACTCAGTAGGAGTCTGTAGCCGAGGTAAGTGAAATTGTGAGGCCAACCGGGTGCTTAGATCTGGACATAGTAGTCTTTTCTGATCTTATGTCTCCTTGCTTGTGGCTATTTGAGGGCAGGATGAATGGGAAACCTCAGATAAAATGCATATTTCTTACCTGAAATTGAACATATAATTACTACTTATATTGCTACTCACTGCACTGCCCTGTGAACCATAAAAGACTCGATGGGCCCTGCCAGGGTTCGATCCGGCCTCCACAAGGTTAAACCAGATTGTGGGGTGGATGCATTGGTCTACTGGGCCACCAGACCCGTCACAACTCAACCCAAGGATTATTCATCTTTTTCATCTTCAAAAGAATGAGAAGATGAACGAAGGATGGATATTCGTCAGTTAGTAATAGTAATGTTAGCCCCAAGTTTCCTAGTATTTGTCTTAAAATTTTGAACACGGTGCTAGATTCATACGCTGTAATTTCAAGGAAACTCAGACGCATGCAAGAAAGTTTTGAAAAAAATATTACCTTTTCCGAGATGCCCTGAGGAGCTCTAGGTGACAGGGCAGAGTTCAGATTTGTGAGTGCAGCAAGCAGTGGGATCCTTCATGCACACTCTGAGCACTCATCTTGTAAAGTTGTGCCCACTGAGGGCTTAGTTACGAGTCTGCTGGTTTACGGACCGCCAGACTCGTGGGGGCACGGCGGTGGCAGTCTCCTGACTGCTCTATTACAATGACCGCAATAGGCATGGTGGGACTGCTGCGGTTCCGCCAAGCATCTTCCGAGTTTTCTCTCCGCTGGCAGTATCTTGGAGGTTCCTACTCCATGAACACCGTGGCGGTGAGGAAACAAAGGGAGCTCTGCATGGCCCCATGTGTCTCCGCCATATGTGGATGCATACAGGTGGGTACAAAATGTGCCCCCCTGTGTGCATGCACCCCAGTTCCTGCACAGCATGGACTCAATAATCCATGCCATCCAGGAACTGTTTTTTGTATTCCCATTGCGGTTCCCATTTTCAGGGCACCGCCATGGGAACATCCCTAAAAAAGTCCACCAGACAGGAGGAAACTCCTAATCTGACGGGCGGCCCAACCACATCTTTGGCGCTGCAGCAGCGGGGCGAATCCGGCACTGCACCACAAATGCCATAATCAGGCCACAAATGTCCAGAATGTGCCTCTGTAGCTGTCTGTATGGCACAGGGTCCTCTTGGAAAAAAAGAAAACTACGTCACAGCCAAAGTAGGCCCCCAGAGAGACTTGCTAATGGCTTTTCCGGCACGCTCTGAGCAGTGCCCAGAAGAACCCACTACTTCTGCAACCCGTCGGCAATGATAGAGTTAGGCAAGCTCACATGACTTGTGAATGTGCAAGTTGAATGGAAGAAGGTTTGGCAATAACAAAACGCAAAGGATTACAGTGACACCACTTTATTCATAGCATGAGGAATATCCACACAAGGATATTACAGAAGGACTAACGTTGAGAAGCCTCTGCTCTTGCTGACCATACGTGAAGCAATAACAGTTTTGCCTGATTATACAACGGCAGCCTTTTTAGACACAGCAGAAGATTCGAGTTGGAAGTCACATGACCCTCACGAGATGGAAAGACCTTGCAAAACATCTATGGTCATACTAGTGACCTTGTTTAAAGGATGACAGTTCAGTCTGAATGTGTCAATTACTTAGGCCCTACTGAATTCTGTTTGTGCATTACATTAAAAAACCCCAGTGAGGTGAAGAGCACCAGAGATTCACGGCACACCCTCAGCCTTACCAGTGACCTTCAATGAGAGGTGCAGGATGAGTATGCAGATGGAGAGCACGCAGCACGTTCCTTCCAAGTGCAATCAGTCAGGGCTGGATCAGCACCCCCTGGCACTGATGGAATTCTACTGTGCTTCACTTCCCTCACATGTTTTTTTTTTTTACAAATGGTTGGCTTCAAATCATTAGCTGGACCTGAACCTCAGGCCCAGGAACGGGCATTGCAGGCCCTGATGGGGGATGGCTGCGGTGGCATTAGGCTCTGTTGGGAGGCGGTTGGGTTCGGGTGGGGGAAGCTTCCGTTCCAAAAGGATTTACGGAGGGTGAGGCAGGAGTCGGCTGGGACAATGTTCAGGTAAACCAGCGAAGGGGGTTTGTTGTTTCTTCGATGCAATGCCAGAGCTGTTTGATTTGTGTGCATGCCAAAGATCTTTGAAATTTTGAAAGCAGTCGGGTGGGTGGCTGTGCCGGCATACTCCGCTCTTCCAGCGGTTAGCAGAGCATTTTTTGCCAAACTCTGTGCTCCAAGCGGAGAGCGAAGGGGCAAAACTCTGCAAACTCCACCGGTGGAGTGGAGTATGCCACCCAACCCTACATAAAAGGGGCGTTGAAGGCTTGGCAAGGGATTTATATTGTGAAGTCAAATTAGCAGTTTAAAACTGCATTCAGGCTGCAATGGCAGACCTAGGACATGCTTTATGGGGCTACTTAAGTGGGTGGCACAATAAGTACTGCAGGCCACTAGTAGAATTTAATTTAAAGGTCCTGGTTGTATCATATATCACTCTGTAAGGGACTTATAGGTAAATTATATATGCTAATCAGGTGTAAGGCAATTTTATTATGTTTTGAGGAGAGTGCACATGCACTTTAGCAGCACTGGTTAGAAGTGATATAGTGCACAGAGTCCTAGACCCACCAAAAACACATTTCAGCAAAATGTGGAGGGGAAAGGCAAAGCATTTGGGGGAACCTTGCAGGGATGACCAAGTCCAACAACAGTACCATCAAGGCTTCCTGTAGCAGAGTTGAAGAAGAATGCATGCAGTGAAAATACATTTATAAGACATGATCCAAGGGTAGATACTCCAGATGTTTGTGTTGGAGTTTTTGTAGTCATGAGTTCCCAGGGAGAACTACCAGGCTGAGCTGGGACAGGCCGGGCGTAGCTTCAGTTGGGATAATGGGTCAGACCTCAAATGCATTCTTGGTTCAGAAGTTGGGTCTGAGGGCCCTGAGTTGGGTCTGCTATGTTTGTTTTGGCATTTCTTGTTGTTTCACTGAGAGATTTTAACTTGTTCATTTTTTGGATCGGAATCTTAAAAATATATGATGACTGGTTTACCCAAAGCCTAGTAAATCTGTACCCATAATTGTACTACTTGAATGGTTGCAATTTGTTTACTTTTTTGAATACACAAATATTGGAAGTAGAAGACCTGGAAAGCTGCACCAGTCTCATGTTTCCAGGCATACTACTGGCTATCAAATTTCCAAAAGGTGATCGGATGAATGCCTGCAAATAGTCTAACCAGTGGTAATCTCTCAAGGTCGCATACCAAACCCTTGTTTTCTGCCCATTGTGCCACTCTAGGCAGAGGCCCACCTAATATTCTTCTTTGGAAGAACTTCTGAGAAAGTTCTTTGAATTGCTTCTTCTTAAACCTATACGGTTGGTCTTTTCTTTTTCTGGCATTATGTTCGTTTGAAAAAGAATATGATTTTTTGTTAAATGTTGACATATCTTGAATACAAGTTACATCTGCAGAAGAAAGTTTACATGGTTTTTATAAACTTTTTTTATAAAGGACTGGGTGCTTTTACCTGATTTCCATGTTTTCTTTTTACCATTATTTCCTTTCTTGGCTGTATTTCATGTTTGCAGACTTCTTGGTAGTTCTGCAGATTTCTCTTCTTCTTTTTGTGGTTATTCAATGGGATCGGTAATTGGTTGTAAACTGTATAGAGAAAATGAAAGACAGATAATATTTATTTCCACTTATCATACAGTTATTACTTAAATATTTGTTTATGTTGATGGATTATAGGAAAAACTGGGCCCTACGACAAGATTTAAAATAAGGGCCTGATTTAGATCTCGGCGGATGGATACCTCCTTCACAAAGCTGATAGATAACCCGTCAGCCGAAATATAAATTCCATTCTATCCAGTGGCTCTGTAACCATTGTGACAGAGTAACCTGTCCAACAAGATGTAAATCAGTCCCTGACTACAATTTGGTTGTAGTAGTGTTTCATGAAGAAGTAACTCTTTCTTATTCAAATCAATCCAGAGTCCCTTTTAGACAAGCACAGAATCTCTCTTAACACCCCTGTACAAGTTAAATGGAGGGTGCAAAGGGCTTTACTAATGAAGCCACGAATATCTACGGATGTTTTCTCAGAATAAAGAGGATGTTTGTTTCAGTTCACAAACAGATATCTGTTTAGTGACACTTTTGAAGACAATAAACGATCTGTCTAGAAGGATCCATAAAAACAATGGGCCTTATGTTATCACATTTTAACAGGATGCAGATTATGTATTGTTCAGTTTGATCAGAGAGGGGCTACTTTTCTTATAAGTGTATACAGGCTAAATGGTTCTTTATATAAAACAACATTGCCTCTCTGTTGAGACATGTGTTCATAGCGAAGTCTTGTGAAAAGCTTTACTCAGAACGCCATACCTCTCTAAAGATGTTTTGTCTGAGTGAATAGGGTGCTTCGTTTACTACAGTAAGAGCACCCTATATAATGATTCATATGATCAGAATTACCAGTCTGTGTAGAAGGACTATATTTCAGCATACTATACAGTCTGCACATTAGAGTTTGATCAAACAGTGGTCTAATCTCATCCTACCCTGCAACAGCAGTCTCTCTTAGTGACAGCTCAATAGTGAGCTATTGCTTTGTGTAGTAGACCTTAGAGAACTAGTACCTCCTGTTTTCTTAGCTTTATAATAAGCAAGCTGTCTAGTGATACCTCTAAACAAACTAAACGGAGTGTGTGCAAGGCCTCAGACGAACACTAGCCCCTGTGCTACTACATTGTATCAGGGAGGAGATGGGGGATAGTAAACTTTGATGTAAAAGCAGAGGTTTGTAATACAATTGCATACATAGTGATTGTCTTTTGCTGCCAGAACATTCCCTCTCTACTAGTAAGTCTGTGCTTCTTATTGGTTGGGGGTCAAAGGCTTTAGCGAGTAATCCTGCTCTACACAAAGGCATCTCCTCTGAGAGAACATGGTGTATGAATGGGTTTACTGACAGCAAGATCTCTGCTGATATCTCTGAAGAGAATGAAGGGTTAGTGTACAAGGTTTAAGACACACATAGGCCCTTTCCTACCTGATTTAAACAGAGTAGAGTTTTGCTTTGGTAGTGTTGATGAAAGAGTTACTCCCTCTTATACAAGTCCATACAGAGGGACTTATTCACTTTTATAACATGACACCATCTCTCATGACACCCCTCTACAGGTTGAAAAGTGGGTGTGAAGGGCTTTAATAATGAAGCAATCTATTTAAACAGAAGTTTCCTGAGAGTGAAGATAGTTTTAGTTTGAGGTGAGAAAGAGCTATCCGTCTACTGACATTTCTGGAGAGGATAAAGGATGTATGTAGAAGGATCTATGCAAACACTTGGCCTAGCATTATCACAGTTTAACAGGGCACAGACATTGTATAGTACTGTGTTAGGAGAGAGATGCTAATTTTCCTAAAAGATGTATACAGGCTAAATGCGTTCTTTTTTCATATAAACATAGCCGCTCTGCTGAGGGTTCTATTCAATGTAAAGGGTGGGTGTGAAAGGCTTTACTGAGAAAGTCATCTCTCTGTAAAAATGTTTTGTCAGAGTGAATAAGCTGTTCAGTTCAGTACAGTAAGACCACCCTCTGTAATAATTTCTGTGAGCGCAATAGAGAGTTTATGTAGAAGCATTGAGAGAATAAGTAGGCTATGTGCTTCTATACATTCTGCATGGTACAGTTTCATGAAACAGTGATCCTGCTCATGTTTAATGAAACAGTGATCACTGCGCTGTAACCACAGTGTCTCTAAGTGACAGCTCAACATAGAGCTAATGCTCTGTGTAGACCTTGGAAAACAAGTACCTCCTGTGAGACATGAGTTTATAAACAATAAGCTGTTAAGTGATTTCTCTGAACAGACTGAAGGGCATGTGTACAAAGTATCAAACAAACACTAGACCCTGTGCTACAACTTTGTATCAGAAGCAAGATGGACAATAGTAAAGTTTGATGTAGAATGAGAGGTTTGTGATAGAACTGCATACAGATTGATTGGCTCACTTTCTTCAGAACATTCCCTCCCAACTAATAAATCTGTAGAGGTTATAGTTGGATGTAAAAGGCTTTACTCGGTAATCCAGCCCTGTACAGAAGCATCTACTCTGCGAGACCATGGTCTATAAATGGGTTACCAGACAGCCACTGAAGAGAGAAAAGTGTTAGTGTACAAGGTTTAAGACAAACACTAGAACTTCTTCTATGAGATTTAAACAAGGTACAATTTGGTTGTGGTAGTGTTTCATGAAAGAGTAACTGTTACTCGTACAAGTCCATACAAAGTGAATGCTTCCCCTTTGTAACAGCACGCCATCTCTCCTGACAATCCCCTACAAGTTAAACAGTAGCTGTGGAGGGATTTACTAACAACGTGGACATTCTACTGAGACCTCTCCACATGTTAAGTGCTGGGAGTAAAAGGCTTTTCTTAGAAGCCCACCCCTTTACAAAGACCTTTTCTGTGAGTGTACTGCATGTATGATTGCTTTATCAACAGAACCCTCTCTAATTACAACACTGAATACAACACATTTTAACAGTGTGCAGATTAAATAAGGTGCAATTTGATAAAACCTTCAGCCTATCTCATACAACTTTATTGACCATGAATGCTTCAGATTACTGTCAACATGCACTCTGTAGAAAACATATCTGTACAGAGTGAAACCTGATTGTTAAACAGTTTAGTAAGGAACGTATTTCTTTTGCTAACATATTTACTCTGAGTGACCTGCATTTATTATATAATTCAGTTGTTGCACACTCTCTAATGTGAAACAATCCTGTATATGTCTACAAACTTTGAGTAAGGAAGTAAGCTCTCCCCACACATCTTACTTTCAGTAAAAATTGTTAATAACAGTTTGAAAAAACAGCCTCAATACTTACACATCACTACAGTGTAAAACGCTATGTAGGTTCTATAACCGAACGACTATGCTCAGGCTTTCCAATTTTAACAGGGTATACAATCTCTACAGTACATTTTTCATACATTAAACATTTTCGTACCTTAAATTCTTATCTTGAAAATCTACACAGGGTGAATAATTCATTTTTATGACAATATTTCCTCTTAGCTCACACTTGTTACCTAGGTACCATACCCTTCATTGAAACATTCTCTCCACTTCAAACACCTTTTATAATAGTGAACACACTTTCTCACTGTGTTTAGGACACCCACGGTCCAAAAATATATATAGTAAACACAATACTTGGAATATATATCAACCATTCTGGAGAGACACCTACATCTCAAAACAAAAGAATCTGCATAACCATTTATAAACCTAACAACATATCAAAGATAGAATTAGATAAGGTTCAATAGCAAGCACTGTTCATTTATATTTGCTTTTTAAACATTCAAATTATTAGAACTCTCATAATAAACAAATATTTTTAAACTGGATATATTATTTAAGTATATAGTGGCAGACTTTATCGTTTAATGTCACTATAGACCTCATCGGACAAGCGTCTGACTGCCATCGCCTTGGGCAGGTGTCCAAACGACTATATGTCGACCGTCCCACCTGTCCGATTACCATGCGAACACCTTGCAAGCAGTCGGAAAACTGCTCTTTTACATTGCAGCTTGTGCTGCGGCCCTTGAAAAGGGCCACAGCACAACCTGCAGTGGATAAGGGCTTTTCTCAAACACTCATGCACCATGTGCCAGGCACGATCTGGTGCCTGGCACACGGTGCATGGATGTTTGGGTAGCCACCACATGTACGCCTCTAGGCCCACAGCAGAGGCCCATAGAGGACATGGGCCCTGCTAGGGGCCCCTAAAGTCCATACCGCCTGCCTTTACATGGCGATCAGACTGCCATTTAAAGGCAGAGGGAAAAGGGACATCATAATGTCTATGGCGGTGCCTCCGCAAGCACTGCCCCCATTGTAGGGATTACTCTCCAACCGATACTCTGACAGGCTCCTGGAGCCTGTCGGAGGCGTCTATCGGTACCTCTGCCTGTTGCACTCTGACCAACCAAATCATTATGCGGTCGTCAGACCGCAGCCTCAGATGTCGTACAGACTGCCACCGACAGCCTGTTGGTGGCGATCCGCCGACATCATAATCGGGCCCTACAGTTTTAATTATCTGCAAATAAAGCTGTATATTGAAGGTAGATGAATACATCAATCTCCTTTTCTTAAAAATCAAATGACCTCTGCAGAGCACAAGTCAAAGAGATTACACTTCCTTCTCCTCCAACTCGACATGGGCAATCTCAGGTGTCTGAGGTTCTACAACAGATAGAAGTGTCTGAACCGTCAAGCCTTGCAGCCAATCATGCCATAGTTTTTTAAAAACATTTTGTAGAGGAAATGTCACCTATTGACTGACCCTAATATAACTTCACTACTGCATTCTTTACACAACAAATGTTTCTGTTCCAGAGTACATATACTAAATGTACCATAATCCCCGTTAATGGTTCTCTAAGCATTTAATCTAGCTCAAATATTAACATTCACAACCTCTGCTTGAAGACCTGGTTGTTCGATGGATAGCCCTCAACAGCAGATCTTTCCCCCCTCAGTGCTTGGATAACCTCATGGGTGATAAGCAGCTCTCTATAAATCCTGATTGATTGATTGGTTGTGTTAACCAGTTGAAAGCACTTGTAGTGCAGAAAGATACAATCTTTTCTCTTCTTGTGCAATCAATTTTGTGAGGCTCTTGCGAGATCGAGCGAATACCGCATGGCAGGGCCACTCAGTAAATTTCCATGTAACTCTCGCAAGAGTCTCGCGGGACTGTACGAGCCCCCCACATCGAGCTTTACTTATAGAAGCTTGTAATTGACTCTTGCGTGATCATTGAATGATTTGAAAATCACCCAATAGAAAGACTCCTCCTGTTTAACAAGTGACTCTGCACCATACAAACATTAGCTAATACCAACCTAAGCCACTTTTCTAACTGCCTCCCATCCATTTTTTCTCGTTTCTTGTAAGTCCATATTCCTTCTGAAGCGTACTCATTCTGCTGGGCACTCCTCTTGTGACTCAAATATCCATACTGAGCCATAGTTGGCCTTCTGGGTTTTTGACACAACTTTATCCACTGGGCTAGAGAATATGTCATTAATTGTGGTATTGACAAGAATCTAGGATTTCCAAACTTGGACATCACTTGGATTGGCCATAAAGGTATGAATTTGCATCAGTTGTTACCAATGGTTGATAGCATTTTGGATGGTGAGCATCCAGACCTAATGAGAGTGCACTGTGGTAGCATTGACCTAGGGACAATCACAGGAGTTGCGTTTGAAATCCAAATCAAGGAGACCTCTTCACACATGATGGCTTTCTTTTCTCACACTGCCTTTGTATATTCTAATTTACGTCAAAGAGTTTTGGGAAAAATGTCAATGGTCAAAAGAGTTTTGTCCTAAGATTGAGAAATCCAGGAAACATGTCAATAAAACATTTTCTGCATTTCTTCATGACCATGGCATTGGCTCTATATATCATAACAATATACATTTTGATATGGCAGGTGTCTATAGGGGAGATGAAGTACACATCACTCCAGATTGGAACAGGATTTTCCTAAATAACACCAAAGAATGCATTCAGTACTATGTGTAACTGAACACTACACACTATAATCACAAAGTCTCTTTCAAAGCCACCCTATTCTTGCATCATATTATTATTTGATGTTATAACTCCACTTTTTGAAAACAAATACTGACACCTGCAAGACTTTCGCGAGAGTGGGAGCACCCAAATGCCTGCCTCAACCTGTATATTTGTCTAACTCTCATGAGAGTCTTGCAAACTCAAACACTTAGCATATATCTGATGGATTACAGCCATGTATTCTTGGGTGTGGGTAGTAGAGTGTACAAGCACATAAGCTTCTCTGCTGAGACCTCTCTCATCAGGCAGATTTTCGCTACGCCTCCCTACTTATTTCCGCTCACGCAAGAGGGTCTCGCGAAATCATACATTTCTTTTGTAGACATAATTTACACCCTCTTTTATTACAGTTCCTTAGAGTTCCCACTACTAGGGTATGGGCAGAAAGTAGTCTCTTTACTCAGAGCTTTCCAGATTATGACAGTAGTGTATATTAGCGAGACTAGGCTCTATGATGACACCTCTCTGCAGGGTGACTAGTATGCATGGTAGTTTGTGGGAGGGACTGGCCTCTCTGCTGAGACTTCTTTCTCAGATGATGGGTGACCATAGTAGGGTGTGTGAAAGGACTGCCCTTTTTGCTGGGACCTCTCTTGGATGACAAGTGTATGTAGTAGGGTATTGGGAGGGACTGGCCTCTCCATTGAGACCAGTCAGTCAGATGACAAATATGCATAGTAGGATGTGGAGAGGGACTGGCCTCTTGTTTGAAACCTCTCTGTCAGATGACAAGTGTGCATAGTAAGGTGAGTGAAGTGACAGCCCTCCCCGCTGAGACCTCTCTTTCAGATTAAGGGTGTGCGTAATTAGGTGAGGGGAGAAACTGGCCTCTCCTTTCAGTCCTCTCTCTTAGAAGAGGGTTTGCATAGTAGGGTGTATTGCGGAACTGGCCTCTACTTTCAGACCCCTCTCCCAGATGACTGGTGTGTGTAGTAGAGTGTGTGGAGGGTGTGTAGTAGAGTGTGTGGGCCTCTCTGCTCAGAACTCTTCTGTAATGACAGTTGTGCGTAGTAGGGTTTGGAGAGGGACTGGGATCTTCTTTCAGACCTCTGGCTCTCAGATGAAGGGTGTGTGTAGTGGGGAGTGAGCAGTGTAGGAAGCTGGCTCTGTATATGCTATACCAAAGTAAGGTATAGTGCGCACAGGGTCCAGGAGATCCCCAGTGGTATAGCAGAATCAAAATTAGATAATCACTAACAGTTCTCTTTGTGGTAGTATGGTCGAGCAGTTAGGCTTATCGGGAGAGTGTGTTAAGCATTCATTGCATTCACTCAAACAAGACTGAAGGCACACACTCAGAGACTAAATCAAGACCAATTAGGTAAGTATAAAAAAGATATACTTATGTTTTATTTCTAGAACCAAGCAGGACTTGGTACGGGTAGGTAAAATATATTTTCAAATGCAAAACGTTACAAGGAAATGCAGTTGGGAAAGGAATTGCAATCATTGCAGGTTTGTATTTACCGTAAAATACAAAGAAATTACTCTTGCTTACTTTTGCGTTGCTTTTGGATTACAGTGACTATTTGGGGTGATATGCCTAGATATCACAGTGGATCCTACAGTACACTGGTAATTAAGACACTTTCTGGTTTAAAGAACTGTTGCTTCTGGTCCATACAAAAACAGGTCAACACACATTTTTACGAATAAAATCTTGTAACATTGGTACCTATGGGGAAAAGAGGGTTTTTGGTTTGCAGGTAAATAAATGACCTGCAAGAAGAGTTTTTTGGGGTCAGAACCAAGGTTCCCTAAGGTTCACTTAGGCACTCAAATTGCACCTCCAGCGGCACAAGGGCGGCCAGGTGCAGATTGCAGGGGCCCATTTTTTCACAAATGGGGCTAGGGGGTCTTCGGTCAGGGCCGATCACGTGTTGGAACAAATCTCCTTGGGTCACCCAAGGGCTTAGGGGCATCAGGTGCAGGGGTGTCTTTTGGTGCCTGGTCTTCTTACCAGCTCCAGTCGCGGTCGGAAGGACCTTTCAGGTTGAGGCTGCATGCGTCAGCTTGAAGTTCGAGGTAGGTCAGGGATCACCAGATCCTAGGTCAGGATCGCTGTGGAGACCTCCTCGTGGGCTTGGGCCAATCAAACTCGGTTGTGGGAGTTGATGCACAACCGCAGAGCCGCCTGGGTCTGGGTTCTGTGTTGGAGTCTTTGTTGAGCAAATCCGGTGCTTATGAGAGACAGAGTCTATGAGATGAGTGCAGGGCACGTCCTCCGGGTTCGGGGTGGAAGATGGCTGATGGACATGCTGGGGTTTCTTCTGTAGGCAGGTCGGTGTCCGGACAGGCCAGTAGGACTGGGGCCAAATCAGTTGGTCTCCACTTCTTCCTGGGGCAGAATGGCTCTTTGGTCCCGCTTCTTTCTTCCTAGAATCTGAGGAGGCAAGGTTCAGGGTCGCCCCTGAATAGTAAATTTAGGGGCGTTACAGGGGTGGGCAGGTTGGGACCAATAGGTCTCTTTCTTGGGGTGAGCACACCCCCAATTATGCCACCCTCCAGAGGGAGGAGGCATGAGCCTCTCACTATTTGTCCGGGTCCCCTATTCTTCAAGATGGAGGGGACTGAGATGTGTGCTTCACCTTGCCTTCCCCACCTGAGGGGTGGGGTTGGCAAAGGTGGGCACACCTCTCCTGCTCCTAACTTGGTTTTCCTGCCGATTCTCCTGCCCAACGTAGGGGTCAGAACCGGTGGGAGCCAGTTGCTGGGTGCCGCAAAAGGTAGGGATATCTTACAAAGACAGCAGGCCTTTAAATCTTCCCCTTTGTGGACCCAGCCCATCCTGGGGGAGAAGGCATGACACCTCTGCCCAGGATGGGCATTGTTTCTTGACCCAGAGTTCAGAGGCCCTCTACTCAGGGGTCCAGAAACCTGTCTGGTGGTGTCAAATGGCGGGCAATCATTCAGAAACCACACCAGGGCTGGTCGTTTTTCAGGGGGCATCTCTAAGATGCCCACTGAGTGTATTTTACATTAAATCCCACACTGGCATTAGTGTGGGTTTACTGTGCTGAGAAGTTTGCTGCCAATCTTCTCAGGTTTCAGTAAAGCCATTATGGAGCTGTGGAGTTTGTAATGACCAACTCCCAGACCATATGCTCTTTATGGCTTTACTGCACTTAAACAATGTCAAAGAATGGACTTCGACACTGTAGGGGTACCGTGCTCAAGCAACTGTACCCTTAGGGGGCTAGTGCACCATGCTAAAGTGGTGACTTACCTAGGCCCAAGGTAGTGGGTTCCAGGCATGACGCACAGGTATATGTGTGCTATGTTGACCCCACACTTTTCTCCGCACTAAAACATGTAGCCTGCAATGGCAGTGTGTGAGTGTGAAGGTGCAGGGCTTCTAAGGGTGGCAAAAGAGGTGCTGTAGCCCTTAGAGGCTATCACTGATCCCAATGCCCTTGGTAACCATAGTAACTTTTACAAAAACCTTACCTGTGGCCAGAGATGTGCCAATTGTGGGTACAAAGGTACAGGTTTGGGAAAGAACACAGGTCATGGGAACCTGATTGGAAGGGACCCAGGGCACATCAAGTCAAGTTGCATCAAATGTTAGGCAAATATGGGGGGTAACCATGCATAAATGGGCCCTTTTCTACAGGCATGGACTGGCCTCTCCTTTAAGACCCCTATCTCAAATGATGGGTGTGCGAAGTAGGGTGTGAGGAGGGACTGGGCTCTCCATTTAGACCCCTCTCTCAGATGATGAATGTGTTTAGTAGGGTGTGTGGAGGGAATGACCTCCCTGCTCAGACCTCTGTCTGTAATGACAGCTGTGCGTAGCAGGGTGTGGTGAGCGACTGGCCTCTCCTTTCAGACCTGTCTGTCAGATGACAAATATGCACAGTAGGATGTGGAACAGGACTGGCCTCTTCTTTCAGACCTCTCTGTCAGATGACAAGTGCGCATAGTAAGGTGTTTGAAGCGACTGGCCTCCTTGCTGAGACCTTTCTCTCAGATGAAGGGTGTGTGTAATAGGGTGAGGGGAGAAACTGGTCTCTCCTTTCAGACCTCTCTCTTAGATGATGGTGAGAGTAGTAGGGCGTGAGGAGGGATTGGCCTCTCCTTTCAGCCATCTTTCTCAGATGGCAAGTGTGCATAGTTGGGTGTGGGGAGGGACTGGGCAGACCCCTCTCTCAGATGACAGGTGTGCATAGTTTGGTGTTGGGAGGGACTGGCTTCTCCTTTAAAATCCCTCTCTCAAATAATGGGCCGCATAGTGGAGTGTATGGGGAGCAACTGGCCTCTCCTTTTCAGATTCCTCTGTAAGATGGTAACTACGTAAGGTGTGTGTATGGACTGACCCCTCTGCTAAGACTATTCTCTGTAATGATGGATGTGCATAGTAGGGTGTGAAGAGGGACTGGACTCTCTTTTCAGACCTCTTTTTGAGATGATGGGGGTGCATAGTAGGGTGCGTGGAGGAACTGACCTCTCTCCTACGACCTCTCTCTGTAACAACAGGTGTGCATAGTACAGTGTGGAAAGGGACTGGGCTCTCCTTTTAGACCTCTCTCTCAGATTACTGGTGTGTGTAGTAGGGAGTGGGCAGGGTCTGGCTGCTTCTTTCAGACCTATCTCTCAGATGACGGGTTGTGAATAGTAGGGTGTGGAAGGGACTGGCCTTTCCTTTCAGTCTCCTTTCTCAGATGCCGGGTGTGAATAGTAGGGTGTGAAGAAGGATTGACCTCTCCTTTCAGGCCCCTCACTCAGGTGATGGGTGTGTGTAGTAGGGTGTACAGGGAGGGAGTATCCTTTACTTTCAGACCTCTCTCTCAGATGATGGGTGTGTGTAGTAAGGTGTGTGGAGAAAGACTAGTCTCTCCACTCAGACTTCTCTCTTGGATGAAGGGTATGCATAGTATGCTGTGGTCAGGGACTTTCCTCCCCACTAACAGCCCTCTCTTTGATTATTGGCGTGCATAGTTGGGTGTGGGATGAGCCTTGATTCTACTCACAACTCTTGCCAAGCCAATGGGCATAAATAGTAAACTCTGATAAAGACCATCTCCTGTAAGACTCCTTCCTACAGTAAAAAGTGTATACTACAGTGTATTCAAAGATGACCTACTCCTTCCTATTTTTCATGATCCTTCAAGAGTCTTGCAAGGTTGTACAGTTTAAAAAAACATAACCTTCTATTCATCATAGTACTTATGTCTTACCCACTTCCTCTCAATACCAAGGGCCAGGATATGTATTTCTACTAGTAGAATGTATTGAGAACTCACCTACTCCTTTTTACTATTCAACAGCCTGCGAAAGTCCCACGAGATTATATATATTTTTTTAAACAATGTACATTTATTTTCATCACAGCAGTAATGCCTTAGAGAGACCATATTTCCAAATCTAGGAAGACAGAATGCCTTTCTGCAGCCCTCAGACAGCTGTTTTACTTAATTTCCACAACACCTGCAAATTTTCACAGTAAACAGTAACGGCAGACATTTAATTTCTAAAACTCTAACAGCCAGCCAATTGGAGCCTTTGTGGACTCGCAGGAGTGCATGAAGGCTCACCGAACAAATTGGCCTCTTGCCCAATCACAGAGCTCCATTTTTTAAATTTGTGCTCTTGTGGGATGCTCGTGAGCCGACTGTCCAAATATATATTTTTTGTTTCCCCTATATATTTTTAAAAAGACGGAACAGGTTTACATGAAATCATAAAAAGCACAATGTGTGGATCAAAATTTTGCTTCTTTTCAAATTTGGTGCAATTCCGTTCAGCAGTTTTTGCTGTAGCCGGTCTTAATGAAGTCTGCAGAAAATGCATGGGGATTTTGTTTTTTTTCGCGATCCACTTTTTTCTCAACCCTTGCTGGACGGGATCACCCCCAAAACTTTCCAGAAAGGTGGGAGGTTTTGTGAAGAATGATCAACCGGGCCTAAAGTTATTAGCAACCCAAAAAAGATTCTGTCTTTGGAAAAGCAAAGCTAATTATTACTACGTTATGTTATGTTATGTTATGTTACTGGGTACTTATGAAGCGCACGGCTACTCCATAGAGTGTCTCTGCACTGAAAGGACCCTGAGACAGGTAGTGTACACAAAGGCAGATAGACCTCATTCTACTGTTGGAAGAGCCAGGTTTTAAGTTTTCTCCTGAAGACAAGGAGATCCTGCATCTGTTTTAAAGACAGGAGCAGGCTGTTTCAAAGCTGAGAAGCAACCACTTGGAAGGAGCGACCACCCATATGAGAGCGCCAAAACTTTGGAATGGATGCCAGCTGCTGGGCAGAGGACCTCAAGATCCTTAGTGGGGTATAGTGCTGAATCCTGTCCCTGGTGTAGGCAGCCCCCGAGTTGTGAAGGGCCTTGAAGGCCAGAACTAAAGCTTTAAAATGGATCCTCTTCCGTACCGGCAGCCAGTGCAAGGATCTTAGGTGGGGGACATGTGTGTCCTGGGTGTCACCATAAGTATGGCTCCGGCCGCCGCATTCTGTACTACCTGCAGGCGGCCAAGTTGATAGTCCGGAAGGCCAAGTTACAGGACATTGACGTAGTCCAGCCTAGATGTGATCAAGGCCTAGACCACCGTCTTCCTGTGTTGGACTGGGAGCAAAGGGAGGAAATTCCTCAACCTTTTCAGTACCCCAAAGCAAGTACAGGCCACCGTTTGGACCTGGGACTTCATGGACATGTCAGCGTTCAGTTTGACCCCAAGATTTTTCACTGAGGTTACTGAGCTTGCCGGGGGAGACATATTTCGAGGCCACCATTGGCGCCATTCCTCGCCTGGGTTATGGCCGAAGAAAATAATCTCCGACTTTTCTGGATTACACATCAGTTGGTTCTGTCTGAACCAGGCAAATACCTTAGTCAGATAGGCATTAATCTCACTTCCTCTCAGCGCGATGCCTTTTTCGCAAGTGAACAACAGTACTTGTCATCAGCATATGATATTATTTTTGCACCGTAATCTTCTACTAAGAGCGCAAGGGTGGCCATATATACATTAAACAGGGTGGGACTCAAAATTGATCCCTGTGGGACTCCGACTTTCATAGGGGGGATGAGGGACGAGAAATGAGGGGACCATACTGTTTGCTGGCGACTATCCAGAAAGGAGGTAAACCAACTGAGGACCGTGCCCCCGATACCGCAGTTCTGCAGTCTTTGCAGGAGTCGATCATGGGGCACGGTATCAAAGGCCACGGAGAAGTCTAATAGTATCAGTACCGCTTTTCCCCCTCTGTCGAGTATTGTTTTAATAGTTTCAGAGACTTCCAGTAAGGCCGTCTCTGTACTGAAGTTAGCCCTTGGAGAAGAAAGGTAACAGGTGACCACCAGTAGGTAAGATATATCTAGATCTATATCTATATATCTACACCAAAGGTTACAGGGACAATAAAGTTAGAAATTAGCATTTTTAAAAAAACCTTAGAAATTCACTGAAAAAAACACAGGTTACAAGCACGTTATAGTTGGCAAATAGAATTAAAAAAACCTTATCAAGCTACTAAAACAAAACAAAGTTTACAGGGACGTTATAATTAGGATGACAGTTCACTCGTACAAAACCAGACAAATTCAGCCTTTATAGTTAGTTGAGTTATCTATAACTCACACCCATGCAGTGCACTGCATATGATCTCACATATTGCATCACTCATGACATGGTCAGTGGCATCATTGATGACATCACTGATGACATCTCAAATGAAATCACTCATCAACGGGGTTGTGTGGGGGTGGTGGTCCTCAGGGCTGCAAGGGGGGCTGGAGCCCCACCATGCATTTTTTGTAAAAATAGCCCCTGGTGAGGTGACGCTTCCTGGGGCTGCAAGGGGGCCACGTGCCTGCCACATTTAAAGAAATTAGCCCCAGGGAGGTGGCAGTTGCTGGGGCTGCAGGCACTCACACTATTTTAGATTGCCCCCAGGACCTGGCCCACATGGGGGCCTAAAGCAAACAAAGCACTGGAGCATTCTTTTTTTTAAATTTCTGCCAGATTTGCGGATCCACTGCGAAGTTCGACAATTGTATTTAAAATATGGCTTTTTTGGGGCTTGGGAGTCCCTGTGCGACTCCCTGAAGAGGCCTTGGGGGTCAGGGAACTTCTACCCTTCCCCCTTTTCTTATTTGTTCACATTTTTGCTTTTGAATCGGTTCAACTGAGTCACAAGATGGCTGCTAACATTTCTTGGTTTGAAGTGTTGGCAGCCAATCAGATCTCAGGCACAAGATCAAGAGGGTTCAAGGATCCAACGAGGCCACAGTTGTATATCTGAGAAATGTACACATTTCTCAGGAACAACTGATAGGATTTACACCATTTAACAAAAAGAGTGCTTTCTCGACCAAGAGCTATGTTTTTGCCAAATTTGATGTAATTTTGTTCAGCGGTTCTTTCTGTAGCCTTGCCTAAACTTTATTATGGAAATTAACATGGAGAAAAGAGTTTTGGGACCCACCCTTTTCTCTGCTCCCACTTGACCAATCACCCCAAAACTTTCAACACAGCAGCTGAAGTGAGTGGAGTGTTAATTTTGAAAATTTTGCGAAGATACGTCAAACGATGCCAGAGATATTGGCAAAAGAAAAATGCTTTTCCTATAGAAACTAGGTCCTAACTACAACTACCTACTCAAGCACCCACTCGGTGACCCAGAACATTACTCACACAGCCCCTCACACATCCATACAGCCACTCACACACCCACTCAGAGACCAAGAGAACCACTCATGCATCCAGTCACAGACCCACACAAGTACTCAAACACCCACTCATACACCCACGTACACATCACACAACTCACACACCTGTACAGCCACTCACACACCCATTCAGATTGATACTCACACAGCCAGTCACACACACACTCACATTGCCATCTACACACTCACACAGCCATTTACACACCCACACAAATACTTACACACCCATACAGCCACTCACACACCCACTCACATACCAATACAGCCACCCACGCACCCACTCAGCCAGTCACACATGCACTGATACACCCACCATACACTCACACACCCACTTACATACCCACACAACTACTCCTACAACAACTCATACACCTAGGTCACAGGGATGTTATGGTTAAGAAATAGCATTAAAAAACTGAAGAGGTTCACTGGAAAAAAACAAAGGTTACAAAGACGTTATAGTTAGGAAATATTATAATTTTTGGGGAATCATTTTTTTGATTGTCCGCAACCTAATATTATTAGCTTCTGCATTACAACATATTTCAATATGGATAATACAATAACAGTAGTTTGAATGGCTTGGGCGGGATGCCCGGAGAATTCCTGCCACCGATAAGGAAGGTCCATCATGTACTCTGTGGCACCAAACATGTTCATATTAGAGTGCCTCTACATACAGCATATTTACAAATTTTCAGTACATCAAAAGGTCTTTCTTCAAAACACAAAGCAATTCCGTCACGAATTCACATGCAGGCATCAATGTAAAATAATATATAAAGAAACAAAACTGTAAGTCGATCTCTGCATATGGGTACAGAACAGAGTGTATCTGTCAGTATAGCGTTTCAGTGGGTATCACATTTATAATTATTTGCGCACGGTGTATCACCCAGCATGGGTTTGCCAATGGAGGGGCAATGGGGGGAGAGAGACAAAGGAGGGAAGTCAGCAGGAGGAGAAGGGGGAGAAGGAGGAAAAGGAAAAGGAAAAAGGAAAAGGGGGGACGTTACGCCGCCTACGAGGGGGGACCCGTCTCGGCCAACTTGATCTCAACCAGTACTAGGTGACCCCTCCACTGAGTAAGAGGCTGATGCAGGGGTGCTGGCGCCTGTGAAGGTAGTGCCCGCTGGTTTGTGTGTTCATATACTAGCACCCTCTGGAGAGCTAGCAACCACGAATGCACGCTGGGGCCCGTCTGGGCTTTCCATGTCATGGCTATTTTGAGGTTGGCTAGGCCTAGAGCTAGGTCTAGAAACTTATTCAGACCTTTAAGTGATGCAGAGCGCTTTGTAGCACTCAGTAGTAAAAGAGTGGGTTGTTCTGACACCTGGATTTCAGCTGCTACTGTGAGTACAGAAGCTATTGTGCTCCAATAACATTGTATGCATATGGATGTCCATACTATATGTGTGAAAGTGGCCCCTGGGTCTTGTCATCTGGGGCACCTGTCAGTGGATGTTGGGTACATGTGCGCTAGCCTGTATATCGCGTAAGATACATATGGTGTAGGTAGTTAAATTGGGTGTATTTCAACCTAGCGTTGGTTGAGACCGTTTTTGGATGGCCGAGACATTGTGCCCAATGTTTGTCTGATATAGTGGTTGTCAACTCAGTTTCCCAGTACTCACGCAAGGCTCCAATATTGTCAGATGATCCCAGGAAATGGCCTCCATTATCAGATCAAGAAGATTGTTCTTACCTAGCCATCTCATTGGCCATAGCAACTGTGCTGCAGCATAGTAACTCTAGTAATTTGGAGCGCCCAAACCGCCCTCCAACAATGGCAGATAACATTTATGCAAAGTCACCCTGGCCCTAGAGTGCCCCCGAATGAGGGATATCAAAAGAGATTCCATATCTTTAAAGAATTTCCGTGGCAGGCAATATGGTAGAGTATAAAAGAAGTATAGAAGACGAGGGAGGATCAGCATCTTGGAGATCGCCACCCGTCCCATAGGAGATAAGGGAAAGTTTAACCAGAACGGAAGGGTTGATCGGGCTTTAGTGATAGCACGTCCCAGGTTACCGTGTATGTTATCGACCCCCTGTATCAAACGCCCATTCCAGCAACGTTTGTGGTGCGGCCTGTCTCTGGGTCAATGATGTAGGTGCCATCGGAAACACCACCGATTTAGACCAATTAACTCGCAGTCCCGCCACCAGTGCGTGGTCATTCCACAGGTCCATTATCTGTTGGAGTATCTTGGTTCAGCCGCGTAAATAAATTAAGGCATTGTCCGCATATAGCGACACTATGTGCCATCGGCGGTCTGCAAGCAGACCCCACTCCACTACCCGCTGCCGTAGTTTACACACCAGTAGCTTCTTAACCAGTGCAAAAAGTATCGACGAACAATGGCAACCCTGATGCGTGCCCCGCGATATCTTAAAAACTGAGGAAAAAAAATCGACCTGTCTTCACTCTGGCCTGCTGTCTGTGGTACAACAACTGTATCGATCTTAAGAAATTAGGGCCAATGCTGAACCCCGACAGCACAGTCAACACCTTGTATGCCAGGCGGGCTTGGGCCAGGGAAGGGCCAACTTGAGGGTCGTTAGGGATGAGGGAAGGGCCAACTTGAGGGTCGTTAGGGATGAGTTGCTCACATCTCCGTATTTCTGTCTCGTGAGTCTGAAGTGCGTCTGTCAGTGATTTACAAGCCCCATACGTGGTTTTAATTACATGTCCTCTAAGGACCACCTTGAAAACGTCCCATTCTATGCCTATGGAAGAGGCTGTACCAGCATTCGTGGAAAAATATGAGTCGATGTAGTTCAAGAGAATAGCCCGGTATCATGAGTCAGCTAGCGCGGCGCGTGGCAATCGCCAAGTCAATATGTCAGGACTTTTCGCACCCCAGAACAGGCTTATCGCTAACGGGATATGATCAGATAGTGTTCGAGGTAATTAGTCCACCTGTAAGGTGTTGCATAGTGCATTATCCAAACAGTAAATAATGTCTATCCTAGTGTACAGTGTGTGCAGCGCAGAGTAGTGCGAGTATGTGCATGTCAAAGGATGTTTACTATGCTATACATCATGGACTAGCATGTTAGAGACCCATTCTCTCATGTGTTGTGTCAGCTTGATGCATTGTGCCCCCAGGAGAGGGGGGCGAGAGCGGTCATGGTCATATACCTCGTTAAGGTCTCCACCCCAATATACAGAGACCTTGGGATCCAGGAGCTGGGGCGGCGTAAGTGTTTGTAAGAATAAGGATTGTCCTGAGTTTGGGGTGTATAGAGATTCTAGCACCAGTGAAGATCCGTTCAATTGGCCCTCCATGACAACATATTGGCCCTGTGTGTCCACCAGGGAATGTGTGATCTGGAGTGAGGTCCCCGGAGCCACCCATATTGGCGCACCCCTAGCACATCCCGAGTACTTGGTGCCCAATACCGTGTTCCTCCAGCGTTTACAAAGCAACACAAGTGTTTGTGTGATAAGGTGTGTTTCCTGTAACAATGCAAGCGTGATCTTAAATACTTAGCAGGTATTGGTACACTTTGTGTCGCTTTGCGCAGCCCGCCAGGCCCCTAATGTTCCAGGTCAACAATTTATAACCCTCCATCATTATTAATCAACAGTGAAGGGAACATCCGACACATAGTGGCTCCCTACTGACCAGCCCCCAGCCCCCCAACCCCCTGCTCCCCACCCCCGCACATGACGCAAATAAGGGAAAAGCCCACATTTTCTGCTTCTTAACAACAATAGAAGAGATCGACATATTAAACTCATGAAAAGAAAGTTCTCCAACATCCCACCCCAGGCCAGCTTGCCAATGGGCAATTGGCGATTCGAACTAAGATGCAATTCAAACGTGCAGAAAAATAACACAGTACAAATAGTAACAAAATTGGTGCTGTATCACCTACTTGGTGCTGTATCACCTACTTATCGCTCGCTGAAGGGGGCGCAGCATCGATGTGCCGCCTCTTGTGTCTGGACCTGGTAGCTTGCGTAGGCGTATATGGTGTAAAGTCCAAACAGAGAGAGCCTCAGTAAGGTCCAGAGTGTTCATCCCAGGGCGTCCACAGTCTGTGGGGTGAGGGCCAGTCCGCCCCCTACAGTGCCTCCTGTTGTGGGGCCGTGAGAGGTAATATTTGATGCATTGCTGCATCAGAGTCCGAGTCCAATTTCTGGGAGGATGTGGGGCTGCCTATATGTTCTGCCATCTTAATGGCTTGAGCACACTCCTGCGCCAGCTGGACTTTCGTTAGTCGGCGAATCCGTTTTGTACCACGGCCCCTGCGGGTGCAACCAATTGCCAGGCCTAGCTGGGGTCTGTTGGCGGTGATGATGGTTGCCCGTGTGCTAGACCCTGCTGTTCTATCCATGCCCATACCTCTTCGGGTGTGTTGCAGAACACCGTGCTCTCCTTGTGACGAATGTGATGGCGCGCCGGGTATTGAAGTGAATATTGGATTTCATTGTCTCTCATTCACTTCTTAACCTCCAAATATGAGGAACGATGGCGTTGCACCAACAGAGTGTAATCTGGATAGAAGTGGACCATTGTACTATCAACCTGCCATGGGCACCGAGCCCGAATGACCTGCAATATGTGGTCTCTGTCTCGATAGTTAAACAGTCTCGCCACCACCAGTCTGGGGAGAGCGACGGGGCACGGGGGGCCCCTGGATCCCTGTGTGCGTGTTCTATCGAGAAGAACTTTGAGGATATCTTGTGAGAGCCATTCTTCCTGATACATTTCCATGTTGAGGCCCTTTGCTCGTTCGAGGAGACCCACGATATGTATATTGTTCCCGCATGAGCGCCCCTCCTGGTCTTCCACGCACTCTCTCAGGTATTCCACCTCCTGCTGAAGGGACTGCAACTGGGTGGTCATGGCAGTCACTGTGGGGCTCAGTGTCGCCAGTGCGGATTCGAACTCCTCTACCCTGCCCTTCAATTTCTTATGGTCTTCCCGAAGATAACCCATGTCGATACTCAGTGAATCGATCTTCGTACCGAGGATGGTTTTAATGTCCAGGATCGCCGCCAGTAACTTGTCAAATCTGTGCGAGTGATCATGGCGGTCAGTTGCGGTAGAGGGCTCCAATCGTTCCGTAGGCTTCTCACGGGGGTACCTGCTCCGCTTCTGGAGGCTGAGCCCAGGACTTCTCTATTCTAAGCTTACCCATTGTGTCGCCGGTGAGGGTCCAGTTGCAAAGGGCATACAGCGGCAGTGTGATCATAGCAAGGGTCCAGAGATGCCGGGCTCTTATGCAAGTCCACGCAGTGAGGCCTCGCCCCTGTCTTTTTTCCAATGAGGGTAGAAGGAGTGCACAGAGGAAATGTCGCACGAGGCTGGGATAGGGACACTCATCTGGTATGGCAGGCCTGTCAGGGAAACACACTTCCATGAAGCGATGATGATAGACCCGGAGTTATGTGGCTCTGTGGGATGGTGAACGTTCAGTCCAGTGCCTCATCTCTGCCAACAAGGGCCAAATGAGGCTCCCACCAGCACTGTCGGCAATTCTGTGAAAGTATAAGCCAGGGAGTCAGTGTTGGCAGTGTGGGTGGATCGAAATCAGTGACTGTGTACCGCCACTGTGTGCCAGAGATTAGGCCAGGCCGTGCTGTACAGTCGGGCGAGGAATGGGGCTGAGGAGACAGAGTCGAGTTCCCCACACCGCCCCCTTCGCCACCACAAGGAGGGTCTCAGCGTCTCTTCACTGGCACGGTGTCCCCATTCACCGGCTTGCTCTGAGCTGTGGTATCAGGATATTTGCAGCGGGCTCGAAGCAGAGCTTAGTTCAGTGTGGTCGCTCTCGCCGCCATCTTGGCCACGCCCCCCCAGTTAGGAAATATTATTGACAAAGTAAAGTTGATGTTAACTCAGCAGACTGCCCACATTTCTAAAATACAGAAAAGAACCGTGTCTAAGAAAGTGGCTCCTGTACTAGAAATCTATAACGTCAAATCTTTCGGGGGGGCTTAATGTGGAATTGTTGGGTACTGGGAAGACAAACTGTCTAACCGCTGTTGAAAATAGTTTTTTACGGTCTCTTTTAAACTTACCTTTAAGCATCCCTTTGACCCCTTTATACTTGGATTTTGCCCAGACAAAACTGGCTCACAAGCTTGATTATAAATTGTAAAAGTTCTGGCATCGCTTGTGGTCCAATGAAGATCTAGCTCCATATCGAGCAGGAATGATTGGCCTTTTGCAACATCCCCAGGTAACCTTGATCCCCTGGTTTAGCTATTTGAGAGATCTACTCCGGCGATTAGGGCTGGAGGCTTATTGGTCAAATCCTGAAAGCCTATCTTTAATATCAAAGGCTAGGGCAAAATTGATTTATTGGGAAACAATTGTCGAGAAGGTAACACTGAATTTGGTGGGTACCTTGACAATAGATTTTATAGATTTTAAGCCCGCCGCAAGCTATGAAGAAACAATTGATGAAATTGTCCCTCCTCAGCTCGCAAAATATTTATACAATTTTGCAACAGAACTCTACCAACCAAATTGTTTTGCAGTAAATAGAGCTGCAATGTTTCCTCGGACAACCTCTGCCCATTTTGTAAAGTCAGTACAGAATCTATAGTCCACTTGCTGTTTTTGTGCCCATATTATAAAAAGTTGAACGGCAAGTGGATTTTTCCATTGTGCAGATTGGTTAGCCCCGGACACTATCTTGAGGTGTTGAGAATTTTGTCAACTGATACAAGCAGGACAACTGTATTATGCCTGGCCAAATATTGGTATGCACTTTGGATTAAGCTCGCCAAATGTATAGTATGAATTGTTTTTACACTTTTATTGTATATATCATATTTTATGACTGATATGTCTTGTATGGTATTATTTTTGTGAGGTGCTATGTACTTTTTAAGATATATATGATCGAAATAAAGTTTTTATGATGATGATGATGTTAATATTATTAGAAAACTGTAGATATTCATTGAAAAAAACCAAAGGTTATAGGGACATCATAGTTAGGAAATTTAATTTAAAAAATCTTAGACATTCACTAAAAAACTAAAGGTTACGAGGACTTTATAGTTAGGTTCAGATTTTACACACACAAAACCATAGAAATTCAGCAGTTATAGTTATAGCTATCTGCTGTAGCTATAACGTGTGCCCTAAGGTTACTATAACTCGATCACTTGCTACGTGATGTGACATTACAGTTAGGTGACAATGCCAACCCAAATGTAATATTTTAAACTAAAATAAAACACAAAAAAATCACCAGTTATAGATATTTCAAGGTACTATAACTCTTGCCTGTGCCATACACTGCTTATGACCTCATGCGTTAAATCACTCGTAAAAAAATATATCACATTATTGATAATATCACTACAGCATCTGAAATTACATCATTGGCGACAACACTGTGCATTGTAGGGGCGTGAGTTATAGTTACTTGAAACTATAACTGGTGAATTTTTCTTTTGTTTAAACTAACATTTCATGAAACCATAATGTCAATTTAACATTTTTTAAGCCCCAGAGCCCACACCAGTGGGCCTCAAAGGCTTTCCCCTGGCAAAATTTGGTATTTTTCCATACTCCTGCCAGGCAGGAACAATATTTGAATTTGCAAGAGCACAGGCAGAAAAACAAAGGTCTTCTCCCACCTGGGAGCATTTTAGCAGCATCTGCTGATGGGGCGAGACAAGTTTTATGTTCCCACACTCTTGCTGGCAGGAAAATAATGTTCTGGGAGTGGGCTCCCCAAGGCACAAGTGACCCGGCCCCAGAGGATGGGGTCCCAGGTGCCAAACACGGATTGGAGAGGGTGGCCCTATGCACACCCACCTCACCAAATAATATTATTTACTGAACCTCAGGCACTGCCCACTCAGGGAATCATATTATTTAAAAAAAGCAACGACTGCCATTATTTTGTTCTTTCTCTTTTGCCGTGGTGTCGCAAAAACAATTGTTTTTGCCCTCTGGACTGGGAAAGGGGAGGAAGGCTATTCATACCCTGGCCCCTTATATTGTTTTTCCTACCCACTTTCAAGATAAGGCACTAAGTGCAGATATACAAGGCACTGACACACCTGCATAATACTGATGCATCTGTTGGCACAAAAGTGACACATCGCTGGAATTGCTCATGGAAGTGACGCAACTCCAGCAATGTGCCACAACAGATAGGTAAGTCCCATACAAAAAGCCCTGCATCGTTCCTTATGCCTCGTCTGAGCAGGCGTAGAGATTCTGACGCAGTGAAGGCATAGAGTGAAGCAGTGAAATGTAAATTTCACTGCGTCAGTTCTACATGGCTTTTTGCGTGGGAACGCCTAGCCTGATTACATTATACCTGCAACAGGTATAATGTGATACAAGGCTTTACAATGTGATGCATCTCCCTAGATGCATCACTTTGTAAATTGGCTGCATTTTTTGCGCCGCCATTGCGTCAAAAAAAGTGACGCAATGGCGGCGCTAGGAGGCGCAAGGGGCTTGTAAATCTGCCCCTAAGTATTCAGAGTCCTGTAATGGCTGCCACAACATTTGTTTCCATGTTGCGGCCAGCCAATCAGAGCGCTCACTCCCACAAGGCCCTGACTCCTACTGGAGTGAGGTGAACCTAGGGAAAAAGTCACCTAAGCCAATCAGAATGCTCTATTTTTGTTCTTTGAGCTCATGGGACTCTTGGGAGAGTCCCTCAAAATCAACTGTCCAGATGTCAAAATATTTATGCATGTTTAATCTCTCAAAACATGCTGAACAATTTTCACCAAATCACAAAAAGCATGCTTTCTGGACCAAGCTCTAGCTTCCTGCTAAGTTTTGAATAATTCCCTGTAGCAGTGTTTGCAAATCATGTTCCAAAAAGTGTATGGAAAATGCATGGAGATTTTACGTTTTAAGATCCTGAAACTGTGGGTAGTTCAAAAAATTTAAGTGGAAAGCAACTCTTGGGAACACTCTACAACACCACTGACCCTCTAAATCTGCTCACCTCAAATGTCTGTTTTACTAGCTGAGTTTTTAAGCATGGAGTTAACAAAATGTCATCCTCGTCGAGCTACATAGTTACAAAGCTGTTAGCTGTTTTTACAGCAAAGTTCCTAACCCTAGGATTAGAATGTAGCACCCATACTGAGGTGAATAATGACAAAAGCATTTCACTATTTCAGGCACAGTATTACAGCTTTAGATTGGTAAAATACTGTCCAAGCCAGCCTGGAATGATTACAAACAATCCCTAGCACTAAACTTTCGTTTTTATTAGAGCTCGTCCAAGAGATTGAACTATGTTCAGAAAAAAATAAGCAACCAGTATAAGTCAAAACAATACCTTTTTGAGGCTTAGAGAGCTTTATATAACATGATGCCTTCACATTATATCTGTTTTTGACTCTCTTGTAAAATGGAACATCTGATATTGTTGAAAACTAAAAGCATGGACAAGAATTATTTGTCCTAAGTATATTATAGTCTGTCCTTGCATCACCTCCAATATAACAATGGCTGCATTTCAAAGCACTTTCAACTCTTGATGCTTGTAATATCAATTTCTGGTTAGGACTACTGTGAACCGAAATATACAACATGAATCAGCACTGTGTTGCCTTGCTGACTACAGCAATTATCCTCCTTGAATTACCAAATACCTTAAACACAGTGAGCACATTGTAAATATTATAAAACTTTTTGGCTGTAAAGATTCTATCCTTAAGCTTCATGTAATATGGATCCATATGCTATGGGAAACAATAGTTCATAAATCCCTTTAAACTATACTCATTGTTTTGTTCATAGTTATTGATGAATTTCGTTGCGCGCACTGCATCCCCAAATGCGATGCAGTACAAGCAACGAAATTCGTTTTATTAATTGATATGTTTACTTACCTGTAAACCTCCGTAATCCATACTTTACTACCCCCCCACCTTGCCCCTCCCCCTCCCCATGTCACCGCCCGGCAGCTACTCCCACTACCTACCACGGCTGTCCGCTATTCTCAAATGGTGTGTACGTGCCATAGCAGGAGCCAGAGGATGCAGATACAGCAGCAGTGGTAGCAGGGATGTGGTCCAGTAGCATGCAGTGCAGGCAAGTGAGCTCCCTGGGGGCCAGCCAGCCTTATATCTGTGCTGCGGATGCAGACTCTGTGCCATGTGTCCCAAGTGATAGGTCCAACACGGTTGTATCCTATGAATCTGGCCAATCCATTTAAAAGTACGACTCGTACACGCCTTCCGCATCGTTCAAATCTTCACCTTCATGTAACACTTGAATTTGCAACATTGTTGTAGGCATCCAACTGAATTTCCAGTGCACAACTCGTACAAGTTTTGAATCCGCATCCGTCTCCATCTGTACAACGCGTATTTTGAATATACACTGGCACCCGTCTCCATACGATTCAATGGCCAAGGCGTACGCCTGTCTTGGACTATGCCTGTCCGACGCGTATGCATGATAGTCACCCGCGTCGGACCTCATTGCATTCAATGAAAAGGCGTACGCACGGCTCGGTCATGACCCGTGCAATGCGTATGCATTGTCACCCGCGTTGGACCCCATTGCATTCAATGACAAGGCGTACGCACGGCTCGGTCATGACCCGTACAATGCGTACGCATTGTCACCCGCGTCGGACCCCATTGCATTCAATGACAAGGCGTACGCACGGCTCGGTCATGAACCGTGCAATGGGTACGCATTGTCACCCGCGTCGGACCTCATTAGTGTGACTATTATACAGATGCAACACACATATACTGGCCATGGACACCTGCACACACCTGCCACACTATAGCATTGGCCACACAGTGTCCCATGGCAGGTGAGGCTGCATTCCCTGGGTGTTTGAGGGGGCCACAGCTGTTTTTTTTGTCTGGCACTTTGTGCAGCCACTCCCAGGCTGTTATCTTGTACATGGGGGGAGAGTCCTTTGTGTGGTGTGCACATTAGCACTGTGATGTGCAATTGGAAAGTAATGGGCATGAGTGAAGGCCACAGTGTCAGGTTGGATATGTTTAAGACATGTCACATACACCCTGAGTCCTGGGGGTGATAGCATGTACGTCACAGTGAGACCTGTAGCCCCAATACTGATGAGCACCCACAGTCCGTGTGCATGTTGTGTCTCAGATGTGTCTGATCACATGTTACCAATGGGTGACAGTCTCCACATTCATGTGGTATATGCATCAACCTTGATGGGGTGTGTGTCTAAGAGACATACATGTAGGGCCAGCAGGAACAACAGTGGCCACTACCTGTGGGACTTACGCTTGCCTTGTGGTGTGTACGTGCTACGCCATGTCCATTGCTTTGTTGATGTGGCAATACAGGGACCCTGGGTTTCTGCATGGCAATGATCTGTGATGCCTGGGAGACATGAGTCCTCATTTGTCACTGGGGTGTTTTTTTTTAACATTGCAGCAGCACATAAGTTGGGTGACACAGCCAGATGATTAGCCCTTTGCACTACATGGCACTCATGTGGACATGTGGAATTGAGATGTGAGGTGGTGGTCTTGTAGGTGACATATGTGTCCATGCCCAACAGCACACACCTCAGTACATTGTGTAATGTCATGAACTAGCATGTGATAGTGATCGTGGTCATGGCCACATGGGTGGATGTACTGACAATCTTCCTTTGTGCATCTCTGTACTGCAGGGCACCAGCTGTCCATCGTCCATTCCCAGACCTTGCAACCATGCAGGAACGCAACAGCATCAGATGGTACCGCTTCACTAGGCCACTGATTGAGGAGTTGGCGGAGCAGTTGGCGCCACATCTGCTACCTGGCCGGACATACCCTACAGCACTGACCCCAGACGTAAAGGTGATGGCAGCCCTGCACTTCTTTGCTACCGGTACCTTCCAGTACACTGTGGCTACTGCTGGTGGTATGTCGCAAACGATGTTTAGTCGGGTGCTACGCGATGTCTTGGAGGGGATGTTGCAATTCCTTGACATGTATATCAAGTTCCCGAGCCAAGATGAACTCCCTGAAATTAAGGATGCCTTTTATACACTGGGAAGGATGCCAAATGTCATTGGATCCATTGACGAGACACATGTTGCCCTGATACCACCACAGGCACATGAGCAGGCATACCGGAACAGGAAGCACTACCATTCGATCAATGCTCTGGTGGTCTGTCTTGCTGACATGTTGATCACACATGTGTGTGCACGGTTCCCTGGTTCGGCGCACGATGCCTACATTATGAGGAGTAGTCACATTGCAATGCTGATGTCACTGATGCCAGCTCAGGGTGCCTGGCTTGTTGGTGTGTACTGCCTGTTTCTCATTGTGTGTGTTTGTCAGTGTTGTATTCCGCAATCCTACAAAACTCAGCTACTTGTTCATTTTTGTGTGTGTAGGTGACTCTGGATACCCCAACATGCCGTGGTTGCTGACACCCCTCAGGAACCCTGTGACACCAGCCGAGCTGCACTACAATGAGGCACATGGTCGGAGCAGGAGGGTGATTGAGCGGACATTCGGCCTCCTGAAAAGCCGCTTTCGCTGCCTGGACAAGACCGGAGGGGCCCTCCCATATGAGCCTGCAAAGGTGTGCAAAATAATACTGGTCTGCTGCATGCTACACAACATGGCGGTGCGGAAGGAGGTGCCACTCATCCAGGATGACGATGATGATGACCAACGTCCGGCACCTGTGGAGGATCCCGGCCTGGGCCAAGATGCCAGTGATGATGGTGACGTCCGCTCTCAGCTCATCAACAACTTCTTCACCTGAATATGAGTTTCCAGTGTTGTTATGTGAATATATGGAGGTAGCCTGGAATGTGTTGAGCCAGCTCTGTTGCTGTCTGAGTGTGTCTGCGTGCCACTTGACTGGATGCGTGCTGTGATGTGTCCATTCATGTGGTGTGTACTCCACAATAGGGTAGCACTGCTAACTAGTGTTTGTGTAGGTGTTTTGCAACATGTTTTATGCATGTGTATTGCATTTCTAGCCTGCTCGTCTGTGCTTTTGACTGTATCTTGTCTGTCCTTCCCAGGGTCCTTTGCCTGTTGTGTGTTCAACACTGACCTCCAACACCCAGAAGCCAACACCAGTGTGGAAGTTGACAATTCCCATCAACTGATGTACCACACATCCCTGAACTTCCATTCTCCGACACATTGTGAGCGTGTGTCCACTGTTACGTAGAATTACAGTGCAGCTAGTGTGGAATAAATGTGTTGCTGATGAGTAATGAACCTGTGCTACGCTTTGTTATGTGCTTTGTCTGTCTTCCCACATCTGAGTCACATCTGCTTACCTCATCTGTGGACTTGTTACCACTGACTGGGGTTGGTGTTGTGTCTGTGCATGCCAATGTGTTTCAGGTCAACATCATTGTGTGTGATGAGTAACATGGCCATGGTGAGTATGTTTTGTGTTGCCATAGTGGTGTGTCTCCCTCACATGTGTCACATCCCCATGACTCACCATACGTTGGTCACATTGTTGCAGTATTTGGCATGCACTGTGTTGTGTAGCAGATCGACTTCGCCCTGAACGTGACAAGTTGGAATCACAACAGAGGCAAGTATGGTGTACTGGTGAGTTTATTTACAAACATGTGTGAGTGAAGTGCACAGGATGGTGGGTGCTGTACAGTGGTTTGGGAATCCAAAGTTCACATTGGAGTTGGAAGTGCTGGTAGATGAAATGTCCAGAGTAAAGTCCACAGTTGTCTGCTACATTGGCCCAACATGAACCCTCCATGTAATGTGGGCTAGTTGTGTGCGATTGGACAAGGTGAACGGGTTGCGCACAAAGAACATTGGCCAGAACAGGTTTGGAGGCCCTGGGGGATGTTCTGGGACATCTGCCTCTCACATGTCCTTCTTCAGACGACCCCTCTTCTTCCGGGGGGGGATCCTCATGTGCAGGCCTCTGCGGTGCAGGGGACTCTCCGCCAGAGTCCTTCTCCCTCCCTGTGGCGCTGGCAGATGGTGTTGCAACAGATGCTGTGGGCACACAGGGGGGTGGGGACAGGTTGGTGTTGATCTGGCGGAGGCATTGTAGTATGTCCCAATGCACCGCAGTTAGGGCATCCCACTTTGCCTCCATGCGGGCATGGTGGGTGACCTGCTCGTGTTGCATGTCCTTGAGGATCCCCACTACCTGGCCAAATCCTCCCGTGCTATCCTGGTACGCATCTAAGAAGCGAGCCAGTGGTGGGTCATCATGCAGTCCAGACCCCTCTGCAAGGCGTGCCCTGTGCCTCCCACCCTTCCCAGCACCCCTCTCCACATGGGCAGGACCAGCGGCAGTACGCACAGGTGACACTGGGTGGTGTTGCTGATGGTGTTGGCTGTAGCTTCCGGGGGGTCCTGTGTCCCTGTGCTGTGGGTGTTAATTGTCCTTGGTCTGTCCGTGTTGGCGGGGGTGCCCTGTCGGTGTCCAGATGCTGGAGGCGTGGGTACAGGGGGGGCAGATGTTGCTGTTGCTGGTGCTGCATGATGGCTCACACCGGAGGGTCCAGGTTGGTCGTCGTCATCCGGAGAGGACAGTGAGAGAGTCAGACCAGAGAGCTCAGTGTCCACCAGAGTTTGGGACTGGGTATCCTTGTCATTTGGCGCTGGGTGCCCAGCACGACCTGTGTTTGGAAGAGACACACAATGTGATTTATGTTTCTACATGCATCGTTGGTTTACAAACATGACATTTTCTACTTTTCATACAGATGCCTGCCTGTACACTGCTTTTTCCCAGCTTGTCACAGACAGAGTTTGATCTTGTTGGCCATTTGCCAGCATGCCTTGTGCTCCCCACAACAGAGCCCAGTGTCAGACATCTTGTCAGTCCCTTCCCACTCCCTGTGAGGCGAGTATGGTTCAGGTTGATCTTGCAGGGCCATGTGGGTGGGTGTAGGTTGTCTGTGACTGCGAGTCACATCATACTCTTGGCTACACCCCCCTTCCCAGCATGCCCATGCTTCCTCCCTCTTGACTCTGCTTCCCTGTGAGGGGGTGTGACATCAATGGCATGATGGCTGAATGTGAAATCCTGGTGTTTGTTTGGCTACCAGTCCCAGCATGGCCTTGTGCTCCCCATAACAGAGCCCAGTGTCAGACATCTTGTCAGTCCCTTCCCACTCCCTGTGAGGCGAGTATGGTTCAGGTTGATCTTGCAGGGCCATGTGGGTGGGTGTAGGTTGTCTGTGAATGCGAGTCCCATCATACTTTTGGCTACACCCCCCTTCCCAGCATGCCCATGCTTCCTCCCTCTTGACTCTGCTTCCCTGTGAGGGGGTGTGACATCAATGGCAAGATGGCTGACTGTGAAATCCTGGTGTTTGTTTGGCTACCAGTCCCAGCATGGCCTTGTGCTCCACACAACAGAGCCCAGTGTCAGACATCTTGTCAGTCCCTTCCCACTCCCTGTGAGGCGAGTATGGTTCAGGTTGATCTTGCAGGGCCATGTGGGTGGGTGTAGGTTGTCTGTGACTGCGAGTCCCATCATACTCTTGGCTACACCCCCCTTCCCAGCATGCCCATGCTTCCTCCCTCTTGACTCTGCTTCCCTGTGAGGGGGTGTGACATCTATGGCATGATGGCTGAATGTGAAATCCTGGTGTTTGTTTGGCTACAAGTCCCAAGTGAGCCTCTGTACTTCACACAGCAGCACCCAGTATGGGGTATCTTTTGCTGATATTTCAATGAGGTGTGTGTCAATGCATTGTACCCGGTGAGTTGTGTGGAGTTTGTGTTGGGGGGTGTCTCCCCATGCTGATTAGTATGGTCAGGGCTGTTAGTCCTCCTTCCCATCATGAAACATGCTTCCATTGTAGGGCGTGCAAATTGTCTTTCAGGATGTCAGTCAGTGGTGTCCTGCTTCTGATTTGCACACAAGCCCTAGCAGGGCCTTGTGCTCCCCACAGCAGGAGCCAGTGTCAGCCATCTTGTCAGTCATTTTCCACTCCCTGTGATGTGGGCATGTTTCTGAGGGGTCTTGATGGGCCAATCAGGAGGGGGAGCATTATCTGTGACTACAGACCCTATCATGCTTTTGTCTACACTCACTTCACCTGCATCCCCACTATTCCTTCCTGACAGTCAGCTGAACTGTGAGGTGGTGTGTTTGTGGTGGCAAACTGTCTGGCTGGGTGTATTTGGCTTAGTGCCACTGGCTTGCTCTATTTGTTTGTATGTTGGTGCATGTCATGACACAGTCTCCAGTCACTATGAGATGGCAGGTATTGTGTTTGTGTGACTGCTATACACATCTAGGGTTGATTATCTATTGGTTAGTGTAGCTTTGCTCGGGGTGCATGGTTTCACTGTCCCCTTGCCACACAATCTTGGGTATGTTGTTTGTGTACTCACCAGTCTCTGGGATCTCTCTTAGGCCATGGACGCTCTCTGGTGGTAGGATGTCCAGCACCTTCTCCTCCCAGGTCCTGAAGTAGACTGGTTTGGCAGGAGGGCCACCGCCGGTGCGCTGACTCAAGGCATGATCTTTCTCGATGAGTTTCTTGAACCTCCTGCGCACGTAATACCACTGGTTCTGGATATCGTTCTTTGTGCGCAACATTGGTGCTTGTGCGTTCACCTTGTCCACAATCCTCGCCCACATCTTGGTTTTCTGTGAGATGGGGGTCCTTTGAACCAATGTACCAAACAAATGTGGCTCTACTCTGATGATCTCTTCTACCAGCACTTCAAACTCACTATCTGTGAACTTTGGATTCTTCTTTGGAGGCATGGTGATGAGTGGTGGTGGTGGGGGATGTGTGTGTGAGGGTGCAAGTGATGTTGGGTTGGTGTTAGTTTTGCTGTGTGTATGTGTGTGTGCTTTTGTATGAGGTGCTGAAGGTGTGTGAGTTATGTGATGGGTGAGTTGTGAGTGTGTCTGTGGTTGCTGTGTACTGGTGTTTGCTGCTGGCTGTGTCTCCTGTTTGCAAGGGATGATGGTAGTGATTGTAGACCTTTATATAGTTGGAGTTATGGGTGTGTCTTTGTCAAATTAATTTTTTTAGGGTATTTATTGGCTTAGTCATTGCTTGTTTGGTCCTTTTTTTGTGTTTTTTCCTTTGTGTTTTGAAGGCATGAAGGAGACGTTTATGTGACGGAAACGGACGCTGCTGTTGTCTCTTGCGGGCTTCTCCGCCTCGTTCACGCTGCCTGTCTTCTGTGTTTGGTACGCGTCGTTCACGGCGGTCTCTATTGATTGTGTGCCCGGTTGTCTGTGCGTGTCGGTCGTGCGGTTTGGTCTCCGTGCGAGTCGGTCTAGTTTTACATGCATTGCATCGTACTGCGCTAATTGTACATCGTGGGTACGGGTCGGTCGGGTTGATTCCGGGTTCATGTCGGTCGGTGAAAATCGCGTCGATATTCCGGCCGGATCACTATTGCACGGGTTGTACGGCGCTAGTCCGTGTCGGTCGGTATTCAGTCCGGGCCCGTGTCAGTCGGTTCATTTTGTGGTCGATTTGTGGCCGGAATCGGTATCGACCCCAAAGTGTGTAGGTCTTACAGGACTGATCTGTGGGGAGAAAGAAAGATTTTGATCAGAGGATGCCAGGATTTCTGGCTGTGTTAGGTGGTTGAGGAGGAGAACCTAATCCTAAATCAGAGGGCCACCAGTGGTGGAACCAGATAGAGTTCTGTCCAAACAGTAACACTTTATTTTTTTCACCATTTAGTTTGAGGCAGCTCTAGTTCGTATATTTGGACATGCATTTCTTGAATTTACCTTATGTGTTAATGGGGGAGTTAGAAACAGAAAATGCAAGTTTGTTTTTCATCAGCATAAACACCATACTGAATGTGTCTGACCTTAGTAACTCTGCTAACGGAGTCACATACACATGGAACAAGGCAGGTTTAGAGATGAGCCGCGAGGAACTCCAAACGAGAAGGAAGAAGCTGATAAAGTATATGATCCTGAAAGGACTAATTGGGATCTGTTTGTGAGGGTCTAATGACAAAATATCGCTGAGAAAATATAGAAGTAAAAAATATCGATGATAAAATAAAGAATGCAAAAATATCGACTCCCTACACTTATACAGGTAAGTACCAAAATATCCGGGGGGAGAATTGATGTAAAAAATATCGTTTTGCAAAATATTGAATGTTATATATATATATAGCGATTGCTGAATAAATCTATCTGGTTTATATTTTGAGAGTGCGTCTTCCTTGAGGATTGACAAGTGTGGATATATATATATATTCACTTAAAAAACCATAGGTTTCACACATGTTATAGTTAGCTGGACATTTCACTCGTAAAAAACCAATGAAATTCCCCCGTTATAGTTAGTGCAGGCAACTATCACTCACGCGACCGCAATCCTCTGCTGATGACGTCAGATATTACATCACTGTATTTAGGCACTTATTTACCCATGTCTTCTTCCATTAATCTTTAGCTATACATATATTACAAATATTTATTTTTCATAAAGACACATATGTCATCAGTGATGTAATATCTGACGTCATCAGCAGAGGATTGCGGTCGCGTGAGTTATAGTTGCCTGCACTAACTATAACGGGGTAATTTCATTGTTTTTTTACGAGTGAAATGTCCACCTAACTATAACATGTGTGAAACCTATGGTTTTTTAAGTGAATTTGCAAGGTTTTTTAAATGCTAATTCATAACTATAACGTGTGTGAAACCTATGGTTTTTTCTGTAAATTTGTACGGTTTTTTAAATGCTAAGTTATGTATTTTTTTTTTTTTTCAGGTTTTTCACCGTGCGCGCACCTCGCGATTTTTTTTATAAAAAACAAATTGGTTTTTTTGCCCTTGGGGGTCCTTCTGTGACCCCCTGACCAAGGCTAGAGGGTCAGGAACTGTCCGCTCTGCCCCCTTTTCAAGTTCTCCACCTTTTATTTTAACCCCCTCAGACTGCGAGAGACAAAATGGCGGCCGACACTTCCTGGTTTCGTCCGATTCGAATGTTTACCGACATCGAACAACCAATCAGAATTGCGCTCGCGCACTGCAGGGTGCGCGCACAGTGCGCGCACAGTGCGCGCACGGTGCGCGCGTATAGATATTGACATGCTTTTAAATGCTATTTTCTCAGGATATACTGAACAGATTTACACTGCAAAAGGCACTTCCTTGACCTTATGGTGACCTCTCTGCCAAATTTCACGTAATTCTGTTCAGCCGTTCGGGCTGTAGCTGCGACTAAAGGTCCTATGGAAAAATGCATGGGGAAAACGTGTTTTGGGACCCCCCCTTTTTCTCGGCCCCCGCTTGACGAATCACCCCGAGACTTTCAGGGTAGGAGCTGAACGGAGCGCCCCATTAGTTTTGAAATTTTCGCGAGGATTCGTCAACCGGCGCCAAAGTAATTCAAAATAGAATTTTGAGATTTCCTATGGAAACTAGGTTGTAACTATAACCATCTACTGGCGACCGCCAGTAGATAATATATATATATGTATATATATATATATATATATATATGTATATATATTCCAAAATTCGTCAAAGTATTGGACGCACTCTCAGAGGTCAAGTTACTTCACCATAAGTTTTTATTCTTGTTAACCGCTACGCGTTTCGACACTAACAATGTGTCTTGATCACACGATAATTCAGTTTCTCAAGAATGTGCATAAATAAACATTGAACACAGAAGAAGGACTACAAGATGCATCAGTGTGCAAGGTTACGGTGGCGGCCATATTGAAAAAGGTTTAGTTTCACCTTGATAACATATCTCTATAATTGGAGACAACATGTCTCGTGCAATACATGCATTTTTAAATCTGAAACAGATATATAAACATTGCTGCATGATTTCAAATTGCAGTATTACAGAAGCCCCCAAGGTGCCGTGGGCATCGAAAATTCTGCATAGTATGCCGTCAAGCTAGTGTTTCCCTATTATCCCCCCAAGTGGGGGAAGTATCTCTGGACCAATTGATCCTATAATGCAGCATAATAATGAGATTGTTTAAAACAGTATGTGATCTCATTGTTCTTGTCTCGAGCATTTCAACATAAATCTGAAACATGTGTAAAAACAAAATGCATGATTTCAATTTTCAGTTTGCGAAAGCCCCACAAACTATCGTAAGCATCTATTGCTATGCGAGTTAATCTATATCCCGTCAAGCTAGTATTCCACTACGTCCCCCCAGTGGGGGAAATATTCAGTGATCCTATTATACAGATAATAATATAGTTAGTTGATAGAGCATGGAATCTTATTTTTCATTCAAGATAGAAGTGGACTATACAAAAACCAGTGCTACGTAGCGAGAGAAATTTTTTATATACATAGCAGACAAGTGTCAATGGCCTTAGAAATGTTATCTTCGTGTTCATTAATAAGCAAGTGTTCTACCACAAAAAACTACCAAAAATTAACAAATACTAAACAGGTGCAATAAAAGTTCTTCCTTATCTCACAGTGCGTGCAGAAGATCATTAAGAAGAAAAGGGTGGGGAACCCGTGCAGAGTCCTGGAGCGTGATGGGTCCCTTCCTTTTCTCCTGTGATAAAATGAGATGAGAAAGATATTAAAATTAGATCATAGATCAGATATACTGAGATGTAACTACAATGTTAGACAGTATATCAACACAGTTACAGAATCAGGCGAAAAGCCAGGTCCTTTCTGACCCAGCAAACAAGCAATCCAAAACTGCTTTATCTCTGGTTGTGTCTTGTCAATCAGGTGTAACTTGGTTCCTGAGTGTAATAAGTCTGAATACTGGCAATTGCTCAGTGTAGTATTCCAATCCATTGTTCTTTTGCCTACCATGCCACCTCGGTATGCACCCAAGCCTGGCCAGCTCCTTATTCAGCCGGAACACAAGCAACCCAAGACTGGTTTCACCCTGACTGGGGCTCGTTCAGTTGGGTGTAGCTTGGTACCAGTGATAAGGGGAGCATGAGGCCCATGAGTGAGCATCATTTTTATGTATGTTTTATGTGTGATGACCACTATGCAGAGGATATGCTTAGTCTTTGGTACTGTCACTGTGCTCACTTTGCAATTGGAACGAAGATGCACTCAACTGATGAGTCACAACTAGATTTTGTTTCTTCCGGTTCAGAGAGGACCTGACTTGGCAGTTTGGTCTAGACTCTTATGGCGGTATCTAATCTGAAGTGGCATATTGGGCAAGAAAAACAATGCACTGGAATGCAACCTCAAATTATTCCCAGTGGCTGAGATTAATTCTAGCATCCAACCCATCACTTTTTTGTATTCTCCATTCTACAAACAGAGTGCAACACCCACTTTTAAAATGAAGAGAGAAATTAAGAACTGCCTAGAGCTGAGAACCTCCTGTGATTGCAAGCCACCCTGCAAGATTGCAGTCTGAATCTAATGGGCGTGCTTATCTTATGGTCTCTCTAAACTTGTTAAAACCATCTCACATTTCAAGGGCCACAAGCTCAGTCATATACTGGCCCATAGGGGAGATCTAGCCATTCAACCTACAACCTACTGGCCTGGACCGGCCACTTCCTAGTCATATTTGACTTCTTCTTACAAGGCAAGTGAGAGCCGACACAACTGTTTGTGACTTGTTGCTATAGTGTTGGGAGTAGAATTTTGTGGCCCTAGATTATGTTGTCCTTTCAAGAGCATTGGAGAGAGGCAACTGATCTCAGGACATCGATGTGACACTAACTATGGGTATTTCGGAGCTGGAACACACCATGGGCTGGAGTGCCCTATTAAGATCGACATGGGAACCTTTCGGCATGATTTGGCACCTGGGGTTCATGGAAGCTTTAAAAAAAATGGCATCTTAAAGTATGCCAATGAGACCGTAAATGGCACAGGCATTACAGTCATGAGGATAGAAATCTCTATTAATCCCACCTTAGGCTGTAAAAAAAAGTCTCTATTTAAAGCAAAATCGTAATACCTATGTTCCCAGATTAAGCAAGCAAACAATAGTCCGCAAAATCTATTCAAGATGGTGATAGACTTCATTAATCTTGCTTGTCCTGTAGTAAACACACTTATCTGACGAGCTCTTTGTGATAACCTGGCTACTATTTTTCAGCACAAAATACAAGTCATCTATGATGAGCTCAAAAGCCTTTTTCTGGCAGGGCAATCACCGCATTACTGCCGGGGGTACTCTGGGGCTTCATTTGTTGCAGAGCATCCTTGTACAATCATGTTAAGACCTAGAACAGGCAATTGGAAAACCGAATTGCTAACACTAGAGTGTCGATTTGAGGTTAAATCTGAACCTCAACCTATCATTACTGTGGAACATTTTGTAGGTCCTGTACATGTGACAGATTAATAGTACAACAAGTACCAAATGCAATTGCTTAAGTGGCTTTCTCAAGTTAGTAATCGGAGTTTGAAATGAGTTTCTTATGATGGGATTTGATATTTGTTCCCAGAAAGGATCTGCAGTCTTTTCTCCTTCATTGGTGTTATTAGAGTTCTCACGCAGGACATCCAGGAGTAAGAAAGACTCTATATAGCGTTAAACGTACCTTTTGCTGACCATCTTAGGCAAGAAGTAAAGGACCATGTTGCACAATTTCCACACAAGCAAAAACATATCATCACAAACCACAAGGCATACTGTATTCAATAAGTCTATGAAGAGAAGGACTGGGGGCAAATGAGGGTCCCGCATACACCCCCCTCCCCCCCCCAATTATACGAGTCAAAGGTATGCAGTTCCTGAGAAAAGGAAGGGGAAAAGGTTGGTAGCCCCTGAGGTATCAGATGAGGGGATCTGACCCATTGGAGCAAGAGCCCTCACACCCCCTGAGGGGTGTGATGCTACTTTATTGGGCAGCTTCTTGTTTGGCTGGTGCTGCAATGCCCAATGGGCCCCGCAGGAGGGCTCTTTGCCGGAGTTCTCTTCTGTTGCCAATGTGAAGACTGAGGTGCACTGTAAGTGAGTTGAAGTGAGTAGGCTGCTGGGAAGTGAGTTAAAAATAACTAATGCCAATCCAAAAGTACATTTAATTTCTGGATCCCTTTGTTCTAATACAAACAAGTGATGGCCAGGAGTGGACATAATGGTCCACGGTAGCTCAAGGAACTACATGGAGGTCAACATGTTTCTTGCCTTTCTAATGTCAAAAGATTATCACGGCAATTCTTCAGGACCAAACAAAAGCTAGACTACTCAAGGGTGGGTCGGACAGAGTATGTTTTGATCCAAAAACCGTACCCTACACCAGTCATTGATATTATACATTAAAAGGTAAGAAACATGTTGACCTCCACGTAATTCTGTGAGCCAACGTGAACCATTACATTACAAATTTACCCAACCTCTTAGAGCCCTGGCTAGGCCTAAACTTCAGAAAAACCCTCGTTGGAATTTTCAGAGTACTATAGCTGTCTGGTTTTACAAATCCTTTCTCTTTGGCACAAGACTAGATGGTTGCCCTCAAAGTCTGGACATCTGTTCCTACCATAGACTTGAATGTAAAACGGGTATTATTTTCAGCTTGCACTCAGGAAACAGGCTGACCAAGAAGATTTTCAAGGTTGACGACTGGAGTTTGGGCCGTAGGGATCATATGGGCCTGAGGTAGGGGTCTGATGAGTACCTATTGCCTGTGAGTTGTCCAGGGCTCCCTGACTAAAATCAATGCATGCCCACCCATTGCTGGCAGAGGGAGTCCTAGACTAGAGCCTCTCTCAACCCAACAGGCAGGGCCTAAAAGAGATCTGACCAAGAACCCAATCAAAGCATTCCTCTATGCAGGATCTGGGGAACCTTTCCTGTGATTTCATAACCCCATCCAGGGTATTTTGTGACACCATAGGCCAGTGAATGGAGCCCAGGGCTGCTGCACCCCGGGCCTGCCAGCCGTTTACCTGGGGAAATGATCAGAGCTTTACACCCTGCTGGAAAAGGAGAAGCCTAGTTGATGCTATGGAACCCTGTCCTGGGTATTTTGTGACGACACAGGCTGACAAATGGAGACAAGACCTGTGCCTGCTGGGACCTTGATGAGACACCCAGTGAGAAATGAACAACCCACTCAAGGAAGGTAATCCTCCCTGACACTGCATAAATGTATCCCAGTAGTGCAGGATACTAAAGATCCGAGCTTGCACCTGGGCCTTCTATATTTTAAGGTGCACCTCCACAATTTGAATTAAAGGCAAGAAAAACCTTTTTTGGAGGACATAAATCATAGCGAGCTTTTCCTTTCCCCAGCCACAGGATAACTGACTCGGATAGAATCCCGCACCAAAAAGATTCTAATAATACCTCACAGCATGACATGGCGAACACACTAAGGCCCGAGTACTACACCCCCTCCCTTCTACCCAACAGCAGAAACCAAATTACAAATCAATAAAAGGAAAACAAGGCAAAATAAGAAATGTATACAATGAAATTTAAAAAAAATAGAGCATAACCCTTCAGTTATGACACAAAATAACCGCCAACGCCAGCAGCATTGTTTCTTCCCGCACCTGAGGCCTCACGCCGTGGCAGAAGCCAGGTCTTCTCCCACACCGCAGGGGACTCAGAGTCCCGTGATCCTCTGCTTTGGGGGACGCGCTCAGAAAGCACCAGCAGTCCCGCGGTGCAGGACGTGTCCGGGCCGTGCCTGTCAGAGCCCGGAGGAGGCTGGGCTGGGCCACCCCTCTAACCCTTGTCTTTTCACGCCACCAGGAGCCTGCTTCAAGATGGGTAAGAAAAAGTTAACCCCTACTTCTAACTCTGGGCTAACCATCTCTACTATTGACTCATTCCTAACCAAAGCAACTAATGCCATCTCCAGGGAGATAGCCCTTACGGAGCGCAGACTCTCTCTGGGGGATGGTGCCCATGGTTCCAACAATCGCTATCTACAAGCGAACAGGATCCCTACGAATAATTGTGTGCATCTTACCACCACTAATAGATTTGCTCTTTTATTGGGTCTGGATTCACCTGACTGACAAACGGGTGATAACCAGATGTCTTCCTGAATACCGCTTGAAGGTCCGGAGTTAATGGATGCCTGTCAGCTCTTGCAGGGGGAAATGGAATACCAGGACTGTATTGCTCCACACATGTCAGCCTCCAGCCAACAGATACATTTAGCTCTCACTAGGGAACACAGAACTTAAAATATTCTTTAGTATCCTGGAATATAGCTGGTTACAGCAGTAAGAGTAATAATGAGGAATGGCTTTCTGTTCTGTCCAATTATCAGATTATCCTCATTCAAGAAATTTAGGAGACCAACCCAATATACATCGATGGGTATAGGTCTTTCCAAACTTAGGCCCTACCATCTATAGGGGGTAGGCCCAGGGGGGGGGCTTATTAACACTGATTTCCAATGTGGTGGCACTAAAAGTCTTCAATTTTATAAATACATCCCCAAATTTTCACATTCTGATTATCAAAGGATCTGACGCCTGGGATCTATTACAGGTAAACTACTATAATAATACATGTTTGGACCCAGTAGTGGTACCCCAGTCTTTGGATAACTTGTTAGAGGATCTAGTGGAGTCCCATCATAAACCCCTATGTGTAATCTGGTTAGGAGATTTTAATTTGAAACCTTGCTCTCGACGTTCCGGGGAGTTATGCGGAATTTTGGATCACAAATGTTTTTGTATCCCCCATTTTCATCATGTCACTCAGGAGGATGCCCTTAACACCATACTAATGAATTGATAACTTGTGATCGTTAATGCTATAGATCCACATACAGGATCTTTTTTCCAACTTTTCAGAGAGGTGAATATTTATCTACTCTAGATTACATTATTTCATCTGAGACCCTTAGCTCAAGGCTTTCAAAACCAAAAACCAACTTCACCAAATTTAGCGATCATGCTACACTGTCTAGTGCCTTGCTATGGCAGGTGCATAAGCTCCAAAATGGTCCCAAATTTCCCAAAACAATTTTAAGCAGATCCAATGGTATCATTCTGAAATGGGAGAAGGTCAATGTGGAGACTTTTTTTCATGAGTTTTGTTCTGGCTAACTCGGAGGGCATAAAAATTTGTATGGACCCATCTTTAGGCCAGATCTATATAGTAGAGGCATTTAACATGTTATTAATGCACCCAACATCATAGTTGATACGCCCACCCTCTGTGAGAGATCCCATACCTCATCTGTGGTTTGATAAGAATTGTATGGATGCCTCATCAAACCTGCGTAAAGTGCTCAAATGATCACCTAGGATCAGATCTGCGTGCTGAGAAAAACCTACAAGCTAGCCAGGGCAAGCATGTTAATCCAGTTGAAACTAGAGGCATGGGACAATCTAAAGAAAGCTTCTTCCTTTCGTGATAGTACAGCCTTCTGAAAAGTCATTAATACCCCCTTCCTGAATGACAACAATGGCCCATCCTTAGATACCCATATTGATGAAGATTGTTGGGTAAAACACTTTTAGGACATTTTTCTTGAAGTAGAGGAACCTACACGCGTAAATGTTAGCCTTAATATTGATTCTCCCACATGCCTTTTATTTGACCTTGATAAAAATCAAACTTGCCCTGACTCAATCTCCATTTGGCAAAGCACCAGGGCCCGACAAGGTCCCTATTAATGTCTTTTTAGTTAACATCCCTTTTTGGTCTCCTCTTTTAACTGTGGCTTTCAATGCCATAGCTGAGAATGGTCCCTCTCCCTCTTGGAAACAACCAGTAATCATTCCTATAAATAAGAAAGTGGATGCTTCCGTCCCAGCCAATTATTGTCCCATTTCTTTGCTTGATAGTTCGGCCAAATAATGGGTCGGTTATTGTTAAACAAATTAGAAATCTGGGCTGAGGAAAGGAACATCCTCACGGAAGTTCAGTATGGGTTTAGACAGGGTAGGGGAATATTGGACCAATGTCTCAATTTGACCCTGACAATTGCCAAATACGCTAGAGCGAAAAACGCCCAAATTCGTCTGGCATTCATAGATTTGTCTAAAGCCTTTGACTGCGTGGTTCACAGCAAGCTATGGGAAATACTAAAGGAGATGGGAGTGGATGATGCTATCACTTTCTTTATTAGGGAGCTATATTTGGATGCCACCGCTATGGTACGATACGGGAGAAACAGTGAATGCTCCAAACCATTTAAAATCAAAGGCAGCAATATGGGGTATCATCGATGTAACACCACTTCAAATACAAGAAGATAAATGTATTAAAAGACTGTTGTCAATTTCACAATCAAGTAATAATTTTATAGCCCACAAAGAAACCGGCATGCCTTTTATTATGGATGCCATAAGATTAGCGCCACTCTCTCTCTGGCTATCCATTTGGAAAAGGGATACTGTGGGTTTAAATCTTAAAATCCTCAAAGACGTCTTGAATTTGGACTATGCATGCAGAATCCTCTGGATATCATATGTCAGAGAAACCCTAATTTCTTTGGGTCTTGGCTTTTTGTATGACGCCCCGCCTCTTTGCAAACATTTCCCCAAATCAAGACTAAAGGCGATCTTTTTAAATCAAGTCACTAAGGCTCGGTGGAATACCTATAAAGGGAAACAAACTATAAATTTTTATGAATCTATTCTGCATATATTAAATCATTCATACTCATACTTATGGATAGTAGAGAATAACCAGCATCGATTCATTCTGACTAGATTCAGATTGAACCTTATTCCGTTTATGCTTGGTTGTCCAAACAATCAATTCGTCCTTAAGAACCTACTGCCTTGTCCTTGTGACATTAAGATAACCCAATCGACTTTATATCTCCTCCTTTTTTCCCAGTATATCTAAAAGAGAGGAAGGTTTTTATGGTCCCGCTTTTAAGAAAATTTTCACCGTGAACTGTAGCTTCGGCCCTCTTTTTATTTTACTCATTAGATACCCCATTGGCCTGCTTTGCATTAGCCTCCTGTTTATTGGCTGCCCTGAGAACTGATAAGGACCGTAGCACTTTACTTACAGCACTTTAAGATCATTTTTCCCATTGTCATATTATGTCTTTTTATTTATTTGTTTATATAGTTTTAGATTTAACCTCTTTATGTAAAGGCTATCATTGTGAGCTTGGTACTGTTCTTAAATTTCGTATTTATTGCATGTCTAATTTTAATGTATGTTTTTTTATGCCATTTTTTATTAATGCACTTTAATGAAGTGCGAAATAAAGTTGAATGAGGATGACACAAATTGTGGCAACATAAGCAAGGGAAAACAAGTAGACTGGCAAAAATGTGTAAATAATCTCCACACACAGTTAGCGCCCAAAGTGTAAAACACCTTCACACTATTTGCATGTAATCTTCCAAATATTGAGGAGGTCTGCGAAGTCTAGTAGAATTAATTTCTCTGGTCCCATCATGAGGAAAGAGGCCATCGCGACTAGGAGCACAGTCATCACAAACCACACACTCCACTCGCTCACCTCCAGCACCATCCCTATTGCTAGTCAGCTCTTCATCACTCATCAACATGAACCTGTTCAGCCCCACACACAGCCCCACACAATCACCCCTCATCACTTTATTGTCCACAACCCCCTCTCTCTGGGACAATGCCACTTTGCATTTATTACTATTTGCCAAAAGAGCATAACTGTCAAATACTTCTTTAACTTTGAACGGGCCCTAAAATTTAGACAGCCCTTTGCAAAGCCTAAAATACCTTACCTTGACCTATGACCCTGAACACACACTTTCACCACCACCATGACCTCTTCTCCACCATTCTTCTCATGCCAAGAATTTGTAAGCCAGTCTTTGGCTTCCTCCCACACATTTTCCTAAAAGGCGAAACCCTGGCCACACCATGTGCTCTAGTGCAATAGCCCACCCCGTATCATCCACCATTGTCTTGACATCTTTCCCACTCTGGATGGCCATGGATATGGTGCCCTTCACTAAGCCGTTGGACCGCTCCACTATGTCATTGGTTTTGGGTTTGTAGAGTGCTGTGTGATGTTGGGTAATACCACACCTATCCAGAAAATATTTCATTTGATGTGAAATGAGTTGCACTCCATTATCAATTACAAGGACACGAGGCAATCCTTCCTCCAGAAATACACCCATCAATAGCTCCACCGTCCTTCTGGTGGTCACATCAGGCATACATTTGACAGTCAACCATTTAGAATGTATGTCCATCAAAACCATGGCATTTATAGCATCATCCAGCATTTGCATAGGCCCAATAAAATCCAAGCATACCATACTCTATCAATCAATCAATCAATCAATCATAGCATTTTTAAAGCGCACTACATACCCGTGAGAGTCTCAAGGCGCTAGTGGGGGAAGCTGCTACTGTTCGAAGAGCCAGGTCTTGAGAAGTCTTCTGAAGGTCAGAAGGTCTTCGGTCTGCCGTAGGCGGATGGGGAGGGTGTTTCATGTCTTGGTGACGAGGTGGGAGAATGATCTGCCGATGGCGGTCACTCTTCGGATGCGGGGGACGGTGGCGAGGGTGCGGTCTGCGGAGCGGAGCTGGTGGGTGGGGGTGTAGAGGCAGAGTCAGCTGTTGAGGTACGCTGGTCCGGTGTTGTGGAGTGCCTTGTGTGCGTGGGTGAGGAGTTTGAAGGTTATCATTTTGTGGACAGGGAGCTAGTGCAGGTCTCTCACTTGGGGTGTGATGTGGCTGCGGCGAGGGATGTCGAGGGTCAGGCTTGCGGAGGCGTTCTGGATGCGTTGGAGCCGTTTCAGGAGTTTGGCCGAGGCTCCTGCATAGAGGGTGTTTCCGTAGTCCAGTCTGCTGCTGACGAGGGCCTGGGTGACCGTCCTTCTCGTCTCGGTGGTGATCCACTTGAAGATCTTGCGAAGCATGCGGAGGGTGTTGAAGCAGGAGGAGGAGACGGTGTTCACCTGCTTCGTCATGGAGAGGGAAGAGTCGAGGATGACCCCTAGGTTGCGTGCGTGGTCAGTGGGTGTTGGGGGTGTCCCTAGTGCAGTAGGCCACCAGGAGTCGTCCCAGGCCGAGGGGGTGGATCCGAGGATGAGGACCCCTGTCTTGTCCGAGTTCAGCTTCAGTCGGCTGTTCCTCATCCAGTCGGTGACGTGTGCCAGGATCCTTACTATGTCCTTGTGGAGCTTTGACACCGGTCTTAAGCATTTTTTCACCCCCCAATACACCTCACAATTCACCACCCATGACATAATGTGGTCATCCATTCTCGGTCACCAAAAGTTTTCCCTCGCCTGTTTCTGTCATAGTTTGCACTAAGTGGCTTCCTGGGCTAACGTAATGATTTTGCGCTTCAAACCTTCAGGTGGTACAAATCTGTCATTCCTCATGGGAACTTTTGAGTCACTCAAAATCAACTCATCCAGAATTTCAACAAATGATCTCACCACAGGAGCTACTATGCTCTCCCTTCGCTCACCATGCACCACCATTCGCTCAACACTTTTAAGGAATAAATCCAGATCCATGCACTTATGCACTTATGTCACTCGTCAACTAAGAACAAACTACCAATGCACTCTTCCATATCGTACAATGAAGCCACAGCCCCTTCCTGTTTCCAAGCAGAAACTCTGTGCCCATTTTCCCCTGCACATTCCAAAGACATGTGTGAAAGGCAGCTAGCCTGCACTTTCTTCCAACCAGGTATGCGAGCAACCAGTCACTGACACTCCGGAAGTCTAGAAGCCAGTTTAGCCAGCCTAGCCGAGCCCTTACCAGTTCCACCAGAACTCAAAACATTGACAAAATGTAAACCCAATAAAAATGTCCTAAAATGTTCGACAGACCAGGCTGCTTCTAGGGTACACGCTCTATGACAGAATAGTTGCTCTCACATTCTGTCAAAGAGCGCAAGGTGAAAGCTATATGTTTTTTTAGTACCTGTATGTGCCTGAGATAAGACTGCTCCCAAACCACACGCACTGGCATCCACTGTTAAAAATGTTTTGAGTTGACTGCCAAATGGTGCAAGAATACTTACCTCACAAATGTCCTTGCTTACCAAATCAAATGCCCTCTGACTATCATCACTCCAAACAAACATAAACTCCTTCCGCAACAACTTTCGGAGTTCTTCAGTTTTGCCTAAATTTTGTATAATAATACTTGATCAAGCCCATAAACCACGGTAACTGGTCTTTATCACAAGGAACAGGTGCAGATCTGATAGCCTCAAACTAGTCAATTTTGGGTCAGACACCCTGCCTCAAAATCGTGACAGAGGTACTCGATTTCCTCCAAACATTTCTGAATGGACTCTCAAAAACCAGAACATCATCCTGATTTTTTTTTTCCATTTTCCAAACCCCAGAAAATCTCATACATGATCCTTTGGAAAACCCTTGCAGCCAAGGATAACCTGAAAGGCATCCATGGTGATAAAATCCGTAACATTTCTAGAATGTTTCTAGAATGATCTGGTGGTAAGCACTTTTTAGGTCAAGCTTAAAACCCTTAAGCAAACAGTGCCAGCTCGTTTGTATTGGGGAGGGGAAATGTTTCTGTTACCACATATTGATTTAAACTGCGAAGGTCCACACAGACACCTGAGCTTGCCATCACCCTTCTTGATAATAACCACCCGGAGAGACCTATTCAGAACCCTTGACAGGCTCTATGACCCCTTCTCTAAGAATGTCATCTAGCATTTTTTTTACTTCGCCCCTCACAACCACTGGCACTCTCCTCAATTTGTGTTTAACTGCGATGGTACCTTTTTCCAGAACAATCCTGTGGGTGTACTTCTTCATTTCACCCTGCTTCTCACTGAACACGTTCTTCATCTTAACCAACACCTCTTCAGTGATAACATCAGTCAGCCAAAACCTAACCAGAGGCATGGGGATCAAAAACAATATGCAGATCAAACTGATGCCCCCATCTCAATGTAGGTGGTCTATCTTCAGCCACGTACCTTTTTCCAGAACAATCCTGTGGGTGTACTTCTTCATTTCACCCTGCTTCTCACTGAACACGTTCTTCATCTTAACCAACACCTCTTCAGTGATAACATCAGTCAGCCAAAACCTAACCAGAGGCATGGGGATCAAAAACAATATGCAGATCAAACTGATGCCCCCATCTCAATGTAGGTGGTCTATCTTCAGCCACGTAGATCATTAACACGATCTGCCGTGATTTGAACTCAATGGAAGACAAAAAATATCCAAATACATTTATCCTCTCTCCCTGGTACCCTCTAAGATTAATGTCTTTAGACAAGAGAAAAACTTGTGGCCACTCTGTCATCCACATCTTCTTCAATATGATTGTGTATAATGAACAAGAGTCCACCATCAGTTCCACACATTTGGCTCGATTACCAAACAATACTTTTGGTCGAACCTTTGTAACACATTTTTCAGGAAGGGAACATCAACCCAGGACCTTCATTATCATCCTCCCAGATGATGTCTTCGGTAACCACCAGACAAATTTTGCAGACTCTTTGCCAACCTGGGCATAATTACCTTTATGCCCACATCTTATACAATCCTTGTTTGAAGCAAAGCACCATTTGGAATCACTGGTATGGTATGCTCTACCACACCTGGAGCAACCCTTTCGCTTTAGCCCCCCTATGTGCCTCTTCTTTTTTTCCAACAGCTCCAAACTCACCTTCCACCATCTCTTTACTTTGTCCATCTCCTTCATACATCTCTCCTATTCATCAAATACCTTGGCAATAGAGATGGCATCATTCAAGAATAGTTTTTATGCTGCCCAGAGGCGCTCTTACATTTTCTACTATTACACTGAACAATAAGTTGGTCCTTGATCAACTCATCTGTCATTTAACTGAAATTTTGTAGTCTGGTATAAAACCTACACTGCAACATTACAATGTTCTCCTCCTTGGTAAATCTTTTCTCCAAATGCAACTTGACCTCCTTGAAAACATCCCCGACAGGTTGATTGTCAGTACACAGCATCTGAGTATTTCAAAATATGATGAGTTTCCTTGCCAATGGTGCCTAATAACAAAGCTTTCTTTCTCTCAGGAGTAAATTCCTGGTCATCTAGTGCTACAAAGTAATTGTCAAAAACATCTATTCACCTCTCCCATTGAAAGGATTGTTGACCTTGCTGGTCCAAGAATAGAGGCAGAATCACATTTGAAGACGCTGCCATAGTTAAAATGTAAGAAGAGCTGTGAAAGAGTTAAAGGTGAAAGGCATTTTCCTCTACTAAGAAGTCACCACTGCAAGCATAGGAAAGGAAAAACCGGCTAAGGGTCTTTCCTCAAAATAGTCACAGGGGACTCCTCCTTCCCAGCCAGGAAATAAAATGAGGCGCCCTTTGTAGACATGGGGCACACACTTCTACTGCCAGTCTCTGGCACTGTCCTCCACACGCGACCACACGCTTAAAACTGGGGCAAAACAGTGAGAAGTAGGGGTCTGCAGTACGGTGCGTGCCTAGCGAGGCGAACTCGTTGTGTTATCTAATGGGTAGCGTTGACTGCATGAGACAGCGGACCCTCAGGACAAAGAGAGGTCTAAACCAACACAGGGTTTAACGGGCACAAGCTTTACTCACTGGGCACTCCACCTTCACCCGCTTCGCCAGGGTGTCATAGGTTTTCAAATAGTCACCAGTTCCAGCTTTTATGTTTGGGAAAGAGGGGGGGTGGGGACAAGCCGACACGAGACCCATTTTTGTGTGTGTAAAAGGCTGCTTTATTGAAACAGGTGCATATCACAATTTCATCACCTTGGCAACTGCCTTACAAACTAAAACCTCCCTAAACATGAATTACCTGACCCCTTGTTCCCCCCCACCCCAACGATCCCCACATCATATTCCCCGCCCCACAAAATACAACCTAACCTTCCATAACTAATATATTACCCAATCCTACACAATCTAGCATTTACCAATCCTAACCTACGTGACCCTAAACCCTACCTGCCTTTGTGCTACTGTAACTAACCAACCTCTAATCTAAACTTATTCTACCTGGTTACCCTTTCCCTGGTCCTGCTCACAAACTAGCAACATATAACAACAAACTACAGCCAATCCTGGCTAACTGACACCACCCCGCCACCCAGAAAAAGGCGGGAGGGTAGGCGGAGACGCCGCCACCCCCCTTTTTCTGCCCCCCCACAACAAAAAAACCCCACTCCCTACTCAACGCCTATGAACGCCCAGCAACCTGGCCAACACCTCCCTCAATTCCAATAAGCACAAGTCCATACCCAGCCGGGATAAATGGACCCCGTCATCTCTGAAAAATTCCGGCGTGTTATACCTGATATCCTTATGCGCAATCCTACAAATTCCCACCTGCCGACAAAACCTCACCATTTCTGTATTCAGCTTGCGCTGGGCTTTATCAACCACACCCTGATTAACCACCCCTCTCCAAACCCTACGCGGAACAAACTCCGTCCAGACAATTGTGCAACCCGCCTACTGAGTCTTAATCAAAGCCAAATCCCGTTTGATACATCTCATGAGTGCCAGGCCCTTCTCCCTTACCATGTCGTTCTCCCCTAAATGCAGCACCAAAACATCGGGGCACCTACCAGCCACCAAATTTCTGTTGAGAACCTGCAACAACTCCTTTCAACGCATGCCACCCCTGCCCCGCCAGCCAAAATAGCTGGAGCGGGCCTGGAATTGCGCCTGCTTCAAAAAAGAATGGCCGACAATCCAAATGGACATCTCCCTCGTGAGGGGACCCATCACCCGAACCTGAAACGAAAAACAGAAATGAACAACAGGAAAAAATGGACAACCGCGCTACATCCCCACAGGTACGCTGCGCACATACCGCTGATAGCAATTAGAAGACCACCTGCCCAACCGCATAATGTCCCCTCGTCCCCAACCTCTAGTGTGCGCTTCCGAAGCCGCCCCAATCCAAAATGAATGCGTCCCAAATTCCCTCCCTTCAATCCCCAACATACCTAGTGCTTTCTGAAACACAGCTAAAAGCTGTGAAGCCTTGACACACCTTCCGTCCCCATGCCCAAACACCAAATCCCCAAAACCCCCTGCAACAGACCTCCACCTCAAACCCCACTGATAAGGGCAAACCTGCGAATCAACCCCTTTTTGCAAAGAAACCCATTTTCCCTTACCCCTCTGATCCGTATTTGCTTTCCTCAGCCATATGTTGACCCTATCGCAACTAAAAGACACCTCCCTCCAAGACAGTCCCGGCGTATTTTTTGTTCCCAACAACTCCAATACCCGAAAAGCCCCGAAAAACATCCAAAACATCAGTGTGGAGAAAAGCACAACTTCCCCCACATCAAAACAAATCGCAGGCAGCACCCCAATCACCCTCTCCAACAGCTCCCAAGACAAAGGATTCCGCACTCTGCTGACGCGGCCGCATTCGCGCGGCCAACCTTCCAAAATGCGCAACCCCAGTTCCCCCGCGGATGGGGCATAGCCCCACAATAATTTCCCAACAAAAGCAATCCCCACCAGCTTACCCGCTATCGTGACCCTCGTAAGACCCTTCTCAACCAAGTCCAATATAAACTGAATCACATCCTCTTGTCTAGCAGCCAGAGAGTCCCGCTGCCGTGCGCCGGAGCACAAAAATTCCTCCTAAGCCGCCCGATACGCTACCTTCGCGGAATGAGCCAGGGAACCTAAAACCAATTGCAACATCTTGTGTTGCCTACGTACCACAAATGCTGAGGCATTCTGGTCGGGGTCTTGTCCGCGTCCTTGGCGAGCCCACGGAATCTCCCCCACTGTGAACGAGACAAAGCATCCGCGATATCATTGTCCACACCTGGCACATGCACCGCGCGAAAAGCAATATCATGCTTCAAGCACCCTAAAACAAAGACTCTCAACAACTTCAGGACCTGTTCATCTCGGGCAGACTGGCGGTTCACAATGTGCACCACCGCCTTATTATCACTTCTGAAAGTGATTTTCTTGTGCGCCAAAAGTTCCCCCCATAATGTGATTGCCACCACCAGAGGGAAAAACTCCAAGAAAGCAATGCTCCTGCCCCCCTCCAACCACTCCTCAGGCCACTGCTAGGCACACCACCTCCCTTGCCAGTACAAACCAAATCCAGTATTCCCCGCCGGGTCCGAAAAAATTTGAACATCCCATAACATGTCTGCCTCCCTCATCAAAGGTATGCCATTGAAATGTTGCAAGAAAAACTGCCACATCCTCAAGTCGTCCCGCACCCCCGCTGACAGTCGTACATGATGATGCGGAGGCCTCTGACCCGCAAGTGCCCTGCACAGTCGTCTACAAAAAGTCCTCCCTACTCTGACTACCCAACAAGCAAAGTTGAAGTGCACCAGCAGCACTTGAATGTCTTTAACCGTGACCTTATGTTTTGCCAACATTATTTCCAGCAGCCCCAACATTTGCTGCTTTTTGTCTGCCGGAAGTCGTGCCTCCATCAACCGTGAATCCAATTCAATACCTAAGAAGGACAGGGCCACGCTGGGTGCCTTAGTCTTCTCCGGTGCCAACGGCACGCCCCGTTCCCTCATGAGCTCATGGAAACTGTCCAGAGTCATCCAGGTAGTGCGTAACTCCTTGGTGACCCGTCTGTTCCATAAACAACCATTGTAGGAACGTGCTGAAACAATCAAAAAGCGTGCATGACATAGAGCAGCCCATCAGCAACGCTTTGTCCACGTACCAGTGACCGCCAAACTGGATGCCCAAAAGATCCCAGTCATCCGGGTGAACTGGAAGCAGCCGGAAAGCCGACTTTATGTCGCACTTTGCCATCATTGCTGTTGCACCCGTGGTCACTACCAGTGACATTGCTACGTCAACAGATGAATAAGAGACTGCCGTCTCCCGCTCATCAATGAAATCGTTCACCGAACCTCCTTCCGGCCACGACAAATGTTGAATGAGACAAAACTGACCCTGTTCTTTTTTAGGCACCACTCCAATGGGTGACACAATCAAATTAGGTAAAGGCCAATCTTGAAAGGGACCCGCCATGGGGCCCTCACGCCCCTTTTTATCCAGTTTGTCTTGCACTACCTGCGAGTGCTCTTTTGCTGATTTCAAATTGTCCGCCCACCGTCTCGTCCTTGGTCTGTCGTACCCCAGTCTGAAACCCTCCAAAAAACCCAACCACAAACGCTCAGCAGCCACCCAATCAGGATACCCTTGTAAGGCTGCCACCAAATTAGCTACGTTAAGCCTTTTGGCCCAGGCCCCTTTGCTCCTCGCCCCCCTCCCGACTGCTGCTGCTGCTGCTGACCCCCTGACTTGAACCCCCCCGCCTGCCATTGTTGGGAGCCCTGCTGACCCTGTCCGCCCCAACAATTGACCAGCGAATGTCTGCCGCCGCACCCTGAGCAATCGTGCCAGAAACGGCAGTTCTCCCGGGTGCACAAACCTTTGTTATAGTCCCAGCAAGCACCTTTCACCCCTGGCTGGCCTCTGTCTGCTCCCCCCACGCCCCCTCAGGTGGGGCCACCTCGAAAGGGCCGATAAACAATCGGGAGCCCACTTGCTGTAAAAATGGTTTTTCCAGACCCCGCTAAACCCGAAGGGCCCGATTCACAGAACAAACTTAAGACTAAATCCTAAACTTAGTACCATTCTGGTATTCACAGAATGCACTTAGTACTTCTGGTATTCACAGAATGAACTTACTACTTTTGCTATTCACAGAATGAACTTAGTACTTTTGCTATTCACAGAATGGATTTACGACTCCTAAACTTACGTCCGCACTCGGGCCGGAAATTCCGGCCCGGAGGCGGAGCTTCCGGCCCGGAGGCGGAGCTTCCGGGCCGGAGGCGGGGCTTCCGGGCCGGAGGCGGAGCTTCCGGCCCAGAGGTGGGGATTCCGGCCGATTTAGCTATGGCTGAAATCTCCACCTCTGGGCCGGAAGCTCCGCCTCCGGCCCGGAAGCCCCGCCTCCGGCCCGGAAGTTCCGCCTCCGGGCCGGAAGCTCCGCCTCCGGGCCGGAATTTCCGGCCCGAGTGCGGACGTAAGTTTATTAGTCGTAAATCCATTCTGTGAATAGCAAAAGTACTAAGTTCATTCTGTGAATAGCAAAAGTAGTAAGTTCATTCTGTGAATACCAGAAGTACTAGGTGCATTCTGTGAATACCAGAATGGTACTAAGTTTAGGATTTAGTCTTAAGTTTGTTCTGTGAATCGGGCCCATAGTGTGCTGCCACAAATTCGTATCCAGCTCTCCCCATTTTGCCTCCGGGTCCCACGCCATGCTTGCCCAAAACTCCTCATCGTATTGCACCCAGGCGTACCTTCCCCCGTGATCTGAGCCTTCCTGATCACATCCATGTATTTAAACATGGCCACAGACCTTTCAGGGTATTTTTCGCAATAAACGCTGGCATAAATAAGAAACGCCACCGTCCAGTTCTCAATAGTCAATGGCACCTTCGGCCGTTTTGCCAATTCAAATTCTTCCTCCTTTGATCCCTCCTTCGCCCACATCTCCCTGTGAAGTAATTTAAGCATTTCTACATATTCTCCCTTCCATATCCGCTCCTTCGTGGCTAACATTGAATGAGCGCCCAATGGCTTTCTAACGCCCATATATGGCAAAAGTTTAATTTTCAACTCCTTGCTCTCCAATTCAGTCTCTACCTCCCCCGTCTTAAGCTCACCCGTCACCTTCTTGTCCGTCACACCTCCAATGTCCATGGATGTCTTACCTGTGTCCAAACCCTTACCTGAGTCCTCAGTTCCTACCCCGACATCTACCACGTAAGCACCCTTGTTCAACCTACCTCCCGTCCCTTCCCCCTTGTCCGATCCACCCACACCCACAGATACCATCACAGGACGCAGGCGCAATGACTGTTTACCTGTCGCCAAAGACTCCGTCTGTCCGCCACTCCACCCTGTGTCCTGGCAAAGGGCTGACCTCTCCTTCCAACGTGATGTCCGACCCGTGGGCTGAGCCTGGCGTTGTGACACCTGCAACATACTAGGCACAACATTACTCGGCCCCCCTCTCTCCCTTCATCAATATCCCACACCTCCCCTTCCTCCATACTCTCTTCATCATAATCCAACTCTTCCTGCCTCACACCCCCAGCGCTCCCCGCTGGAGGCGCAGAATGCACTCGTCGTGGAAAACAAAATTCCTCCTCCTCAGCACTCGGTCTGCTGCATTGTCCCCCGGGGTGTTGCGACCCCGTGGGTGTTGGGGCCGGTGAGTGTGCTGGGCCTACCTCTCTTCTCTCTCCCATCCCAACCCCTCTTACTTGCGGCCCCTAAAGTGCTCGCTACCCACGCCCGCCCTACTGCACTCAGGTCCACCACCTCCTCCTGCTCCCCCCCAGACCCCTCATCATCGCTCCATTCGAAACCCCTGGCCCCAGACCCCCCCGAAATCTTGGCCCAGCCTCCTCCTCACCCAGAACAGAAACCGACCGTCTTTGCACCCCCCCACTAGACAACTGCCAAGACACCCTCCCACTGCCCCCCCAAAACCCCCACCACCCCAACCGAACCCCATCCGACCCCATACTCCCTGAGCCCCAGACACCCCTTCAGCCCATGACTCAAAAATACCCAGACCAGCCCAATTGCGCTCGCTCCCCTCTGAGTCTATTAAGAGAGCCGAAACCCCCCCTGCCCACCCCACCCCCCTCTTGATCGATACCAGAGAGTACCAGGTCCCCAACAGCGCCTACCTGCCTCCCCAAACCTACCCCCCCCACTGAAATGGGCCTGCTCTCCCATACTAGAACTCCTCCCCCTCTCTCCTCAATACATAAAGCTAGAGTGCCCTCACTCCCTGAGGATACCTGCCCCTTGTCTGCCAGTTTTATTGTGGCCTCCCCCACTGCCCCAGAAAATTGCCCTACATCAGAAATCAGGGGCGCTCTCCTCATACGCGAGTGCCCCTGTCATTCTGAGAGCGCCCGGGGGAGTTACGAGACGCGCTCCCCCGCCGCGCTCCATTTCCACTAAATGCTCCTGTCAGATAGCCTTTCCCCCTTCCACCCTGCCTTTCTCAATCACCCTAGGCAGGGCGCTTCAGCTGTGCGCTGCCTTGCCACTCATTCGACCTACCAACACATGGGCCGCTCCAGTGACATTTGAGCGGCCCCCAACGCAGTGCGATCCCAGTGGGGAGACGTGAGATGTGCTCCCCCGCCGGGCTACACCGCTGCCTCGCGCCTCACCCCCGCACTTCTCCGCCCATGTCGACATAACTGGGGCCGCGCTCCTGACATTCGCGCGGCCCCCGTCACTCACCTTCGCCACTCCAATCTTCCGGGGAGGCGAACAAGCAGCGACGGCGGCCGCCACCCCAGCTGACGCGCACCTCACCAGGCGCGATGACGGCAAAGCCTCCGGAATCAACAGATCTAGACGACCCGCCTCATTAAGAAGCCTCATCGCTTCAATAACGCGATAATCGCCGTTCGACATCGTCGCTATGCTAATCACACCAGCACTAACCAAACCTCAACCTGACTGACAAGCGCTCACAGCCACCAGGTCACCAAACCTAAAATGGTGGCTGGGGGGGCACGAAAACTGACTAAATAACCTTTGGGCTACAATTGGGCTAGTCCCAATGTAGCCCAAACCTTACAAAATGGCCGCTCGCCGGCCAGCCCCCCCCTCCCAATCTGCCCGGGGGGGCAGACCTCGCTGTGCTCGGCTGACCCCCATTGTGCGCAACACACACTAACGTAGCTCGGGCCCAACACTGCACATCCTGTTCACACTACTGGCAAGTCTCACTGTCACGTCGTGTGGCAGGCGATCGTCGCCAAAGTGTTGCAATGAGACATCCACAACGGTATTATAGGCAAGAAAGATCTTTATTTGGAGCACGTAAGACATAGCGTGGTTCTCCCTTCACCACACATAGTATAACTGACTTGGGTATAATCCTGCACCAACAAGATTCTAATAGCACCTCATCGCATTACATGAGGAACACTCTTAGGTACTACACTATTCCTGTGACTTGGATTAGTTAGAGTGGAAGAGGTGTGGCGCCGCGGCCAGCGACTGACTCCGGAATCTGGGGATCACGGTTCGAACCCCGGCGCCGGTGGCAGATTAGCCCAGCACCATGTGACTCTGGGCAATAGCTTGCTTAATCTTCCTGACGGCCCCCAGCGCCTAGAGACCCTTAGGGGTGATTGTTCGTGGTTTACAAATGTGGATTATTATTAGAGCTTTCAACCCTCACGAGCAGATCCCTGTCCCGGTTATGGAAGGATGCTTCTGGTCGGCAACCCTCATGGGGCCAAAAGTAAATCTTGTCATGAGAAAGACCTGGTTGGCTCTGTAGTCTCATTCTCCCCCAAGTAATGATCTGGGGGAAAATGACTATGGTTTCTTGTAATCTGGAAATCCAATAGGAGAGAGGAGGCTTCGAAGTGGCGGCATCCTACTTTATGGTGCCTTGAGAATTAGAACATTTCAAATTTGCCCTCTATTTGACGTCCCGGGCAACACAAAGTTTTAAGCTTAGAGTCCCGTTAATTTTTGTATACAAACGGCCACTAGTGACATTGGCATGACACAAATGCACACCCCGGTCTGTGCTTGACAAATGCCGCACAGATAACATTTTGCCCATCTCGACTCTTGACACACCATGGTATGAATCTGAATTGACCACAGCCCATTCACAGGTCAGATTTTTTAAACGAATTTACTCAGAAGCAGTACCAGCAGTGATATTAGTTTCCACACATTGGAGCTCTCCTACTGCGCCTGTTGTCAGCCCACCCTCTGAAATAGATTAATATATTCATCCTCCACAAAAAGAAACATGAAGTGTACTCAGATTCCCACTTCTTACTCCCACCAGATCCAGCTGGCAGGCCAGCACCAGTTTCAGAGGTGGGGGGATTCTATATGCATGTTCTGTTCATCCTTCTACTTGCTGATTATGAACGTGTGTATTTTATCATCGACTTTGCACAGCTATCTGAAGCCCCCCCCGCCTGTAGATGGGGAAAAGCCTCCTTCCTGTAAATTGTGCAGACTATATCAGTCACCTGACAGCTGACAAGAGCATCAGGAAAGAAACTAAAAGGTGCACTTTGTCTTTAAAGTGCAAGGGCATTCATCAGAAATGTATGTTGTGCGTTGCATAATTAGCTTCCAGGCCATCTGTTTAAGCCTATATAGAATTAAACACCATCCAGTGTCTCTGACGGGTTGTCTTCTACAGACAGTTGTTACGTAAAGTAGCTGCAATGTTCTTCTAAAAGGAAACAAGCAGAATGTCCGAGTTGCTATATCTTCTAAAATAGTGTTAGATTTGGGACATATCTCAGTCTTATGCAGAATGAAGTTCTTAATAAGTGACTGGTGTTTCCTTGAAATAATCCACATTTCAGCGGTTTTAGCCAGTTGGGAATTCTCCTCCTTCCATTTGGTCCAGGTTGCTATCCAGCACTTTACACTTTAGGAGTGTGCAAAGTTGCATATTTCGAGATCTTGAACCTGTGAGATATATTATTTTTAACTAGGAGAGCTTTGCAGGGTGGACTATCCCTCGTCGGTCTTCCCCCCAACTTTTTGCCTTCCTCCTCCATTTCTGACCTTGATTTTGCTGGTATTAGGACTCTGCGCACTTTACTACTGCTAACCAGTGCTGAAGTACTTGTGGTCTATCCGCAAAATATGGTAATATTGTTTCATACCCAATTGGCATATTTAATTACTTATAAGTCCCTAGTTAAGTACACTATATGTGCCCAGGACCAGTTAATAACTGCTACTAGTGGGCCTGCAGCACTGCTTATGCCACCAACTTAAGTAGCCCTCTAACCATGTCTCAGGTGTGTGCAGTTTACCTGGCAAACTAAACATTTTGTCAAGCCCAAACCTTCCCTTTTCATACATATAAGTCACCCCTAAGGCAGGCCCTGGACAACCCAGAAGGCAGTGTGCAATGTATTTAAGAGTCAGGATATCTACTTTAAAGTTTTACATGTCCTGCTTGTTAGACATGGCTCCTTTGCGTGGTTTTCCCTTACTTTTTGCCTCTACATCCTGTATTTTTGAATGTGTGCTGGATTTCGTCATGTTTGCCATTGCCACTACAGTGTCTGCATGCGCAGTTTTTAACTGGCATTTCGACCTGGCAAGTGCACCTACTTGACAGGCCCTAACCTTCCCTTTTCTTACATGTAAGTCACTTCTAAGATAGTGCCAATGGGTAGGGTGCAGTGTATGTGAAAGGTAGGAAATGTACTGGCATGTTTAACAGGTCCTGATAGTGAAATAATGCCAATTTCGTGTTTCACTATGGAAAGGCTGTCTTTCCCAAGGTATCTCATTGGAGAAACCTTGCAACATTTTACAAGTGTAACTTTCAATTGGGGCAAGATGGAGGATTGGCGTTTGGGTTGCCTGAACTCAGAATTTTAAAATATATATTTTATTGAAGTTGGTTTCTAAATTGTGTGTTTGAAAATGCCACTTTCAGAAAGTAAGCATTTTCTTGTTTAAATATCTAGTGCCTCTGCCTGCCTATGAAATCAATGTCTGTTTTTTAGCTGACAGGGGCTGAGTTGAGCATTCCCTACAGACACTCACACAAAGGGTGCTGAGGTGTGCCCTGCATATGCTGATGAAAAGTCCTGAGTTAGATTGGTGGGAGGAGTTGTCACTAGCACCTGAATAGGCTGTGGCTGTCCTGAAAAATGCAGTCTACACCTAATGTAGTGTGCCTGCACAGGACAAGAAAGAACTGGTTCTTGTGTGCAAGAGAGGCCTTCTTTTTTGCTGACTTCAATGGAAAAAATAGTATAAGTATCTCAGAATTTTCAGAACAGTTCTGGCTCAAGAGCAACCTCTGCAAAGGAGAAGAGCTGTGAGGAGGAGTACTGTCCCTTTGTTGCGCTTTGCTTGGCTGGGTTGGCCTGCAGTTGCTGCTTTTGCCTTAAAGAAGACAAATACTTGACTTTGTGTCAAACTTGCTTGAGAAGAGTCTCCAAGGGCCTGATGTAGCTCGTGCCCCCTGTTAAGAAGTCTCAGGGACACAAAGACTTCACCTACAGCAACCTTGAACTTCACTGCTGGGAGTTCTGAAATGCCTGGTGGTGCCTAATCCAGTTTTTGGCCCCCTTGAGGTTGCTTTGCTGACTTTCCTGGTGAAAATCCACGCATCACCCTTCTAGCACCGTTTTTCCTGCCACAGAGTGCCATGCAGTGCAAAAACACACACATTGCCAAAGTGCATCCAAAAAGATTGATGTAGTGCCTTTGTGTGGCCTGAGACATTCCCGCAGCCCAAGCACAGAGTTTCCGAGGTCTAAAACTCCTGCTCTGACTCCAACGCAAGCTTGCCGTGTGCCTGAAAGAATCGACGCATCAACTGTCTGTGGCTGCAGAAATCGGCGACGCACCTGGATAACGCCACATTGATTTTTCCACGCATCGCACCGGTGCACGAAATTTGACATCAGCAGACCTGGACCATCCAGAAATAGATACTTCACTTCCCCTTACATTCACTTCTCCAGCGTACAGCAGAACAGATGCCTTACCTCCCCACAGACTCAGGAATAGATGCATCCCTGTGTTTTCTCGTGCCTCGCACATCAGCGGCTGCTTTGTTTGGTGGATTTTGATGCAGCCTGTAGTATTGTGTGAAAACACCCACATCCATAGTTTTCTGTGGACAGAATTGCTAAATATTCTAATATATTTCGATAAGTGTATGGTGTATTTTTGTCATTTTGGTCTTGTTTGGTTTAGAAAAAGATACTTTATTTTTCTAAATTGGTGTGGTGTCCTTTTGTAGTGTTTTCACTGTGTAACTGTGTGCTTGGATACAACTGTTTATCACATTTCATCAGAGATAAGCTTGTCTGCTCATACCAAGCTACCAAGGGGGTGAGAAGGAGTTATCTAGGTGTGTGACTCCCTTATCCTGACTAGAAGGATGGCTCCCTACTTGGAGAGGGTGTATACCACTGCCAACTTGAGACCCCCATTTCTCACATTGCCAGTGAAAAACTCTTAAATTAATTTTTCACTAATAGGATAACATTGGGATTAACTTATTGTATTTTATAAATGTAAATTCCAAATGGGAATCTATTACCAAATCATGTTTGGCGTTGCTGGAATCCTAATTTAAAATCCTAATTTATGGTGAAGTCCGATTTTAAATTACAATTCAGAAAATGCCACTTTTAGAATGTTATTATCTCACAAAAAGGTCCTCTAATGGAGTAATAGGAATACCACTCCAAAGTATACTACTCACAACAAGTATCCTAATGAAAACTATACTACTATGTGAATCACAAAGTGCAAAAACCAAAATAAGCATTGGCTATTTAACTATTTAAAGACGAGAACCCTCACTCACCACTTGGGTGACATGCTTCATCATTGGGTTCCCTCTTGCACACAGTGCCCGCAAGGTGCACTGTGTGGGCTACAACTCTCCCTCTGGAGAGGAGCGTGCAGTGTTTTTCACTCCAATGTTAGAGGTGTATTAGGGGCAGAGTGCAAAAATAATATCAAAAGTGCATTAAAACCATCTCATAAAGGGAAAAAGAGCTTTAATAACTATCCCCAATGGATGGAATTAAAACCAGTGTGACGATAAGAGTATAGATATTTCCTATCCAACTAGGTCGACATGTTTCTGCCTAGGTGACCAAACGTTCCAGGCATTCATCAGGACCATTTAGCATGTCACTCTGCAAAAATGTGAACAACGAAAACCATACTTATGTCAAGTATAAGTGTTGCCGAGACCGACTCCTGTCTCGTCTTCTTGCTGTAAATAAATGCACTTATTAGTAATTCACATAATCATGACAAAATTCAAATATAACCATGTGTATCGTGAAAATAGTGCCTAATAACACCACCAAAGTGAGAACCACATAAATAAATCATTGTTCTCACCAATAGCAGATAGAAAGTCTGCCTCTATTTTGTACAGGTCCTTTATCTGTGTGCGGGTACCTGCATGTCAAGATAAATCACATCAAAGGCCAGTATCGGGACACCTTCATTTATATACACCGATGAGATTTGGATTTGCGATTGTACCCTAAGGATGGGAAGATCCATACTGAATTATATCAGAAGCCTATGGCAAGGAACTCTCTATTTAGCTATCATAGTTTTCATCCACGTGCTCTATTGAATAACCTCCCTGTAGGACAATTCCTTAGGTTACATAGTAATTGCAGTGAAGTGTCAAGATATAGAATACATGCTAAAAATTTGAGTGAAGAATTGCTAACCAGGAATTACCCTAAGAAATTGATATATGGGGCTGAAAAGAGGGCACGCAATAACCATCGAGAAGCTCTCTTAGAAACATATGAGAAACCTGAAAATAAAAGGATGGTATGTGTGACCCCTTTTAGCAATCTGTCAGATAATGATAAAAAGGCCATTAATAAATCTTGGCATATTCTAAACACTGGGACACATTTTTTGGAAAGACCTTTGTTTGCTTTCAAACGTAGTAATAATCTCTGAGATTTACTGGTTCATACCAGGCCAAGAACTGATCAACAGGAGATTAGACAAACTACATTAAGATATTTCTCCTGGTTATACCTGCCCTGGGAAGGAGTACAGACTTGGCACTTTTCAAGGTTTATGGATCCTTGTAAATCTGAGAATGCTTCAAAACCCATGGGCGTTGCATGAGAACACCGACCGCAAAATCAATGGAGCGCCTCCCTGACGTAGTGTAAGGCAACACAGCGACTTGCGCTGCATTACCTTTATCATATCTGCAAGGCCAAGAAAAGCCACGCAAAGTGGCTTGCATAGCATTGTAGATATTGGTCCGCACTCTGCGCTGCCAGAGAGTCTTAAAAAGTGACGCACTGATGGTGCAAGGGGCTTGTAAATAAGCCCGTTGATGCCTCTAGCCTGTCTCTGATCACATGACTGGGTGTTAGTGGCAGTTGGGCTTTTTTTACTCCTCCTAGACAGCCATACACTATGGGAGCTAAGGTGTATCTCAATGGACCATCACAGGCATGATGGCCACAGCCTCACTTACACCTGAATAGGCTGTGTCCTTCCACAGACACTAGTCTGCAAACATGCCTGTAGTAATCCTTTTCATCTTGCCCTGACTGACAGGAACAGTGGTGGGAGGAACTAGGATCACCAACAGTGAAGGGAGATTCTTGTTGTTTGAGTGGTGAGACCATCAAAGCCTGAGCTTCTGTCAAGCAGAGCTGTTGCGTCTTTGACTGATACCAGAGAAAATGAGAACTGTTTGCATAGCTGTTGACAGCAGGCCTCATACAAGAGACTTGCAGTAAAAAACAACCAAGTAAATTGCACATTAACTCTGTGCCTCTGTGTTGGAAAGCGAGGCAGTATCTGTGAGGCCTGCATAAATAACATGACTACATTTGTCCTTCACTGGGAACCAAACACCCAATTGTAACACCTGACTCTCAGAGGGTAGCATTGCAGAGCAGTCTGAGGCTTACTCAAGGGATGTGGTGTGGGCTAGTAATTGCCATTTGCAGGTGCGCAGAAATAACACTCAATAATTGATTGTCCAGTCTGTACTTTGCTTTAGAAAAGTAAGAGTACATTTATTAAACACACACACTACTCAATACTATGCACCAATTTACAAATATACATAAGCTGTTAGAATTACTTAGTGACATTGCATAAAGTCTCCACCCCTCCTGCAGGGGGGGAAGGGTCTAGTACCACCACTCCCTTGTATGCACATCATCTTGCCCCAATGCAGTTAGTTGAACATAACCTGGAGCGAGGGCCCTGCTCACTGGCACCATCCCATTATGTCAACAAACATTTAAAGTATAACCCTGCCATGGTGACACATAACCCTGACTGAGCATTTCCTACGGACCATGAAGTATACACCTCTACATCTTAAGGGCTAGCAGTCTGGGTTCTTCACCTAAGCGCAGCAGCAAGAATACATGTTTAAGCATCACTTAAGATTGTCAGTACTCATCACATTTGTGGATCCCTAGAATGCATTGCAATTACAGCCCCTAAAGGCATCACAGATGAAATCACAGGATTACGCATATACAGCCAGACACCCTAGCAGGAATGTCTGGCAACCTAACCCCACTTTGCTTATGACATCACCTTACACAGGTACTTCACATTACACATGTGACCTTCAGTCCCTCTAAAAGAAATAACATTGGCAAATGCTTTTCTGGTGCTAATCACCTCTTCACCTCCAGGAGATGACCTTCTCCAAACATCCGCAACCCAGCACTTCACTCCTTGATGCACTTCTCCATACACCCCCAGCTGTAGAACAAAAGTTCTGGCCCAAGAGGTGTTAAGATGCTAGCTGAGCCCTTGAGGGGTTATCCTTTTCAAGTCCCCATGAGACTTAGGAAGGGACTTCCAATTTTAGTGCTGGGGGAGACTGTGCTTCTCCTGCAGCTCCCCCTGCACCTTTGGCACTCACTTGGTGGTGACCCCGTTCTCCTGGGGCCACCACAAACAGGGAAACAGCATTTTCTCCCCTTGTAGGCCGGTTCAGGCCTGCAAAGCATTATGGGCGATTCCTGTTCTTCCGTGAATATTACAGCAGTGGATCTCCAGCTGCGTCGGGGAGAGCCACGATGTGTACCTCTGGCTGCGCTCGGTCTCCGACCGTTGGAGGGTCCAGTCCCACTCGGATCCCCAGGTGAGAGCTTTGGCTCAGGGAGCCCACCCCCGGATACTCCTTTGGCTTTTCCAGGGCCCGGTCTCACCGGAGCGCCTCGCACCTCCTTTGCTAGTCGGGGCACCGGTTCCACCTGGGCGCCCCGTCTGCTTTTCTACTCTTCGAGGGTGCCAGGTCCCACACGGGCAGCCCGCATTTCCTGCATCTGGGGGACGTGACGGCAGCCCGGGGTGCCCACCCCCGGCTGCTCCGGCTGGCTCCCGGTCCGGCCCGCACCCTTGTGTGCGGCCACGGGAGCCAGCACTGTTCTTCAGGTCTGCCGGCTCTGGCAGGCAGACACGGCAGCTGCAGCTGGACTGGCTGTCCTCAGGGGGAGTGCGACGGAACGCCCCCCCCTTTTTCCAGCACTTCAGGACCCGGAGATGGGGTCCCAGGCCCCTCTGCTCACCTTCGCGGAGAGTGTGACGGCGCTCCCCGTCCTTCACTTCTTCGTAGGGGGCCAGGGTGGGCTCCTGGCACCCCCTGCAGGAAATCTTCATGGGCAGCGCGATGGCACTTTGCTTCGGGGCCCGGGGATGGGGTGCTGGGCCACTCGAGACCTCTCCACGGGGGGCACGACGGCGCTCCCCGTCCTTCCCCTCCATACGCAGGGCCCAGAGTTGGAATCGATAGCGCTCCCCTCTATCCATAGTCTGCAGGGGTCAGGGTGGGCTCCTTGTACCCCTCTAGGGTCCTTTTCAAGGGGAGCGCAACGGCCTTCCCCAGCTTTCTCTTCAGGTTAGGCGCAGGCCCCGGAACCTGACCCACCCCGAGGGCACATTCAAAACCGTCGGCGGAGCCCTGCGCGCTTCGTCGTCGGTCTTCTTGGAGGTCAAAGGTTGCCTACCTTCTGGGGGGCATATCTCAGCCCCCAGGGGTCCGATTTTGGTGATCTTGGCCTCTTCTTGCTCCTTGTGGCACACCCCAGCCACTGGGAGCACTTTCCTTTGCCCTCCTGGTCAGACGAAGGGGGGATTCGGCAGGGAGCTGTCTTCACTGGCTCCCTGTGCCAGCCTTTCGTTTTGGCTCTCCTCCTGGGCCTCTCTTCTCTCTGCGCAGAGGCCCCTGCTTCTGCGCACTGGTCCCGGACTCTTCTCCTGGTGCTGTTCTGGATTCTGGTGCAGTCAGGGGGTTCCTCCTTCAAACTGCCCATTGCGCCAGGCTTCAGTACCCTCTGCCTCTGCAGACCACACCCCTTCTCTTCCTGTGCAAGTTCTTTTTAAGAAGTTGGGGAGGGGGCTGGCATGAAGTCTCTGTTTGCCCTATCACACAGCGACACATCACTTCTCTGCCCCTGCTCCCTCCTTCCTGCCTGGGCCTCTGGGTTGGTTCAAGATGGCGTCGTCCAGGGTCTCGGGCCACATGGTCTCTGAAAGCCCCTTCTCCCCTCGCTGCCTTCCCTCCCTGGTGCAGCCTGGTGCCTGGCACCCAGTGATAGCTGCTGATGGATTAGCCTGTAGCCCCACCCATCTTCTCTTCATGGAGAGGTCTTCACTCTGGGAAGAAAGGTCATCAATCCAGGCTACTGAGGTCAGCCCCCAGCCAGGGCCTGGTTATGGCTGACTCAGAGAAATATGACAGTTCTGGATGACCCAAAAGCAGTACAAATATGATTTTTGACTCTGCAGAATAATTCTTCTCACACCCGTTACAGTGGACTTTAGTGCGTGTCTGGAATCTGTAGGCCTTAGGAAAGTTAATCTAGCCCATGGACTCCACATCCCCATAAGAGAATAATGGAATAAACACTGTAAAGCACACTGACTTTCCCTGGCATGTTTCATCCCAGTGTATAAAGCCTATTCCATGTCACCAACCAATTCTGCATAAGTCCTGCCACACCATTCACCTTGTATCTACCCTGGGGCGCACACGTGTGCACACGCATGTACACATGTGTCTGCATGTAACTAGCCTGGTGCCCCTTCCTCCTGCGGCTGCGCAGCGGCCTGGTCAAGCTAGGGGGACACCAGTAAAATCCCTATGCAGTCTTGTTCATTGTGAGTTCACTGTGGGTGAGTCCCAACTTATGAGGCTCCCTCACAGGAAAAGCTCAACAATTAGGTGCTCAAAAAGCGAAAAATCCAGGCGGCCCATAGTGTCAGAACCACCTTTTAACACACACCGCGCCCAGCTGATTCCTACAGGGAAGAAGTAGCCACTCCACATGGGTACACTTCCCGTAGTCAGCGATAACTAGTTATATCGGGTTCTGACCAGACCCCCCTTACTCACCAGTTATCCGCTCAGACCACCTTCTCCTCCCATCCATGAAATCTCCACCCATGACAGAGATTCCAGTTTACCCTAAGAACCCTCCGGGCTCTAGGTTAGATACCTCTAGGTCACTCATGGTCTACATGGACTCAGCCTAACTAGGCCCACCTTTGCCCTTGGGCATGCAACACTATGCCTACCACTTCTCTGGACAAGGGTACAGAGCCTCAGCACCGACACGGTCTTCTGGGATAGGTCTACATCCCATCCCCTGGGTCACTAGCTGGTCTCCCTTCTGGAGTTTGTTCCAACCAGTACCCCCTCTCCGTTTGGTCCTTTCACCCAGGGCCGGACTGGCTACCGGGCGTTTTGGAATGCTGCTGAGCTGGGGGCTGATTTCATTGATGGGGACCACAAACAGAGAAACTGCGTTTTTCCCCTTGCAGCCGGTTCAGGACTGCAAAGCATTATGGGCGATTCCTGTTCTTCCGTGAATATTATAGCAGCGGCTCTCCCGCTGCATCGGCGAGAGCTGCAATGTGTGCCTCCGGCTGCGCTCAGTCTCCGTTGGAGGATCCATTCCCACCCGGACCCCCAGGTGAGAGCTTCGGCTCCGGGAGCCCACCCCGGGCCACTCCTTTGGCTTTTCGAGGGCCCGGTGCCACCCAGGCCCCTCGCACCTCCTTTGCTAGTCTGGGCCCCGGTCCCACCCGGGCATTCCGTCTGCATTTCTCCTCTTTGAGATGCATTTCCTGCATCTGGGGGAGGTGAGGGCAGCCCGGGGAGCCCACCCCCGGCTGCTCCGGCCGGCTCCCGGTCCAGCTCGCACCATTGTGTGTGGCTGCGGGAGCCAGTGCTGTTCTTCAGGTCTGCCCGCTCCGGCGGGCAGACACGGCAGCTGCAGCTGTACCGACTGTCCTCAGGGGGAGTTCGCCAGCACTCCCCCTCTTTTTCCAGCACTTCGGGGACCGGAGATGGGGTCCCGGGCCTCTCTGCTCTCCTTCACGGGGAGCGCGACAGCACTCCCTGTCCTTCGCTTCTTCGTCGGGGGCCAGGGTGGGCTCCTGGCAACCCCTGCAGGAAATCTTCACGGGGAGCGCGACGGCGCTCCTCGGCTTTGCTTCGGGGTCCGGGGATGGGGTCCCCGGCCCCTCAAGACCTCTCCGCGGGGGGCGCAACGGCGATCCCTGTCCTCCTCCACACTTGGGCCCGGAGTTGGGATCCCAGGCCCACGAACATCTTCGAGGGGCGCGCGATGGCGCTCCCCTCTATCCACAGTCCGCGGGGGCCAGGGTGGGCTCCTGGTACCCTGCTTGGGTCCTTTTCACGGGAAGCGCAACGGCGCTCACCGGCTTTCTCTTCTGGTTAGGGGCAGCCTCCGGGACCTGACCCACCCCGGGGGCACATTCAAGACCGGCGGCGGAGCCCCACGCGCGAGGTCAAAGGTTGCCTACTTTCTGGGGGGCATATCTCAGCCCCCAGTGGTCCGATTTTGGTGATCTTGGCCTCTTCTAGCTCCTGGTGGTGCACCCCAGCCACTGGGAGCAATTTCCTTTGCCCTCCTGGTCACACGGAGGGGGGATTCAGCAGGGAGCTGTCTTCACTGGCTCCCTGAGCCTGCCTTTCGCCTGGCTCTCCTCCTGGGCCTCTCTTCTCCCTGCGCAGAGGCCTCTGCTTCTGCACACTGGTCCTGGTCTCTTCTCCTGGCGCTGTTCAAGATCCTGGTATAGTCAGGGGGTTCTTCCTTCCAACTGCCCATTGCGCAAGGCTCCAGCACCCTCTGCCTCAGCAGACCACACCCCAGAGAGAGCTCCTCTTCCTGTGCAAGTTCTTTTAAGAAGTTGTGGAGGGGGCTGGCAGGAAGTCTCTGTTTGCCCTATCATACAGGGACACATCACTTCTCTGCCCCTGCTCCCTCCTTTCTGCCCAGGCCTCTGGGTTGGTTCAAGATGGCATCGTCCAAGTTCTCTTGCCACAGGTTCTCTGAAAAAGCCACTTCCCCTCAGAGCGGCCTTTTCCCTGGTGCAGCTAGGTGCCTGGCACCCGGTGACAGCTGCTGATGGACTAGCCGGCAGCTCCATCCATCTTCTCTCCTCGGAGGGGAGGTCAGCAATCCAGTGGACTTTGGTGCGTGTCTGGAATTTGTAGACCCTAGGAAAGTAAAACTAGCCCATATGCTCCCTATCCCCATAAGAGAATAATGGAATAAACACTGTAAAGCACACTGACATTCCCTGGCATGTGTCTTCCCAGTGTATAAAGCCTATTCCATGTCACCACCCGATTCTGCATAAGTCCTGCCACACCATTCACCTTGTATCTGCACTGGGGCTGCGCATGCCAGGAATCTCCCCAACACAGCCCTCACACGTGTGCACATGCATGTACACATGTGTCTGCATGTAACTAGCCCAGTGCCCCTTCCTCGTGCGGCTGCGCAGCGGCCTGGTCAAGCCAGGGGGACACCAGTAAAATCCCCATGCAGTCTCTTTCATTGTGAGTTCACTGTGGGTGAGTCCCAACTTATGAGGCCCCCCACAGTAAAATCTCAACAATTAGGTGCTCAAAAAGCGAAAAATCCGGGCGGCCCATAGTGTCAGAACCACCTTCTAACACTCTGCCAATAAATAAGTGAGTTATTTATTTTGCCCTATAGTAACCCTAAAGAACTCTTTAGTAGTGGGACATGAGTGAACTAGTGATCTACAGGTTATTGATCCAGGAAGGCTACTCGCACATTCCATTTTTTCAGTTTGTTCAGATGATTATAACCCTGTATCATCTGATTTAAGACCCTGTGTGTACCTTATCAATTTTTCTGTAATATTTTATTTTGGTGTTTAATTAAAGTACTTCTTATTTATATTTTTAAAAAGTACTGGAATGGACAGCATTTTATTGTCTCTGCTGCAGATCTCTTGAGTTCTGCGTGTCTGTCCCCTCACACAACCTCTTTGACAGCTCACACTCACTACCTTGAGCATCAAGTGCCACAAAAACCTACTTGGCAACCAGTGTGCAGTGGCTTAGAAGGTCAGCCCCTGAGACATCAGTAGTAAAAGGGTTCAACCGCTCCAGTTTACACTCTTTATCCCCTGCTTGCCCTGTGGCCCCTGAATGGGTTCTAACATGTTAGAAGTTTACATTTGCAATATTTACTTCTTCTCTGTGCTGTGGCTGGCACAGATTCTACATTTTGGTGGTTAACTGGTGAAGAAGGGTTTCTGAGCTGCTCTTCGAAACCCCAGCAGATGCAAGTCTCTAGACTGCCGAATGTGGTTTAAACACTGTTATATAGCATCAACTAGCTATTGCCTTCTTGCACTGCCAGTTTTCTGGCAGAAAGAAACAGCGCACACATCAGGCGTCCCCCCCAATGTAACCCTATGCCATGGGGTCTCTACACAGTGCAGCTGGATCGTGTACTACCACAAAGAATACAGGGACACGTCTTCCACAGAAAACTGCACAAATTACATTTGTTTCACAAGCAATGACCACAGAGTGACCACACATTCCAAGACCCTAAGAACAAAAAGTAGCTGGAAAGATGCCAGACTACACCACTATGAAATGCTCATATTTATACAGGAGATGGATGAAAAGCTACTCTGTAATAAAAGGGCTCCACAGGATGCATATTCACAGAGGTTCCTATGCCGATTGTATGTGAGAGTACCCATGAAAAAAAAATATTATGTATCCAAAAATATCAAAGCCTTAATATCGAGGACCAAAATATTGTGAAGGTAGGTGCATATAGGTATATATAGAATTACTATTCTTAACTCCACATCTACATGCAGGTATTTATGGCTGAAGTTAAGTATAGTAAACCTACCCTTAATTATAAATGCTTACCTTCACAATGCTTTAGTTCTTTGTATTTAGGCCTCAGTATGTTAGACCCATGCTATGTTTTCCTTGATAGTCTGGTGGAAAACCTTATGCACATAACGGTACGTTAACACATTGGAACATCAAATAGTAATAAATGACAGTTAATGTAACCGGCCGCCTATTACAGAAACAGGCTAAGGGTTTTATTAAGACAATGACAGTCCCGGCGCAGGGCCACCATGCTGCTGCCCTGCTCTGAGACCGCCAAAGCCATTAAAGACCGCCCGGCAGAGTACAACTTATTTTTACTCAGGCAGGTGGTTTTTTGGCGGTCCCACTGCGGTGCCTTTGATACCACAATAGGGGTATCAGAGGCAGTTCCTGCAGGGCATGGAATGTCAAGTCCATGCCCTGCAGGAACAGGGGGTGCATGCACACAGGGTGCACAACATCTGCCCCCCTGCCTGCACCCCATGGCACTGAGGCAACAGGGGGCCCCTTTGTTTCCTCACCACAACACTTTTCATGGCGGTCTCACCACCATGAAAAGTGTAGTGTGAGGAAACTTCTAATATGCTTATTAGGGACCTCAGACCACTGCTCCACTAGTGGCAGCAGTGATCCCACGGAGGTCAAACCAGCCACAGTCCTAATGGGGCTGGCAGACCGCCAGTCTGGCGGTCCGCAGACTGCCACCACTGGTTCTGCAGTCCATTGGACCTCCAAACGAATAATTAGGGCCTTTGATAAAGGCCACTGAGGCATTATAAATCCAACGCTATAGCCAAGGATGCCATGCCACTAACTCAAGAAAGGGAAAAAGAACCCCATACCTTTCAGCTGGGTGGTAAAAGACATCCATAATTAGAGAGTGTAGAAGCCTCCTCAAACCCTAGGGCCCTAGTGTCCTCACACCGCTGCACTGATGAGAGCTGCACCCCTGCACAAAGCTCCAGTCAGGTGATTACATCGTAAAAGTTTCCAAATTTACAATGACAATTTTTTAATGATTTTCTATAGCTGACATGGACCAACGAGATCACCTTTACATGTATAAGGAGGGTGCTAGAATGGGTGTAAAGGATCAATGAGTAGAGGTGCATAGCAGTGTCCATCTCATAAGGATTCCAGAAGTATAAAGTATAAACCCTCATGGAAGATATTGTAAGAATTTGCCTTTTGTGTATGATCACCCCAAGTTTTCGGACTGATGCAGCTTTTTATTCACCTCTAAAATGCACTGTGTCCTGTTGTTCAGGCCCCAGTGCATGTGTTCTGGCACCCCAAATGTGTATGTGCAATTGGCTAGCCCCTTATTGGAACATGTAACTTACCTTTAAGTCCCTAGTATGTGGAACCAGGTGTACCAAGGGCTAGCACATTAAATGTCACCTGTGGACTGCAGCACCTATTGTGCCATCACTACATCGACAAGGCTCTAGTTCTGCCACTGCAGCCTAGTGGGGCACCTTTTAAATGGCCAATTCGACATGGCAAAAAAAAGATGTTGCTATGTCCAGACCTTCTTTTCTAATATTTATAAGTCAACCCTAAGTCAGGCCTTATTAGCCAATAAGGCAGAGTGCCAGATAGTAGGAGAAGGACATAGTGAATTTAAACTTTACATGTCCTGACAGTGAAAGCTCTAAATGTTCGCTTTGACTATACCAAGGCCAGTGGCCCCACTGGCTAAGATGGAGTTTACCTAACTCATGTGCTAAAAGCCAACTTCCATTTAGGACCAACAAGCCTGATACTCCAAGTTATCAAGTTAATTGTTACATTAAACCTGACTTAACTCTGAATTCAGATTTAGGGTAACGTTTAATAGCTAGGTGACTTTAGAAAGTCACCACTTATTTGCCTCAAACTTCGAGTACCTCTTTTGAGTAACTGTAGCAGCTGTCACCTGAGACAGCCCGCTGCCATCCTGCTAAGAGGTGTGAAGTGATCCCAGGAAGGGGAACAAGGGCTCTGCTAAAGGGAGCAGGTGTGACCTCCTTCTTTCAGGATGGCTCTGAGGCGGTAGCCACAGATTGCCCAGATTCAAAGGGGTGACCGCCTCTGAGAGGCAAATGTGAGTCACATTGCTGCTCCTTTATGTAGGCATATAGACTCCTCCAGAATCGGAAAACCTGTTGCAGAATCGGTTTTCCAGAAGGGATGACTCATTATACTCAACACACCTCAGCCTTTGGTTCTGTCTCAGAAAATAAGATGCCTGGCTTCTTGGATTTGGGTAGAGAGATGCACTGTGAGATTATTTAGTGTCAAACCCCAAGGAAGTGATGTAAATGTGGGCAGGATTATTACGCCATGTAAATTGTTTCTCCATTGGCTGATGTGGGAGCTAATTTCCTTGCATATTAAACGCATCACAAATTGGGCTTACGCTAACCTAGGTTGTGTTTACACTGTCCTCCATCTTGCACCGACGTAAAAAATGACCACGTGTTGGCGGTTGCTGTTCTAGTTCTAAGTAAAGAACCGAGAGCCTCACACTAACAAACAGAGAATATTCCCAGAGTCTTTTCTCCACTGTACCTAACCAAGGACATTTCAACTGTCTAAGGCTATTGGTATACAGTGTATAAATTGAATTGCTCGAATAGACTGTGAGATTGTCTGTAGATCCAATGCATTGCTACCATGAGAGAAACTTTTAATGTTTTTTGTAGTAAAGTGTTTCTTTTTGCTCGTTTCCTATTGGTGCATATCCTGAGAACCATGTACATGTGTATAATGTATGAATGTCTGTTAGATGTCCTATAACAGGACATGTGGTTTTCTATGTACAGGATTCCTTATCCCCCACTGTTAGAAGGTGAACATATGCTGGATTTTCTTTAGAACTGTAAGGAGCCCTCTGTACTTATGATCTGTATGCTTTGTGACTAAATTATTTATGACATGTTCTATGTAAACTGCCCATTGAGCCTTTATATAAAGATTTAAAACATCAATCCTTGTCTGTCATTCTTACAAGAATCTTTATTATCTGCTATTGAGCTCAATCAATTAGACAGAAGTAACAGCTTTTGTCGGGGAGCACCAAAGTCAGTGTCAGGACTACATCACTCCCGGTCCTAGTATTTGGAGCGCCACATGACCTGAATTTTAGGATAAGTTTGCGTGTTGACACTAGTGAGTCATCCCCAAACACAAACTTGTAATTGTCATAAAATTGGTACCCTGGCTTACAGCCTCAAACCACTGATGAACTCGGAAAGGACAAACGAAGGACTGCATCTGTTGAGAGGCTACATCAATGAAGAATGCACCTGCTGCACCTACTGGACCAGGCCAGGACGTCAGAAGAAGAACAGAGGCTCCTGCTGTTGATCCTCTGGAGAAAGACCCCAAGGGCTTGACCTGCTCCCACTTATACCAAGGACCAGTGAGTGGACTCCAGGGGCTAGTTGTCTAGCATCCTGTAAAGCCTCAGGGACACAAAACCTTTCGAAGCCCTGCACCTGCAAAGTGCACATCTGACCAGTGTGCACTAGATTTACCCTGGACTCCGCTGATGTAGCCTAAAGTTCTGGCCCCCAACAGGTCCCACACAGGTCCTGGCCCCTTGGCCAGTGCTGGAGTGTACTATTTCTTGCCATAGAACTAAAGAGTGCCAAATTAAAGACAATGAGTCTGAGAGTCATGGACTACCACTACTTGACCATTTGCATGTAACCTTGAACGCCACTGACACCTTCCTACATCTAAACAATCATTCCCTGCAATACAAGCACTATTGCACTATGGTGCAAGGGTAGCTGCGATGGCGCTAGGCAGCTAATTTTAGCACCAGCGCTAGGAAAAACACAGGGGTGTGCAGTATTGTCATAAATACGGTGGATCCCTGCATTTTGGAAATGTCGGAGTGCGGTGATGCAAAATTTGGCACAGCTCTGTGGTCCGACATTTCCTTGTACTTATGCCCCATTGTTTTCTTTAGTTTTGACATTGGGGCCCTCTATGTGTTTTATATAATAATGTCACATTGTTTTTCATCTTTAACTCACCCGCTATATCCTTTAGTTCTGTAAAGTCTCACCCAAAAATTGCCCCACCTGCAGCCCACGTGCTTAAAATGATCTTCTCAGATTCCAAAATATGCAAAAAAGCATGATTATTTGAACACAAGTGGTTAGGAATGTTCTCTCGATTTTCAGAAGTTATGCACTCTAGAAATCAATCGAATAAACTGAACATCTTGGCTGCTAATCCTCAGCCCCCGAGATTTAGATTCCAAAATAGAAGTCTTCTGACTCGGGCACATTCTCAGTGGCATGTTATTCTTGATTCGGCCATTACCATTGTCACAGGAAAATCACAAATGGGGACTAACATGAGAATCAGCCCAGAAGCCCAGATTCTGTTATACCTCGTTGAAGAGTGAATCAGTCTATGGCTCCTTGAGCAATGATTTTGATGTTCCAGATGTTGTAATATCTTCTTCACTAGGCATGCTCAATTGCGTGCAATGTTCATTTCTCATTTGTATATTGGTGGCCTTTGTTTTGATTTGTATATGTTTCGGCACTATTTCTTACATTTGTTGCAAATTGCTTTGCAGGTGCTTTTTTGTCTCTGGGAGGATTTTTAAATCTGGTTTTAGTGAGATTTAAATTTGTCGAATGTCATGCTCCAAGTGCGATAATGCGAAGAAGCTATTAGTACTTTTTTTTATTCCAATATTCTCAATCACCCATAAAGCCCATTGTTACTAAATCTGCAGCACTCATGATAGCTCATAAATGTTGCTTTTTCCACTGTTATCAATGTTTTCCTTGGTGGCTTTGACGAATAGAACATGTTTGCAGAATTCAACCTACCACTTAGACTTATAAAGACTGCACAATGAGCATGATTCCCTGCTTGTTTAATAAGGCCTGACACTAGGGCCCCCGGGGGGAGGAGGGGCAGATCGGCTGAAAAAAAAGGCCAAACTACCCTGCAGGCATTTAACTAGATGAATACTGGATGAGCAACAGTCAGGAAGTCTCCATGGACACATTGTTGGGACTGACAGTACGAGATCAATGAGAACAGGATATGAAACATTTATATGAATTGTGATGTACCTTGATAGAAGCAACAGAGGAATGACCTCAGTCTTCTGACTGAATCATGATATTGAGTCCTGATGATGTACGTAGGGACAAAACACGTTGGCTGGGCTACGTTGACTGTTTTTGATGAAAAGCATTGATTGAATAAAAATTTTGGGATCCATTAACCCCTTCGCTGCGGCGGGAATTCCGCCGCAGCGCTGGGAGGGGTTTGGGGGCAGCGCGGTGGCGCTGTGCTCATGACGGAGCCACTCCGTCATGAGCCACGGTTGAGCTGTGCTCATGACGGAGTGGTTCCGTCATGACTCCGCCCACTGCGCTAATCGCCCGCACAGGCGGGGAATCAGCGCAGCGTGGGAGGAGCGGCGGCCAACGGCCGCAGCATGATGCAACCACTCCGTCATGAGCACACGGCACCCGTGGCTCATGACGGAGTGGCTCCGTCATGAGCGCTGAAGGAGTTAAGAAACACACAACTCCCAATTGATTATTTTTTTAATGGATTGATGATAATTAAGAAATTAACAGTATTATTCTTTGAATTTTACAAGCTCCTTTTGTTCTGAAATTGTACCCCACAGGGAGGGCTGAAATACAGATAAAATATATTGCCCCCAGGTGAACGACCCTTTCCCAAGGGGTCGCTGCCCGCAATTTCTAAGTGTAATCCCTAGCACCTAGTGTGTTTTGACCCCCCGGGGAGGACAGATCAGCCAAAAAAAGGGTCGAACATGCACCTTGGGGGCCAAAACACAGATAATATATGGCTCGTGAGGAGTGACCTGTGGAGTCCTGAATGTTTCTTTCTCCAACATTCCTAATGTTCTGGAATGTGGGGTTGGTTGCCAGGCACTGACTGAGAACGACTGGTACAACAGTCAAACTGACCCCTTCGCTGGATGGGGTCTCTGTTATCCTCTGTCTTAAATAAAGTTTCCTTTCTGCGCTATTTTGCTGCCTCCTGCCGTGATTCCTGAAGATGCAACCTTCACACGACCCTTGCCTAATGGGTCGCTCCCCAAAAAAGGGATTAAAAAACCTGATGGTCCACTGGATGGGATTCCTGCTCCACTATCGCGGACCCACCCGCGATTTTGGAGCTGGAATCCACTCCAAACAGGCACAAGGGGACAGAAAAACCTATTTTCTTTCCCACGTCTGTTTTTTTAAACCCCCCTGGAAAAGCACTGAGCCTTCAGGAGTTCACTTCTCCCGACAACCTGGACGCAAGTAGCTTCCAGCGTGACCCCTGCTGTAAAGGATGACGTTGGCGGGCCAACTGCGTCAGGTCGCTAAGGAGGCGTGTAGGGGTGAGGGCGGCATCAGAAGCGATTCCACTGCCATCCCTGGTGGGGGTTTTAGAGGGACAGCCCCCGGGGGGAGTGCCAGAGCTTCCCCTGTGGGTGCGTGCCAGGATGGCTTGAACCCATTCTCCGTACACGCTCACTGTGGCCGAGTGGCACACAGGGAATTAAGCTTTCCACAGTATGACAACATGCATTGTGCGATCTCTGCGCACCCCCCTCAACACTTCCATGTGCTGTGGAGACTGAGGTCACAATATCTCCAAAGCCTGCACATGTGTGCTGATTTCTAATACAGGCACTCCTGGCTGATGAAGACTGGACTCTCAGGTGTCCCGTGGTGCTCCTGTGCAGCCCTGCACCTCATTACCATCCCCGCCACAGAGCACGTCCCTCAGTGTCTCCCCTTCCTAAAGTGCGGTGGGTGCTATGGGGAGCGAATCCAAGACCGTATATAGCACATAAAATTAAACAGAGCAATGTTCAAAGTACGAATATATTAAATGGTCTATGTCACAACCACAAAGAAAAATAGACTGAGGAGATGAATTGGCATTTCTAAAATAGATCAATTACCATTTCAAAAAGAGTGGCGTGCTAACTTTTAATGGTAATTGAGTCTGTAGGTGGTATCTGCGAGCAGTGGAAGCTTGATTATTCAGGCCCAGCATGGCAGTGCATCTGTGTCCCTTCAGCAGCGCCATCTCTCGCGCTGGACAGCTCATCTGCTGAAAGAATCTGTCTGTGTCAGACAAGCAATTCAGCTTCAAACGCTTGCTAACAGGAAATCCTGTCAGCGCTTACACATGTCTGAGCAGGCAATGCGCCTCCTGACAGACAGCCCTTCAGAGGACGCGGCTCCGGCCCAGACTCAGCCTCTGCACGCGGTGGGGAGCGCGCTGAACCGCGTGACAAGAGCCGCATGTGTACGGGGTTAGTGACAGGAAAAATGTGGGAGGGAAGATGGCGGACTGATGCGCTGACACTGAACTTCCACAAGGCCCTACCACACACAGCTGTTATAAGCAGAGGCTGCTCAACATGAGCGGTGGCGTTCTTCGAATCGCTTTTAGACAACCTTGCAGAGCAAGAGGTACACGAGCAGCTAGGGTGGCCAACTGGCATGGGCGCAAATTCAGGATGGTGAGTGTAAAAATTCAGGACAAGGGGTCAAAATTCAGGACAAGCGGTCAAAATTCAGTACAAAAAATCGGGGCAACAGGAATGCTTTGCAGACACATCAGTGAATGCCATGCAATAGTATATAAATAAATAGGCAAGAAACAGAAGTACAAGTCACTTCTCCTACCCCGTCACTGCTCCTTCCCTGTCATTTCCCCTGCCCCGTCACTGCTCCTTCCCTGTCATTTCCCCTGCCCCGTCACTGCTCCTTCCCTGTCATTTCCCCTGCCCCGTCACTGCTCCTTCCCTGTCATTTCCCCTGCCCGTTCACTGCTCCTGCCCGTTCACTGCTCCTGCCCCATCACTGCTCCTGCCCGTTCACTGTTCCTGCCCGTTCACTGCCCCTGCCTGTTATCTGCTCCTGCCTGTTCACTGCTTCTACCCGTTCACTGCTCCTGCGCATGCCTAATCACTGCTCCTGCCCCGTCACTTCTCCTGCCCGTCACTTCTCCTGCCCCGTCCCTTCTCCTGCCCCGTCACCGCTCCTACCCGTTCACTGCTCCTAACCTTTCACTGCTCCTGTCCAGTCAGTACTCCTGCTCGAACACCACTGCTGCCTCGTCACTTCCCCAGCCCCCTCACTTCCCCTGCCCCCCTCACTTCTACTGCCCGTCACTTCTCCTGCCCTGTCACTTCTCCTGCCCAGTCACTTCTCCTTCCCCGTTCACTGCTCCTGTCCGTTCGCCGCTCCTGTCTGTTCACCGCTCCTGCCCGGTCACTGCTCCTGTCCGTTCATCACTCCTGCCCGGTCACTGCTCCTGCTCATGCCTAATCACTGCTTCTGTCCTGTCACCTCTCCTGCCCCATCGCCTCTCCTGCCCCATCACCACTCCTGCCCGTCACTTCTCCTGCCCGTCACTACTCCTTCCCATCACTTCTCCTGCCCCGTAACTGTTCCTGCCCCGTTCACTGCTCCTGCCCCATTCACTGCTCCTGCCCTGTTCATTGCTCCTGCCCCGTTTTCTGTTCCTGCCCTGTTCACTGCTCCTGCCCCGTTCACCGCTCCTGTCCTTCCACCGCTCCCGCCCGGTTACCGCTCCTGCTCATGCCTAATCACCGCTTCTGCCCTGTCACCTCTCCTGCCCCGTCACCTCTCCTGCCCCGTCACTTCCCCTGCCCTGTCACTTCTCCTGCTCTGTCACTTCTCCTGCCCCGTCACCTCTCCTGCCCATCACTTCTCCTGCCTGGTCACCACTCCTGCCCGGTCACCTCTCCTGCCCGGTCACCACTCCTGTCCGGTCACCTCTCCTGCCCGGTCACCTCTCCTTTCTGTTGCCTCTCCTGCCCCGTTTTCTGTTCCTGCCCTGTTCACTGCTCCTGCCCCGTTCACCGCTCCTGTCCTTCCACCGCTCCCGCCCGGTTACCGCTCCTGCTCATGCCTAATCACCGCTTCTGCCCTGTCACCTCTCCTGCCCCGTCACCTCTCGTGTCCCGTCACTTCCCCTGCCCTGTCACTTCTCCTGCTCTGTCACTTCTCCTGCCCCGTCACCTCTCCTGCCCATCACTTCTCCTGCCCGGTCACCACTCCTGCCCGTCACTTCTCCTGCCTGGTCACCACTCCTGCCCGGTCACCTCTCCTGCCCGGTCACCTCTCCTTTCTGTTGCCTCTCCTGCCCCGTCACTGCTCCTGCCCCATCTCTTTTCCTGCCCTGTCATTTTTCCTGCCCCGTCACCTCTCCTGCCTGTCACTTCTCCTGCCCGGTCACCACTCCTGCCCGTCACTTCTCCTGCCTGGTCACCACTCATGCTCGTCACTTATCCTGCCCGGTCACCACTCCTGTCCGGTCACCTCTCCTGCCCGGTCACCTCTCCTTTCTGTTGCCTCTCCTGCCCCGTCACTGCTCCTGCCCCATCACTTTTCCTGCCCTGTCATTTTTCCTGCCCCGTCACCGCTCCTACCTGATCACTGCTCCAGCCCGTTTACTGCTCCTGTCCGGTCAGCACTCCTGCTCATGCCCTTCACCTCTCCTTTCCTGGCACCTCTTCTGCCCTGTCACTGCTCCTGCCCAGTTCACTCTGTGTACAACAGTGACAAATTACACAAGGGGGCAAGTTCCCCACAGTCCTCTGTTTGGGGAAGCTCCTCAATAATCACGAACTACCATCTCACTGGCACATGATATGCTAAAGGCAGGCGGCGGGCGCATTGTCATTCGAAAGGGGATAATCGGCCTCAGTCGGAATGACAATGGGCCTGCCCACAGTGTGTGCGAGCTCAGGGCGGGGCTGCTACAGCCTCTGGAGTTCAACAGAGAAGTGCGAGCTGGCCCCTGAGAACTTTTAATCTCTTGGGGCTTCTAGCAGGGAACGCTGTAATTAATGTCCAAAATTACGGACAAAAGGTGTCCATAAAAGGAATGATTATGGACAACGGACATCACACCAAAATGACGGATGGTCTGTGAAATTTACGGATGGTTGGTCACCCTACGAGCAACAGGTGGTGGGGGATGGATGTGAAAGGGACAATAATCATGATGTAACACAGATAAGAGGGAACGGACGTGGGCCGTCACTTAGAGGTGGGCAGTAACCAGTGCTTGAAAAGGAATAATAGAAGTGCAGGTACTCTGTAACAGAGTACCTGCTTGTTTCTGAGAAGTGCCGGTACTCTCCAATCAAACATATTACGTCACTCTTGAAAAGTGCCGGTACTCTCCAATCAAACGTATTACGTCACTCTTGAGAAGTCCCAGTAGTAGGTACTCTCCCTGTCAAAATTAAAAAAGTGCCGGTTCTCCGTACCGGACAGTACCAGCCCATTTAAAGCACTGGGTAAAATGTCCCTTAAACCCACACACTAGTTTCCGCGCCTCTTTGACATGGGCGGGAGGCATCATTTTCCAGAAGGAGGAGTCGTTGCCAGTTAAAGTAAATGGTGTTGAAGGGGCCTCCTTATTTAAGGCAGCCCCTCCGACATCACCAGCATATTTCCTGTCTGGTACCATCACGCCAGTCATGCTGGTTCCAGACAGGAGAAGTACACAAAAGTCCTCCACATTCTGAGGAGACATTTCAACATAAAGGAGACATTGCTTTTGCTTTGTTTTTTTTCAAGAAAAGACCACCAGTTTGGGTGGTCCCTCGTAAAAATAATTAACCTGCTGACAGGTCGTCTATGTTCTTAAGGCTTAAAAAACCTGGATCAATGATTTTTAGGTCAAGTGCTGCTCGCTCTGCGAGACTGCTGTAGTAGAGTCTGGTAGAGAAGCCGTGCCCACTCTCTGCCCATATATTTTATTAAAGGGGGTGGTGATGGACGGAGCATCAGAATCAATCAAACACTCACACCCAGTCAACAGATCTGGGTTTAATCCATCACCGTTCTTTAGCCCACTCTGCCACCCCAGTTCAGACATGGCCATATGCAAATCAGTCTGACCCTGTGCCTCATGGGAACAGTCCAGCCCAAACTGCCAAGCCATGCCTTCCCTGGACCGGAAACAAGCATCCTAGGACCAGTTTCTGGCATTTCAGCCGTCTTCAACCAGGCTTGCTTGAATCCAGTGGCAAAGTGAGCAAGGGACTCACGTCTGAGCATACCCTGCCAACTTATGGCGAACAAACCGGTCCTAGGAAGCTTGTTTCCGGTCCAGGGAAGGCATGGCTTGGCAGTTCGGGCTGGACTGTTCCCATGAGGCACAGGGTCAGACTGATTTGCATATGGCAATGTCTGAACTGGGGTGGCAGAGTGGGCTAAAGAACGGTGATGGATCAAACCCAGATCTGTTGATTAGGTGTGAGTGTTTGATTGGTTCTGATGCTCTGTCCATCATCACCACCCCCTTTTGTACTGCATATATTTTATTGGCTTGTGTCATTGTCTTTCATAAATGCTGCCTTCGATTGTAACTCTCTTGAGTTCTGATCCTACCTCTTTTTCGTATGGACTGACTAAACAGGATCTCAGTCATGCCCTGTGAACTTGGAATCTCTCTCTGTCCTCAGACTGTAGTGATATAGAGGAAGAAAAAATTAAAATGACATGTTGGCATCCCTTATAAGATTACAAAAGGTGATCTTAGTTGGTTAATTTTCTTCAGATAACTAGTAACTCTTTGAAAAATAATATGCATCAGCACAAGGCCTTCTGGGGTAAATAGAGGGAAACATAGGTGGTGGCTCACATTGCCCAGCCAGGACCAAATGATCTAGTAAGTATGTCCGATGTATATTTTGAAAAAGATAGGTACGAGCAATGCTTCCTGGGGTACAATCCTGGACCTTTAAGGTGTTCCTGAGATCTATTTGTCAATCTTCACCATTTGGTGTATGTTGGTGAGAAAGGAGGAAAAGCAACTGATAACCTGACACTGAAAACTCATGCAGTTTTATAGATATTGATTATCCGGCCACGACCCTCCCATGATCAATAGAGTAGGAAGAGTAAACAGCATGTCCATTCTAAGCATGAGATCTATAATTTAGAGTTTGGCTACTTCTATGCTGAAGCTGGCATTTCTTACATTACATGAGTTGTGTATTTATAAAGCGCACGCTCATCCATGGGTATCTTGGTGCTGAATAACAGATGTTTATTGTTACCTAACTCAATGGTTCTCATTTTATTGATCTCATAAGGATGAAAGGCTGAGTGGACATGGCAGTATTAGAACCTGTGACCATGAGGTCTAACACAGGCCCTTACAGTGGGTGCATGACCACTAAGCCACCAGGTACCAAGGAAAAGGTGGACAACAGGTATGGAGAGAGATTTGTTTTTTAAAAGCTGGGGAAAATTCCTTCAGTGAAGAATGCATTTATTAGGTTGCACCATGCCGATCTAATGACGTGACAGTTTGTTTGATGATGCTTAATATTTATTGGGTCTAGAGGCCCAGTGAACAAGCTTTGTGCCTCTTTGCCACACATACCTATAAACCATCCACTTAAAATAGGTTATCCATCGGGGCTATGATTTACCCTTCCTCTAAACAATGTCTGTGGTCCAAGTGACCACTGCGTGCTCGCCCGATGTCCCTTCGGATCATGGCATTTCTGAATGCAGTCTCTATACCCCTATTGGTCAGGGGCTGCGCTCAGAAAACATATTAATAGTGACTATAGGAATAGAGGTCTGCAGACCCTCAACACCCATTCTCCCTTCACTGACAACCATTGGGTGGGATTAGGAAAACAGAATTAGGATTTATTATTTTTTAACAAAGCAGTATTCTGTGGATCCTATTGGATGGAATTTTAGTGATGCTGTGAATTTGCACATTAATTGCAGCACAAAATGAAGGCCCGGTAGCAAAAGAGTTAGTGTGCAAATCCCTGTCCTAAAATCCAGCCTTATTACGTTGGGCGTTACATTTGGAAAGAGGGTTGGACATTTCAGGATGATGAGTGTTGGTTGACTTGGCATTTAGTGGCATGCACAGTATATCTTTTCTGTATTTTCAGAGAAGGCTTGTTTGAGAGTGGAGCTCTTCTGAATCTGAGTATACCGAGCTTGAATGTGACTTGGCTTCTTATGTTTCCTTTACCACCAGCATTTTGTATTTGAGATCAGATGGGTTGACTCATATAGGATCACTTGAAAGGCATTTATTTGGTCTATACACCATAATACTAGTGTTAAGGTGGCCTGCCTAAGGTATTGTATGGGAATGATGAGCTTGACACTAAATAGAAGCTTTAAGTAGAATCTGACATTTCTTGCTATGTTTGTTTCTGATGTGATGGTCAAGGAAGAAAAGCAGTCAAATGTGAGGCTAAAGAGATTTAGCTGAGGTTATATTTTTTGGTTGAAAGCTTATGGTTTGCCAGTCATTAGGTCAAGTCTTTCATGTGCTCTTAAATAGCAGGAACAATTTGGTCTTCTGTGTTTGGAGCTTGGCTTAAGCTTCTCATGTGTCACTTAGGGCCATATGTAGAAAGCCTAATACCGGTCGGTAACGGCCGATTTTCGGTAAATATACCGTTACCGACCGGTATTTAGGCTTTTGCTATGTAGGGGGATCATTTCAGGATTCGGTAATTTACCGAATCGGTAAAATTACCGAATCGGTAACTTTACCGATTCGGTAAATACCGAATCCTGAAATGAGATGTAGGGGGAGTGTGTCGTGGGTGTGGGGATTCGTTATTTACCACCAACTAAAAGTTGGTGGTAAATGACGAATTGGTGTAAAAATGCATTTTTGTGCACTTTGAAGTGTGCAATGTGGCAGACATACATGCCCTTAGGGCATGTATGTGCGCCACATGTGCACACATGGACGAATCAGGGGTGCAACAGAGTGTCAATGTGACACCCTGCCACCCATGATGATGCCTCCTCCATTACCGAATCGGTATTTACCGATTCGGTAATGGCAACTAGCTTCGCATTCATTCCTATGGGCCTCCAGGCCCATAGGAATGAATGGGAAGCCAGTTGCCATTACCGAATCAGTAAATACCTATTCTAAAATACCGACACTTACCGATTCGGAATTTTTTTACCTACATTACATTTACCGATTCATAAATACCGAATCGGTAAAATTCGGTATTTAAGAATCGGTAAATGTAATTTACCTACATATGGCCCTTAGTGTTGAATATCCGTAAAGTGGGACCTGAAGACCTTCAGCCTGTTTGGCCTTTTAATCTAGGTATATAGTGGGTGGTCCTCAGGATATTGTTGAAAATATATTCCCAGCGTTAAAACCCCACCTGGTGGTTCCACATAAAGATTTAAAAGTAAACCCACAAGGTTGGAGCCTTGAGATATTCGCTATAGGTTTAGAAAAGAGAAGTACACATTTTGATGTATTGCCATTTGTTAGTTATAGAGGGCTTGAACATGGATCACTGTTGCTTCAGTGCAAATGAGGTCGTTTAGGATTATTAGGAGAAACTCATGGTCACAACTGTCAGAGGCTGCTGAAAGGTGGAGAAAGACAAGGAAGCAGGAGCTTGTTCACTGAGGAGACATAGGCCCAGATTTACTGACAAAAAATGACGGAAATATGGTGCAAAGCAACGTATTGCTATTTACTTTCCAGTGTAAAAGGTATTTTGCAGCAGAAATGTGCCATTTTACCAGTGCAAAAACTGCGAGAATTTGTTTCATTTGTGCTGAAGTTCATAGCACGCATATAGTGTGTGGAATTCGTCTATATTTTCCTAAACAGAGGAATTTGTACAGGAAGGGTATGCTTGACAGCACCCTCTAACCTCAGCAAGGCTGTGCATCACAGAAGGGAGACTTCAAGATTGCCAGCACAGGGAAAGCCAGCAGGCCCCCTTAAGAGATATGTCTCTATGCTGTGTTTTGACCCTTGTGCAACCCAGCAAAGCAAATTTGTTTGCTGCACTGCACTACAATTTAGTAAATATGCCCCTAAGAGTGTCATCTAAAATACTAAAGATGGAGGGTTGCAAGCTGTGCCCAGAACGAGTACCTGTAGTATCCTAGTATCCTGTCCATGTTAATGTTTTACCATTTTAACCATCTACTCAACCAGTGGAATGTTGCAGTGATGATGCGCTTAGGAATGTTGGGAGCCTGTGAGTAGAGTCTTCCCTACGTAGGGATGGCAATACGTTTTTTCCCATTTTCTCAATGTACATTTGCCCACTTGTGCTACTTACAGTTTCTACCTTCTTACAGGGCATTTTTGTATGGGGCTTAAAACCCATCCACAGTCGTTTATCATACCCATTTCTGGGAATAGGTCATGGGTTCAAACCCATATACAGTAGCTAACCATAGCTAATCTCCCTAATGTCTCGGGGTTAATCTTAGTTTTCAGTTCATATTCTTTTATACTGTTACCCCACACTGGGTGTGTCGTATGGGTTATAGTCCCATTACTACATTGGACAGTATGTGACCTCTACACAAGTTTGTCCTTATACGGGCTATCATTTCATGGGTCCCAGTCCCATTCACAGTAGCTCTTCACCCTTTTTCGAGGATGGGTTATATTTATTTGTTTTTTTCATCGGTCGCTTCCTCTTTTCTATCTCCACCTATCTTTCTGTTCCCTCCTTGTTGTTCACTTCTTTGCATTGTTTTTGCTGTTTCTGTATTCTTCTTTTTCTTTCCTTATCTGTGGTTCGCCCTTTTCAGTTTACTATCTTAATTGCTTTTGTTATATAAGAAAGGGGTATATGTAGTATCCTAGTATCCTGTCCATGTTAATGTCATACCATTTTAACCGTATACTCAGCCAGTGGAATGTTGCAGTGATGATGGAGAAGAATCTATAGATCATGTTTGTATGATCTAAAGGTGATCGCTTGATCAATTTAGTGTTCAAGAAAGTGTACATTTAAACGAAAGATTACTTTAAATGTTTTAGCATTTGCACATATGCTCTTTTGGCAGACTTGGGTCAAATTCACAAACTGGATTTAGGAGTATTTAAAGTAATACATGTGTCATGCTTTTAATATACTATAAAGCGCAATCGAAAAGTTCACAGCTGGCGATCTTTGCCTCTCCTTTCTTCTCTGTATGCGGATCTCTTCCACATGTACAAAGATCTCTGCATATGTATGCATACAATTTAGAAGTGAATGTGGGATGAAAGGGAGTGACTTGAAAATGAGGAAAAATTACTGCAAAATGGGGGTAGTCTAGGCAAATTTAAGAATGGGTTTCTTTTATTTAAACATTTTATTACAGGCATCCATATATTACCAATAGATACATTACTTTTGCAGTGCAATCATCTGGAACATGTTCATGGTCACACAGGAAAAAGAAAATGCTTCTGGTTAAAAAAAGAAAAGCATTTTCTTTTCACAAATCAAAGTTGGGATGCAATGGAAAAGCATTCCTTGAGGACCGAAGTTTGATTTTGTTTTCTTGCTGTTTTACTTAATTCAGGGCATAAGTTATAGCTACTCGAGAAAACTATATTTGGTGTATTTCAGTGTTACTTTTTAGTTTAAAAAGTTATGTTGTCATTAAAATCTTCACCTAACTATAATCTTATTCTAAGGTTTCCTTAACACAAAGTAAGATATATTTACAATTCCTAACTATAATGCCACTTTTTTAGTGAATTTCTAGGTTTTTTTTTTAACTGAGTACATTTTTTTACCATACGTGAGGTCAACCTTTTTCTACGCATGGCCTTTGGCCATGCACTGCATAGAGGCTGACCAGAGGGTTTGCATTCAGACCCTACAGAGATGCAAAACCCCTGCTCGCACAGTGTTTGGCTGTGCACTGCGTGGGGTTGTCTGCGTGGCCTGGCCTCTGGTCGGGGATCGGGGCTGGTACAAAAATGGACACAGAGCCTAGCTGCTAAACCCCCTGCCTTTGAGTCTTTTATTAACAGTTTTCAAGCTACAAAATGCAGCCATAGAACCAACCAGACAAGGGCTCTGCATTCCAGACTAAGAGCATACAGCTCCAGATAGGACTGCTTTAAAATATACTATAGGCTCTCCCGGGGTCATGAATTTAATGACCGTGGAGACTTACTGTTTTCTGTTTTTTTACTGTTGCTGCAGGGCTGCTGCACTTCCTGCGACTTCCCCAAAGCATTAACAAAAATGCTTGGTGGAGCCGCTCCCTCTTATAGGGGCAGAACTAAGCTCCAAAAAGTTAACAAAAAGCCCTTGCAGAGCATTATGTAGCCCTCCTAAGCAGAGCAGTGTATAATAAATGAGCTTCTCCTGCTATTAATTTATTATTCACCTTTAAAAAAAAGAAATATTACCTATTTAGGATGTCCTGGTGCCCACCCCAGGCTCCCACACATTGCTGTTTATGTTTGATGATGCTGGGGGAGCCGCAGGCCACCGCTGCCCAGGCTGGTTCCCCAGCCACCATTGTGGTGGTAGGCAGCCACTTTATTATTTTTTAGGTACCCTCATTCTGATTTTGCTTAGGGCCACAGAGGGAGACCCACAGCGAGGGTCAGCAATTTTTTTTATGTCGACGGTTGCCTCAGTGCCGACCTGAGGAACCCAGACCCTAGCACTGTTGGAGGCTGTTAGGGAAGCCCAGAGGACCTAAACACCTTTCCTTTACTCCTGTCCGGGTGGGAGTAGCATTTATTTTACTGCTCCTGCGGTGAGGGAGCAAAGTTACATCCTCTGCCTGGGGAGGGTGCAGGTAGGGTATGCCTGCACTCTACTGGACAGGCAACTGAATGGTCTCAAGGGTGGGCTTCCTGGGGCACTCCAGAGTATCAGGACCCGGAGGATGGGGTCCCCAGCGCCTCAGCAGGCTCAGGGACAGAGAGACTATGCACCCTCTCCCCTCCCCTTTTTTTAAAAATCAGCCGAGTGGGCTTTTTTTTTGCAACAATCTATCTGGGACCCCCCCCCTCAATGTGCTGAGTCCTGAGGATGGAGCCTCAGGCCAAAATCAGCCCAGGGAGGGGGGCTACTTGCCCCCCTTTCATGTTAACTGCCTTTGGTGGGTCGGTCACTAGCCTGGCCACAGGCAAAGTCTTGTGGCCACCTCCACACAGCTGAAACCAATGTGTGGTGTCGGTTAGATTATTGTATGGTAATTAAATATTACTTTAAATTAAGAAAAAACTAGAATTTCTCTGAAAAAAACAAAGGTTACAGTTAGGAAATAGAATTTTTAAAAACTCAGAAATTCACTAAAAAAAGAACAAATGTTAAAGGGATGTTTTAATTAGGTTCAGATTTTACACACACAAAACCATAGAAATTCAGCAGTTGTAGTTATACTTATCTCAAGAAACTATAACTCATGTCTAAGGTAACTATAAGTCCTGCCCTCGCCATGCACTGCTAAATACCCACACCACTTGTGACATTCTCTGCATATCTTGTCCATCTGCATATCTTCAACCAACCCTCTTTACTTTTCAACATACTCTTTTCACTCTTCCCTGAATGCACTTCCTTGCATCTCTGTCACTTTACTGCCCCCAAGCAAACACTGCACTTCCTCAAATGTAAGCACTTTATTTTCTCTTACTTTTGCCTTGCAAATATTTTGACATCTGTGTACCCCCCTCTCACACACATCCACAGAATTTAAGTTGCAAATGGACTACAAAAATATTGATCTATGTGCTCTGCAGAGAGGCCAACCCACTGATACACACTTTGTTTAGCTTTAGCCTTAGCACCTCCGCGCTCAATCTAAGCCCCTCATAAACACCTGGCATGGCTCAAGTCTTAAAGTATGTACAGAAGAAAATCCAGGTAAACAACAACATTATAAAATAGCTAACTCTTGGGGAATGCAAGATTAAGAAAAGTATGAGAAATAAGAGAGGAATTAAATCACTGAAATTTAGTGTCTACACATTTTTAACATCCATTGTTTGCAAGTCAATCCATGTTTTTGGCATCAGTGTTAACTTAGGGGCATGAAGCCACGGGCAGTTTTAATGTCACAAATCAGAACAGAAAGCCCTGCGTCCTGCATCACAGTTCCAAAAGTTGATGTAATGCCTGGCCCCCATCTCCTGCTTCAGAACGAGGTGGAGCAGGCAGCCTGAAACGGACAGCCCAGCCCAGACTTAAATACATCGATTTATTTAAAGATATAGTTGTATCTCTAAACAGATGTATTAATGTAAATGTGTAGGAATTTCAGAGGGGCGCAGCCCCAAAGCCATAACGGAGAAACCGCCCCTGGATGGAGTGTTGGTCTAATACAGGGACTAGGTTCATCACACTGGAAAATTTATCTACTGACTTTGAAAGTTTTATGGAGAAAAAGTGGTGGATGAGTCATTGGCGGAACAAGCTGCAAGTTGCTTCGGAAGCGGAGTTTGAAGTCACTGGGCTGCTGAAGAAGGGATCTAGTCCAGTAGTCGTCAAAGGTGTGAAAGCTCTGATCAGGCTCAGTCTGTCCCCAGGTGGTCCTCGATGTCAACCGGTTGCTGCTTGGAGGCCGGCCAAATGAAGCCTTCTATGTTTGGACTAAAAAACTTGTCTGGAAGTCAGATGTCCATGTGCGTAGCAAACCGGCAAGCTGATGCTCACTAGTGATATAACAGCTGCAGCATAGACAGTAGTTCTGGTTGCTAATGGTTATCTCAGCAGAAAATTGGCAAAACTTTTCTAAGTCTTATTTCTTGCAATTTATGGACAGGAAGAGTACACTCTAACAGAGTTCAGAATCTGGGGGGTGATAAAGCACTTTGCTCTGTTCACATTCTGGTGCAAATTCAGGTTCAGAAAATGCTTTCCGATATATCTTGAATTCCCATTAAGGTTCACTTGAAAATTCAGTACATTTCAAAAACATGAAGCACATTTCACTCCACAAAGAAGACAGAGAGTGGTTAAGCTTCAAAATCATAAAGTTTTATTAAAGGTTTAGCAAGTTACACAAACCATCAGATAAGTTACAATTAATAATCTATACATAAATATATTAACCAATACATTCAAAGCAATTAAAAAGTCATAAACAATGGCAACCTATTATAATGTTATATCAAAGGGAAATTAAGGAAGATCAGTTCTCCCATAAAGAGAGTACCCTACTCTGCTGAGTAAAGGAAAGGGTTCACTAGTAAATCAAGAGATGGAGTTCTCGTATAAGATCAGGCAAAGATGCTTCTGCAAGGCAAGTGAAGGGGCATCTGTCTCTCCATCTACACGGCATTAGTTTACACCATACAATTCTAACACTTGATACATCTACACATGATTCCCACACAATAGACCAATTAGGGTTAAGGCATAGTAGATAACTACATTCATTATTTTCTAAGCTACTGAACAATGAGGCTTCTCTAAATGTCCTTCAAACTTACAGTTATCAGCAATGTAACATATTGCGTTGAGCTAAGCTGTGCTCCACAGATGCACCCGAAACAGCTCATAAGTGCATCCTACAAAGATTGCGTAAAAGAAAATATTTCACATGAGAACAAAATGCAAAGGGAACACCGAGATAATATATGTGGAGTTGACTTCTTGGGAAGTAAAAATAGATTAGAAAAAAAGGTGGCAACCAGATGTTAACCATTTTAAAATGCAGCCTACTAGCTATGATCAATCCAAAACTACCCAAGTTACATGTTAATATCAAAACAGAAGCAACATAACTGATTATGAAAAAATCACAATCAGTGGCACCTCTTGGAGGTTAGGCTTCACTTCAACAGAGGCCAGCAGCAGAGTTCAGGGCAGGTCCAGTTGCAGGGAAAGGGCCTCTGAAAGCTTGTTGTGTCCCTGTAGATCAAACAGGCGGTCAGTCAATTGACCCTTGGAGTCACTTCTGGGGTTTTGGGTCCAAGGCAAGGTGGTCCAGTCTTCCCTGTGGTCTAGGAGACCAGGACAGTCCTCCTTCAGCGGTCCTGGGATGTTTTGAGGAGAAGTCTGTGTGGAGTCCACTCCTTTGCCCATTGCTTGTCTTTGGGTGGGGTTAACTCCTGGCTACTGCCTTAACCAATGAAGTAAGGGTTCCCAGGTATGACAGACACTAATATGTGTGATATTGATGAGGAGGTGCTGTTGTGGAACACAAAATAATGCATACATCACTATCACTGAATATAATTTGCAAACACATTCCATTTGTGTACAGTATGCCTGTGCAGTACCAGTGTTTTGGCCTAGGGGTCATCCTACAGATGTATTTTTGATTATTCTCATGAAACAGTCCCAGTCAGTCCCTATAAACGTGAATAGTACTTAGACCCCAACTCCCTTGCTTGGTCCATGGTGGGGCATTGTTTAGCCGAGGAGTCAATAGAAACTGGTAGTTATATGACTTACCGCCAATTCCTTCCCCGATGGATTGGGTTTTGAACGTGGTCAAGCAGATACAGTAGCAGCAAGACATGTCAGATTGCTCCATGATGGCAGAAGATGTGTAGAGGTGGATAGAGGTGAGTTTCGGCCTATTATACCTCCCTTTCCGCCATGTCAGATGTGGTGGCTGGACTGCCACGGCGGCTGTAAAGTAACTCAGAATTTAGCCGGCCGTTTTACTGGGGGTCCAAATCAGCCTCACTGATCCATTCTGCGGCCGTCGCAGTGTGAGTTGTCTGGCAGTGTCTGCGGTTCGCCAGTGGTCTTAGCAAAGGCAATCTGACCAACTCGTAATATGGTGGCCGGACCGCCCAGCTTGCGGTAGTCAAACCGCGACCACGAATACGGTGGTCCATGGACCCCGAACTCGAATAAAGACCTTAGTGTTATCATAGCATTGCCTGTCCTACAGTCGACCATGTGGGACAGATCAAGGCTTGCTTGACCAAAGAAGAGGACTCCTGGTACATCATGTCATTAAGTGACTAGCAGAAAGATGATAGACACAGTATGATGGGAACATCCTGGCACTGAGTAACAAATGAAGGATGACTCCATCATTTGACCGATGTGTAGAGAGCCCTCCAGCCCATCATATCAGTGCCAAGCAGATGCACTGAGATATCTGGGCACAGCCTGACATTTACTGGCACATGATGGGTGACACTTGGGCACATAATGGCAATGACTGTCATACAATAGAGTACTTGAGCACATAATGGCAATACTTGGGCTATTTTACTGAGAGAAAAAATTATATTTGTGGCAGATATGCATTTCCTTTAAAATAAGAAACACGTATTTGGCCTATGAAATGTAGGTATTTTTAGCAATTGACAAGCTAATGTTTGTGAGCAGCATTGTTTATGTACTAAACATCAAATCAAGAACTTAAAGGACAATGTGTGGTTTTTCAGAAAATTCAAAGTTTATCATTGAGCTAAGAGTAAAACGAGTTGACTTGCTGAAATTTCTTTTACTTTTTTGTGCAAAATGTTTGCAAACTACCTGCGCTGGGCTTGGTGGTGTCAAGTGTAGTCTCTATCCAACTTTTGTTTATGGCGCCACCACCCTTATCGTATTTGGTTGGTTGTGGAGGCCCATTAACTGTTCATCACCTTCTGTGGGTGCATCAGCATTTGTAGATGCATTCATAATTTTTTGTCAAGGTTTTGACAGTGCAGCTTTGGAACTGACATATTACTAACCATATACAAAGTGTCCCTTAATCCCAACTCTCTTAACAATTAGCATTCTTTGACCAGCCTCTTTCAGCCATTTACTCAGGCAAGTGGTGTACTAATCTCTTGCTTAATGCTATTGGCTGATTGGTTGTATCCATCCACCTCCAATCTGGTGGTTGCATTGAACTGCATAAGGGATACTTTACAACCATAGTCCTCTGTCCTGCTGGCTCGCTCTCAAGTGCCTCACTTAATATGTCAGTGCTGCTTGCACCAGCACATTAATCCCAGATCTAATCTGTTAGAAATGGGATTTCTGGTTGGCTAAGGCTTGCGCCAAAGCCAGGCAGAAACCACCACTCTAGTCAGGGCAAGGGAGTTACACGCTGAAGGTAACCCCTGCTCACCCCCTTGGTAGCTTGGCACGAGCAGTCAGGCTTATCTCAGAGGCAATGTGTAAAGAGTTTGCGCAACACACACACACAGAAGCAACACACTAGGCAGACTACAAAAGAAACTCCACACAAGGTTATATAAAAAAATAGCCTTTGTATTATCATAAAAACATTCGAAATCTAATCACACATTTACACTGGGCCAACTGGCATGGGCAATATTCACAGGGGATTATATACAGGACCAGGCCAATTGGGCCATGGTCAGAACCATCAGAATAGGTAAGTAAATATAAAACACAACCAGTGACTACTGGTACCATAATGGCCTCAGCATTATCATATTAGCATTAGACACCCTCCTACAATATCATAACATGACATTAGGCAATAAATCACATTAGGACCAACCCTCATTAGCATAAACACATTACGCACTAGGCCTCACCAGCATAAACACATTATGCAATAACCTTTTAACCATAAACATCATTAGAGGCCTAAATCAGGGTGCATAAATCACATTAGGTATAACTCAGGGCGCATAAATCACATTTGGCATTTACCTCACATTAGGAATAAAATACATTATGCGCCGACCTCATAAGCATGACCCTATTATGCATAAATCACAAGCATAAACATATTATGCATTCTCATTAGGCGTAAGACACATGAGGCATCCACATTAGGAAAAAAACACACTATGCATTAGAGCATTAGGCATAACCAATGGGCGTAGACACACCATGCCTCTCTTTAGATATAAATGTAACTTCACAAGGGACTCCTCCCAAGGGATCTGGCCTAAACAATGCAGCTGCCGCTAATTGTGGTGCAGCTGGGCGGGCAAGAATGTGGGCACTGACACTCACTGTACCCTCTGGACCCCCCCGGGGCCCTAAAACAACTTTGGGAAGTGAGGACTGACAATGTGCCCCAAACGGCACCACCGTGCCTTTGGACTGCCCACACACAACAGTGCCCCAAAAGGAATGAGCATGGGCACTAACTTTGCCCTCTGGAATCCCCCTGGGGATTTGAATTAAAGGCGGCCGCAAACGTGGTAGCTGAGGGAACAAAAACCAATGAGGCACTGGCACTGGCACTTCGGTGCCTTCTGGACCCCCACTGGGCCCAGAAAGTAATGTGCCCCACGTTGGAGCGGCCCGCTCTCCTGCGGGCCCGCTCTGAACAACCGGCACCGACAATGGGCCTCGAAAGGCACCAACCCGGTGCAATATGGAGCCCCCACCGGGACTCAGCTGCTTCTCTTGCGATTGTGGTCTCTGTGGTGGCGCAGCAACACATGGGGATCTCTCCGCTCACGAGAGCCCTGCCTTACATCCGGCCGCACTCTTCACCACCCACGAAGGCGGGGTGGGCTCCCGCCTGGCTCCATCCTCCTTCTTTGGGCACCGGGGCTCCCACCAGCTCGGGGCTCCCACCAGCTCACGGGAGCCCCGCTCAGCAGCAGGCCATCGCTCCTCCATTCAGCTGCGCTTCTATTGGCGGCTGCGGCAGCCACACCTTTTGGCCCCGCCCCGCGTCAGGCAGCTTGCCTGACTTCCTGGTCACGGCGGACTCGTGGCTTCTCCTCTTGGATTCCTCAATGCGGGGTAGGCACCCGCTTCTCAAGGAGGCTCTAAGAGGGGTGGGCACCAGTTCTACAACAATCTCCAACGCGGGGTAGGCACCCGCTAATAAGCACGGAAGCGGGGAGGGCACCCGCTCTCCAATAATCTCAAACGCGGGGTGGGCTAACGCCTTGTAAAGATCACTCTTGAAGCGGGGTAGGCACCCACTCAGAGGAGCACCGGAGGCACTCCCAAAATAGCGCAAATGCGGGGTAGGCTCCTGCTTGGCTCTGGTGCCGTGTGGGGGAATCCCCACACCAGGATTTCCTCGAGGTACGCCCGCAGCCCTGTGCTGCAAGTTAAAGCCCAAAACGCTGTTCTTCTCCTTGGCATGGCTGGAGTCCCCCTCTCTGGGGCACCAGCAAATAAAAGTATAGCGCTCAGGGGGGCTCAAAAAGTCCTTCCGGCTTCATGGGGCATAGCTGTGCCCAGGGAGGCCAGCACACAGGGCCTTCCAGCAGGGAGGCAAACACTCGTGGAGGTTCCTCCTGGGCCCCCAGCAGCAGCAAGTCCGGAAACAGCACACCATCATGAGGTCACAGCGCCTATATTTATACTTAGTTTTCCTTTGTCTGCCCTGGCACAGGGGTTGGGGGAACCAGTCTCAACTGGTTCTGGGGTGTTTTGGAGCACTCTGCTTACAGTGCTCACACCCTTCTTTCAGAGACGGGGCTATGCCATCAGACACACCACGGGGGGCGGAGCCAGCATTCACAAGGGCAGGCACAATCCTATTCAGGGACCAAGGACTTCCCCTCCCACTACCCAAAATGTAGATGTCCCATTCAGCCTAGTGCTGACTCACCCTGCCCCTCCTAGAGCCACACACACCTCACCAGACCCTGTCACTCACAAGCCAGACATGCAATCCACATCAGGCAGGCAGACACATAGCACACAGAAATGCCCACTTCTAAAAGTGGCATTTCTAAAATAGTTATAATATATCTGCACACACCATTGCGTAGCATTTATTATCACTATTCCAAACATACCAAACTAGACCATGCTGTGCCTCTCATATCAGGGATTACCACTGAAACACTTATCAGGGAATCCCCAATGCATTCCTATGGGAGGGCAGTCCCACAGTAGTGAGAAACCAAAATGGCTGTTTGTCACTACCAGGACATGTCACACACTTAAGGTACAAGTCCTATCTTTTACCTACAATGCACCCTGCCCATAGGGCTAGCTAGGGCCTACCTTAGGGGTAACTGATATGCAGTAAAAGAGGGGTCACGGACATGGGACACACTTTAGGAGGTGCGTCACAGCGGCAGGAACACTGCGCGCAGAGGCCCTGCAATGGCAGAGACCTGGGATAGGTTTGAAAGGCTACTTTGGTAGCTGGCGCAATCAGCGCTGCAAGCCAACCAGTAGCATTTAATTCACCAGCCCTGGGTATAGGAGATACCACTTTACAAGGGACTGACAGGTAAATTAAATAGGCCAAACAGGTGTAGACCAATCTTGCTACATTTATCACAGAGAACACACGCACTTTACACTGGACAGCAGTACTAAAGTGCGCAGAGGCCTAAAACCCCCATCACCATGTCAGAAAAAATGCTAGGGGAAAGGCAAAAAGTTTAGGGATGACCCTGCAAAAATAATGGCTTTCAATAGGTTTGTTTTGTAAGGTGATGTGTTGCGAACATACCTGGGAGGGTCGAAGGTGAGATATTTCTATTTAAGGTATGTGTGGGGGGCATCACATGGTGTGGCAACGGTATTCTCAATGGCAACTTTTATGTGTGAGTAAAGATGTAAAGTAAATACGCGCACACATGCTCACTTTCAAAAGTACCCTACAAAATGGAAATTACTCCCATTTAGGCAGTGGCGTAGCAAGTTGGGGTAAGGGGGCGCTCCCCCCTATAACCTGTGGCCGTCGTGGGGCGGCAAACGCAGGATTCGCCAGCAAATCCCCCCTACATGGGTCCGCCATGGGCAGAAAATACAGGGCGGTACAAAAGGGGGTGGTGATGGACGGAGCATCAGAACCAATCAAACACTCACACCTAGTCAACAGATCTGGGTTTGATCCGTCACCGTTCTTTAGCCCACTCTGCCACCCCAGTTCAGACATGGCCATATGCAAATCAGTCTGACCCTGTGCCTCATGGGAACACTGATGCTCCGTCCATCACCAACCCCTTTTGTATCGCTTTGTTCGCCATGAGTTGGCAGGGTATGCTCAGACGTGAGTCCCTTGCTCACTTTGCCACTGGATTCAAGCAAGCCTGGCTGAAGACGGCTGAAATGCCAGAAACCGGTCCTAGGAAGCTTGTTTACGGTCCAGGGAAAGCATGGTTTGGCAGTTCGGGCTGGACTGTTCCCATGAGGCACAGGGTCAGACTGATTTGCATATGGCCATGTTTGAACTGGGATTGGCAGAGTGGGCTAAAGAACGGTGATGGATCAAACCCAGATCTGTTGATTGGTTGTGAGTGTTTGATGGGTTCTGATGCTCCGTCCATCACCACACCCTTTTGTACCGCTTTGTTCACCATAAGTTGGCAGGGTATGCTCAGACGTGAGTCCCTTGCTCACTTTGCCACTGGATTCAAGCAAGCCTGGCTGAAGACGGCTGAAATGCCAGAAACCGGTCCTAGGAAGCTTGTTTCCGGTCCAGGGAAGGCATGGCTTGGCAGTTCGGGCTGAACTGTTCCCATGAGGCACAGGGTCAGACTGATTTGCATATGGCCATGTCTGAACTGGGGTGGCAGAGTGGGCTAAAGAACGGTGATGGATCAAACCCACATCTGTTGACTGGGTGTGAGTGTTTGATTGGTTCTGATGCTCCGTCCAACACCACCCCCTTTTGTACCGCTTTGTTCGCCATAAGTTGGCAGGGTAGGCTCAGACGTGAGTCCCTTGCTCACTTTGCCATTGGATTCAAGCAAGCCTGGCTGAAGACGGCTGAAATGCCAGAAACCGGTCCTAGGAAGCTTGTTTCCGGTCCAGGGAAGGCATGGCTTGGCAGTTCGGGCTGGACTGTTCCCATGAGGCACAGGGTCAGACTGATTTGCATATGGCCATGTCTGAACTGGGGTGGGCTAAAGAACGGTGATGGATCAAACCCAGATCTGTTGACTGGGTGTGAGTGTTTGATTGGTTCTGATGCTCCGTCCATCACCACCCCCTTTTGTACCGCAGAAAATACAGGGGCCATCACGAGCGTGAAAAGGTCTACATTCAGGTGATCCACCCTGTGTGCACATTCAGGGTTGGAGTGGGACAAAAAAGAAACACAGGTACCAAATAATAGTGGCCCACATTAGCGAAGCATATAGTAGAAAAAAGTGGAAATTTCATGGAAATCAACGGTAAACAAGCATTTGCAATGCAATAGGTCTCGCATTTGCAAGATTTGTGCTATTGGCATTGTAAATTACTATGCCTTTTATTTAGGTGTTTCGAAAACCTGCAAGAGGTGCGTAAACACGCACTTTGTACAGATAGTCCTTGCTTACGAGAAGCAAGGCTGGCAGTAAAAGAGGCACAGTTATTGCCAGCCTTGCTTCTCGTAAGCTAGAGTTATAAGTACAGAGAACATGTTTACGCACCTCTTGCAAGTTTTCAAGACACATAAATAAAAGGCATTGTCATTTACAATGCGCATAGCTCAAACTCTGACAAAAGTGAGACCTATTGCATTGCAAATGCTTGTTTCACCTCCAGCTGGGACGAGGTTAAGGGGCCATCAGGCCTCCTTTTGATGGAGTATCCTGACTGGAGGCGGCGTAGAACCTCACACTTAAATGCAAATGCAGGAAACAAAAGCACACCGCTTGTTATCTCTTCACAGGTACTCAAGAGAGGCATGCAGTGTCGCTTTTTACTTTGTTCAGTCCCTGTACACAAGACCATGCACTGTAAGAATGTCACACGTGTTGGTCTGTTCCAGTATTTGCACAAATAACAATTTAAATAGCAGTATTTTATTCCTTTTATAGTAGTAGTCATCCCAGTGCAGGGTGTTAAAGCGCTTTACATAACATACATATTATCCATTGACAACTCATGTAAGTGTGCATATCAATGTACAAGATGCATTACATGGTGTAGGGGGTCTCATGTCCTTTATAGCTCACTATGCTATATTAGAAGGATTCAAATTTATGAACTGCAAGTAACAAAAGGATCTCTGTGTTCTACATAAAATAAAAAAATTCATCTGTGTGTTACACAAAACATAGATCTCTCCAACAAAATCATTAAATCTCACCATTATTATTCCCTGAGATTTACTCGACACCTCTGCAGCAGATGCCTTATTCCCATAAAATATTTTAAAATGCAGACTTTGCAACTAATTTAGAAGAACAGATCTACTGCCAGGCTTCTCCTTGCTGCTAGTTTCTTTGTGGCAGGGTTTGTAAAAAAATATATATATTAGTTGAGGCCCAGATTTTACCTCAGGATTGCGCCACTTATTTGAGCCAACCCCAAATCTCATTTGTTAAATTTCATAATGCGCTTAAAATGTACTGATGATAGATCTGATGAACATATGTGTGAGGTCTTGCTATCTGACAACCTGGCTGCACCGGTGGGAGAATATATGCCAGTGCCCAGGGGGGACACCCCACCTTTATGGGGGTGCAGCCGGGTAATTTGTATACAAATCTCCGGTTCAGAGAGTGGTACCCAGGAGCATGGTACACCTTTATGAACTTTCATATAAACCAAAGCTGTGTGCGAACTCCACTCATTTGTCTTGCTATCTGATGTCACTTCGGGTGAGGTCAAGTACAATGTCACGCGGCGAGACGCCGTGCACTGTGATGGCACGTACCATGATGTCACTTGCTGATTGCCTAACTTGGTTAGTCCCCCCACTTCTTTTTATAGGACTTGTGCCCTGGGCCTATTCCTACCCACAAGAGCGCTCCCTCTTTTTCTTGTACAGAGCCTGCTCGCTCATCCGTTGAACAGCACAACTATCCCTCAAGTTACACACATTTTGCATGCCACCCGACTGTCTCCCAAGTTACAAAGATGTTACCAGTACATTCAGAAGCACCAGAGGACTATCTTGTGTGTTGCATAATCTAAGCCCCATTCGACAGACAGCAGAGCTATTCCTCTAGTTACAGATATGCTTGCAGCCAGAGTACGAGTCGGGGGTACACGTGGGTGGACGGCGTCCACCCACTCTTTTCACAGGGTGAACGCCGTCCACCCTGCCAAGAAGTTGACCCACTAAATAATGTGCTTAACTCGTCCCGGTGTAATTTCCAAACACTGGGACACTTTTAGCAGCGCCTGCACGTTGTCAGCTTTCCATCTGCAACAAGCAACAACGTGCAGGCAGGGAAGGGGTTTTCTTAAATTAGACTCCGGCTGGGCCCATAACAAAGGCCGAATTTGAGGAGTCTTCAAGCCTCTTTTTGTTGGAGTCTTCTGGCTGGGAGCAGTCAAGAGCCTCACACCTAGAAGCAAATGCAGCAGAGGGGAAACAAAGGCTCACACCTTGTTACCAGCTCACACATACTTAAGAGAGGCAGCTTTGCACTTTGTTCAGGCTCGGTTTACTAGATATGCATGCACTGCAAGAATGTCAGATGTGTTGGTCTCTCCCAGTATTTAGATAATACTAAATGTAATTTATATAGCGATTACTACTCCTGAGGAAACGTTGAAATAATTTAAGTACCACAATTTTGTCTTGGATAGCGCTCCTCATTCCAAAGCAGAGTGTCAAAGCCCTTTACATCACACCTACTTATTAAAGTCATGGCTTGTGATGTCACTTCCTATGATGTCAATTCCTGTGATGCCACATGTAATGTCATTTTTTTTTTAATGGAGTTTTATATAGCGCAAACCTGACCAGAATCGGGTATCAGAGCGCTTTACATAGCACCAGTTGCATTACATGAGGACAAATTCATTTTTGTTAGGCACAGGGAGATTAAGTTATTTGCCCAGAATCACAGGACGTTCAGCGTCATTGCCGAGACTCGAAACCAGTTCCCCAGATTCGAGGTCGACCACCCTAGCCGTTAGGCCAACTCCTCCGATATGTCATGTGCCGTGATGTCACGCGTCGTAATGTCACGCGCCGTGATGTCACTTTCATACTGCCTAACTAGGTGAGTCCCTCCACTTCTTTTTTTAGGACTTGTGCCCTGCTTGCAGCGGGAGTGTCCCACAATTGTCTTAGGTCATGTAAACTCAGCAGCATTGCAGGTCCACCCTGGAGGCAGCTATATGTGAGGCAGAATGAGACGGCAGTGCGGCAGGAATACACCCTGGACACCGCTGCTGTAAAACTAGGGTCGGAGGGAATCAGTACACAGGGCTGCACCACAGGGCTCTTTGCCGACAGACAGGAAATCCTCAGTGTGAATTCTACAGCAGTAAAATGGCATAAACCAGCAGCTCCAGATAGCTCATTGGATCTGTGGCGCTGTGCTTCATAGCACTTTGGGCCAAATGTACTATTTTTCAGGCAGTGCAACCACCAACGTTGCTTGAATGGGAGAAAGCATGATAGCGCCATATCTACTAAGCTCTGTTGCCCAGCAATGGAGTGTTTTCTGGCTGCATAATGCCTCGCACACACATTAGCGTCACAGTACAAAAGTGTGTGTGCGCGTGCATGTGTGTGTGCGTGTGTGTGTTTGTGTGCACGTGTGGGACTCGCTTGGGTTTTGTATTTGAAGGGTGCCCATCCAGGACAAGTAGTTTTAAATATTTCTCACTTTGTATGTGTGTGGTATTGTTCAGCTCATATGTAAAGTTGGAAACTTTGCTGAAAATAACACTTTTCTCCAACTTTGGACCTGCCGCAGGGAGGTGTACATTGTTGGTGCAAGGCCCTGTCTACAAATGTTAGTAGGTAGGGCGTTTTGTCAAAAACCATGGACTCCCCTTGACGCAAAGTAGTACAAAATGTTACTTACTTTGCAGGACTTTAGGACTGCTTTCTAACCCAAAAAAGTTTGTACACTAAAAGTAAATCCTTAATCACATTTTGCGCTATTATGCATCACTTATGGTCACTTTTCAACTGCTGCGAGATGTTGTTAAATGTAGCCCTCAGGCTGGTATGGGTTTGTGTGGTGACCAAACCCTTAATATGCAGATTGCAATCAGATCTCTGCTGCAGGCGCTCAACCACCGATCTACCTCCCGTCCAGGGTTATTATTTCACAGAGCAGTCTCGCCACAACAGCGCAAACCTGTCCACGGGAACCATATTAATCTCATTAGCATAATCTGATAATACAAGCTAACACTGGTCTTTAAATCTCGCTGGGTTGTGTAATTGATGGAAATCCTATACGAATAGAATAACCCTGCAAGTTCCCTAGAGCGCCCAGAAAGTCACTGAGATCAAAATATGGGCACTCTAAAATGAAACTCCCTGGGGGCAGAGACCAGTTATACGAGCCAGCCTGCAGCATTTACATGTTAACCAACTTTTAACACTAGCCAGTCAACAATGAGCAAGTCCTGAGAACTGGAGACTGCCCTGGTGACGTCCGTGTGATCTTGGACACCTGCACTTTCTGTGAGTGTCTGATCTTGGGTGTTCGCCACAGGTCATCTAGCTCACACCCCGCCTCCCCATTCCCTCACCTTCTTCGTATAGTTTACTCCCAATCTCGCATACAACCCCCTCCGCCGCACCTTGTGATACCGTATCTTGTACAGTCAGCTGCATTAATAGTCGCTCCTTTTAAAGTAGGGCCGGATTTCGACACCGCTGGGCATCATTGCACAAGCCGTTGGATTCACCCATGCCATACTGTGTTATCGAGCTGAGAACTGAGCAGCTGTCAGCAGGCACGGGAGAGAGTAGGACAGCCACCATTATCAAAGTTAATAGTGCTCACCCACTAGACAAGCACTGGTTTGCGGTGGTGGGACACGACGCAAGCCTCTCAGAGAAGGGGGTTCGAGCGTGAGGCAAGGACACAACGTGCCAACCTCAAGTGCCAACACGCCCACCGCCTCGGACATGCATGATGAGCAACAGAGACGAGTCCAGGCCGGGTGGGCGGGGCCTAAGGGAGACAGGGCGGTCACCAACCCCACTTCCAAAACCAATCCAACGACAATAGATCTCGCAAGCGAGCAGCGCATGCGCTGCGTCGCTAGGCGAGACCTAAAAAACGGCCTACGCGGCAATAAAACCGGCACAAAACTTTTTAAAAAATACACACATTGATTTGTCAGACCAGCACACACGGGGAACTGCCTGACTCCCCTATAGGCCAGTCTGACCCTGCGCATATTGGAGCTGCATGTAACCCTCTCTGTTGCCAAGAGGGCCTGTGACTCATGAACTCCCTTCACAGCCAGCCACTGGAGCAAGAACAAGCCATTTCCACTTAAGGCAGCAATAATCTTAATAACAGTGCCGTATTTATAGAGCACTTCAGGTCTCCCGAGCGCTGCAGAAATGGAGTGTATTTGAAGATTACGCTCTTCAGTTCCTTGTGTTACCATCCGGGGCTGAGATGAGCGTGCTGGGTTATACGCGTGTCTCCCTTTGGGGATGCAGATATTAAAAGGTCGGTCGGATTCCAACAAGAGGCCCCGTCCCACAGCTCTCCCAATGTGAAGAGCTCCACGCGCTCAGCTGCGCGCGCGCGCCTACGCCATTTTATGAAAACGCGAAAGAGGCAATCCTGAAATGGAATGCGTTTCTATCTATGGGGCATATTATCAAGCCAGGCGATAAAATTATCGCCGCTTTAGCGGCAGAAAACTGCCGCTAAAACAGCGATAATGGGCTTGATAATATGCTCTATGGAATTCCAATTGAAGCCCATGTTATACGTCCTTCACATCTCACATGGGCTTCAATTGAAATTCCATAGAGCATATTATCAAGCCCATTATCGCCGTTTTAGCAGCAGTTTTCTGCCGCTAAAGCGGCGATAATTTTATCGCCTGCCTTGATAATATGCCCCTAAGTTCCTTCTCTTCCAGCACTGCCTGCAATTAGGCACTGCGTGAGGAGACAATGAGGCTCAGTTGAAGATGGAGACTGTAAACAATGAAAGAAAATGGTATGATTATCTTCTTATTGTTCACTAGGCTGCTTCCACTTACCTCTGACCAGAGAAAAGACCGGGCGTGAGGTATAATTTTCTTAAATGAAATCTAAAAAGAAAAAGCAAAAGCAACTGCTTTCTGACAGCACAGGTGTTGCAGTGCCGGTTGAATGGAAACCAACCCACAAGCAAGTGGGCGGATTTTGGAGCAAAAATGCTTACCAGTGATTGCAAAGAATTTAAGGGCACATGCATCAACCATTTTTGCGAGCGCAAAAAGGTGCGATTCGCAAAAATCGGCCATTTGCGCCTGCAAAAAGGGCATTTGCGATGCATAAAGGGTCAAGGCACTCGCAATTTGAAAATTCTCAATTAATTGCGAGTTCTCAAATTGCGATTGCATTTAAAGAATCGCAAATTGAGATTCCTTAAATGCAATGCATTAAAGTAAAATAATTAGCGAATTCGCTGATAGGGGGCGCAAATTACCATGAAGATGAACTTCATGGTAATTTGCAAAAACTTTGAAAAATGAACGTAAGTGCATTTTTCAAAGTGGTAGGTTAGACACACACATGTCCTTTGGACATGTGTGTGCGCAACATTTGTACACAGATCGATTTCAGGGGTGCAACAGGGTGTCGTTTTGACACCCTTGCACCCTTGAAATTGCATTCTCAATTTGCGATTCTCTAATTGAGAATCGCAAATTGAGAACGTCCTCCCATTCATTCCTATGGGCCTCCAGGCCCATAGGAATGAATGAGGAGGTATTCCTTAATTGCGACTCGCAATTTGCGACTCGCAATTAAATATTTAGAAATCGCTATTTTGTGTAGTTCTTGTAGATGCAGAACCAGAGCCCCTGTGTGTCTATCACTCACTCTAAGACCCTCCCCTGTGCAGTGCTCAAGGCAAACATGTTCTGCCAAACTCCACTATATTCATTTTCTGTCAAACATCAAAATGTACTAACAGTTCATGTGCACCACCCAGTTGTGGGGTATCAGTGTCCTCTATACATCATGTTCACTCATTCCTTCAGTTGTTCCTTTGTTCATTCATTCACTCGCACATTCATTAATTTCTATGTATGTTGGAACGTTGTGTCCAGACATCTGAGGGTTCCACTCTATGTGTGGGAGCAGTCATCCTTTGTGAAGGGATAGGTGGGACCTTCTCAGCCCTCTCCTCAACCTCACCCCCCTCCCCACCTTATTTGTCCTTTGAACGGCTCATTTGCGTGGGAAGTCATTCCCTTGTGAAACAGCGCACTACAGAGAACAAGGGCTTAATTGTACCCTTGATCAAACTGCCAACCAAACAGCTGTGATTTCCATGTATCCTGGGGTGGTACCCACGGAAAAGATGCATTTTGAAAAGACTTTTAAATATTTTATTCTTTAAACCTTAACGTGTCATGTTAAGTTTTGAAGAATACAATAATAAAAAGTAAAAAAAGACCAGTGAATTTGAACAAAGCTTAATGTTTTAAAATATAACTTGCTAACCCGAAATGCAGTCCTTCGTTTTCTGTACAGACAAAGAGAATATAAAAATACTGTTCATCCAGCCTGGCTTCAGAAGGGGAGGTCTGGCTATATTTGGTAAGCACCAATAACACGCAGAGGATGAGGGGCTGCTCTGTAGACAGCTACACCTCCTGGGCCATTGAATGTAATGTGCAGGTGTGTTTCAGGCAAACCGTAGTTTAGAAACTTCAAAGGATTCAAAGTGTCAAGAAGAGCCACTCATTAAACGTCTTATTAAAGTAAATTAGTTACTGAGGAGAAAAGAATAGCAAGAAATGACTTGCAACCAACATGTAATATTAAACACAATGCAGTATATTGTAAATCCATACAATGATTTATTGCACATCAACAGATCCCCACCAAGTGAAGTGGATGTGCTCAGTGCAAAATGTCACCACACAGTACACAGGGAAAAATTACATCCATATTCACTGGCAGTCCTCACAGGGCAGCGCCTGCAGCACGTGCTGCCCTGTTCAGGGCAAGATGCATCACAAAATGACATTTTTTCAAGCATGCCCTTCCGAGGAGTGTTAATGTCAGCGCATTAGCAGCGACATGATGGTATTTGCATTTGAAAGGCTTTCTCTGCCCCCTCGCCCACAGGGCTGCTTAACCCATGATCGCCTGAAAGAAAAAAAGACAGAAGGTCTGGACCTTAATTTTTTAGGTCTCTCCTAGCATTGCAGCGCTTTGCAGCGCTTTGTGAGGCATGCAGTATACACTATAGTGTGGAAGCTTTGTGAAAGCTCCGCCCACTCTCTGGCCCATCTTCTTCTAAATGGTGCCTTCCAATTGGTTTTAAGCTTGTTAGTCCCTCCCCATAACAGCCATGTCAGTCATTTGTGTCCTTCCACGGCTACTGGCCCTTTCACAGCACAGACTACTTTCTTCTTCTTAGGTCTCGCCTAGCATTGCAGCGCGAATGCGCTGCAATCGCTTTGTGAGGCATGCAGTATAAACTATAGTGTGAAAGCTTTGAGGAAGCTCCGCCCACTCTCCAGCCCATCTTCTTCATTGGCTTAGGTTCTAAATGCTGCCTTCTGATTGGTTTTAAGATTGTTAGTACCTCCCCATAACAGCCATGTCAGTTTTTTGTGTTCTTCCACGGCTACTGGCCCTTTCAAAGCACAGACTGCTTTCTTCCTGTGCCCCCCTCCCGCAGTCCGATGCCTTCTCACCTCTGCCCCCTGTGCCTCGTCGTCCGCACACATTGCTATTTGCAATGCAGTAGGTCTGGCGTAAATGCGAGTCCTATTGCATTGCCAATGCTTGTTGGTGTTACTCTACTCTAATCTGTTTTTAACGCAGTGCTTTAGGGTCATGACATTATATAACCTACTCTGTAGATTTGACAATATCCGCGGTTCAGCAATTAGACAAAGAAAATGTATGCTCTCCGGCTTACCCTTATTCGCGCGCCAATATCAGTGCCGACAGAGCCCACAAGAGGGCAGCAGAGCTCCAAACAAAATGACGTTGGAGCAATTTATTTTCAAGACATCATTTTCATACATGTGGGCTAAGTAAAATTCAGCAATCCAACACACGTAAGAACTGATTTCAAACATATTCAATTGTGCGCCCAAGGGAGTATTGTTCACTTGTTCCGATCACGATATTGCTTCAAGAGGAAAGGTTTATCCATTCGTTAAAAAGAGCGGCTTAAGTGTTTTTTACACTGGAAAATAAACATCCGGGATTTAATAAAAAAAAATCTGAGATTTAAGTACTCGAGCATTGCTTGCTGAGTACAAACGTGTCCCCTACCTCTCCTGGCCCGAACAGTCTCCTGTATGTGACAATCTCTTGGGGCTCCCAGCCATTTCCCAGGTCACAGTGCAGGCAGGAAGAGAGTCTCTGCTGCAGGATGAACTGTGCGCAGCATGTTCTAAAACCCATGGCATAGCAAATATGCAGTAAGAATGTTTTAAAAATGACTTAAAAGTTTTCTCTTTGCTACAGAGTACATGCACTTCTCTTAGCTTATTGACGTGTTCAAGTAAGTGAATTGTGTAGCTGTGGTGCGCCAGACCCCTGGACTGCTCATTTCACTGGTGTTACATTTTTAAATAATACAGCCTGCTGTGACCGCTGTGTGTATCTCCCAGCCTCTTCTGAGGCTTGCTCAGCACCATGCTGTCATGACACTGCTAACTGCGCCAGCCGGAGTCCGCGAGTCAGCTGACTCTAATTAATGTACGCTATAGGCCCCGAGGCAGCTGGGCTCTGTGCTAGGGCCTCTCACACCCTGTTAGGTGGTTCTGCAGTATAAACGCAAGTTGTTGCTCCTTTCAGTGTTAATTCTTAGCGGAGCCATGTGACCTGCTTTCTACCTGTCCGCTTTTTTTTCCTAGTGGTGACATCTGAGGCTAATATTAGTAGTTACTTCACAAGGCTTACTTTCCTGCTTACAGCATTCGCTTATGAATAAGGTGGCCCCTGCAGTGACAACTTTACCGACTTAGTTCACCCCACTCCAAGTGAAAAACCTTTTCCCATCACATTAATGTTTTGCATGGCCTCGTCTTGCCCAACAAACCCCACCTGGTAAAAGTGATTTGTTTTATATTCCTTGTCTTACCATGCTCCTTTTCTTTTATTTTTGTCTAATTGGCATTGCTTCTGCCTTTTTATTCTTATTAGTCAATACATTATGCCAACCGAAATTCACAAGTTTATTATCTGATCAGCATTGTACAAGAGAAGCAATAAAATAGCCATAGAATAAAACTCATACTTCCTTTCACTTTTATGAAATATTTAAGTAAACAAGACTCGGTGTCAAGAACAGAAGTATGGGCATGGTCTTCAATGCTATGTCATGTGAAGTGATGCTCGCCCTCTTTTATATCTGCCAAGGTTTCAGATTGCTATGTATGATATGTTGATAATTTTGTTGTAATTATGACTCAGCCACCTCATGAATTTGCAGCAGTTTTAATATCTTAGAGTCTCTCGTTGCTCAAATGGGTCAGATTTCTGATATTTATTTTTCCCTCATCTTTTATTGGTTGATTTTGCTGGTGAGAAAAGTGTCACTCATAGTTCTTCTAATGGCACTCATAATTACACAGAAATTATGAAAATGTCACACATAGCAATCTAAAACCTTGGCAGCTACGCTCTCGGGTAATTTCCGTGTTTCCTGCCTCGTGTTTCAGCTGCTCCCTGTTTCACCCACCGGGACACCGGAGCAGTAAACCCCAAGCCCTGCAGTGCACAAGGAACTTTACTTCCATTACAGTCCATTAAAGGAGCAAGTTGGTCAGAGCACGAGCCCGAAGCACTTCCACACGCGGGGTGCGTGAGCCTGCGAGTGGAATGTGAATAGGAAAGCACTGCGCCACAGTGGGATGAGTGCTGTGTGCATCGTCAAAGGAAAAGTATTTTTCAGATGCGTCAGTGCTTAATTTGTCAAATAATGAGTACCGGTGCCCAAAGCTCTGTTCAGAAGCCCTATTATATAAATGTCGGTGGGCCGAATACCAGGGCTCTCTAGAATTGAAACCACCCCAGGCCTCTTTAATCCAGTACCTGACACCCTTGGCTCGTTTATTACTCTTGCTGGTTCCTGCTGTCTCCCTTTGTGACGGTACTTAAGTCTTTCTCATTCTCCTTCTTTCCCCTTTGTGTGTTAAGGTCGAGCACTCGAGACCTCTTGTATATACTTTAGTATATACTTATTATATACTTATATGTGTATGTACTATGTGGGCTCTGGAGATGAGCCCTAGGAATGTTCTGCTTCCGCTTAAAGACTTATTTTTCCTGTTCAACTGCTTCTATTTGTCTTGATAGAAAATGACCAGCAGAGGTCAGTAAAATACCAGAATCACTTTAGCATGCTCTAGATTCCAGTCTATAGAAATTGTCTTCCACGAGCACCCGTAGACAATTTTTTTTTTCTTCAAATCTTGTATTTTCAGTGATACGACCACCGAAGGCCCTGATTTTATATTAAAAACAGAGCTTTGGACTATACCATTTCCCACTGAAAGGCAATATTTCTCTCCATGTGTTCCCATACCTGGCATGTCACGCAGTTTTGTGCTTACTCTCCCTCCATTTTAATGAACAGTAGATGTTCAGCATCCAGGCTAATGTGCTGCATAGCTAATTACATGTAGGTTCCCAAAGGCGGGACCGATTGCATTGCAAATGCTATGTTTTTTTTGTATTTCACAAGTCTGCCACATGGCACTATGACATATGCTGCCGCCAGCCATCCTTTGCTTTTCACCCAGGAGCATGTTGCTTTGTGTGGCTTGAAGTTTTTGCTTTTAACACTTTCATTACAGGTTCAAATTCCCAGCATGCTGTTGGCTAAAATGCCAGAACTGAAAGTGTTATACATGACTTGGAGCCAAGTAATTTCATCCATTTCTGCTTGTTTCACACATAAACCTAGAAGTAAAAACTTTTCACATATTTTGTTACAGTCCACTCACATCATGCTTTATGAAGAATTGGACAAAGAAGATCATTTTTTTTTGTGTATGGTAAGGTTTTCCACCGAGCTTCACTACACAATAAAGGTATAAATGGAGCAACATTCTGACCCTTTAAACCACTTTAAACCACACACAAGAGAAGGTTTGTATACGACACATCCTGAGGTGAATTATTTCAAGATGTTCTCAGATGTGATTAGGACGGAAAAGGAGGCACAGCGAAGATAAGTAGCTGCTCAGGGTCACAGAGTTTGGTCAAGCTGGGAAGCCAGGATTGAAACCTGGGTTTCCTGGTCAGGGCCCTACAGCTAATTTTTGCTGCAGATCCCACAAATATTCTTCACATACAAGTGCAACCCAAATGTCTATGTGAACCTGGGTAATTAACATGAATAAAGTGACAGTGGTTCACAGAGAACTCATGCACAACATGATAAGTATTTAAAACAGCAAAATTACTGTGTTTGGTATGGTTTAAGACAAAAGCCTTAACCAAGCTTCAGTGATATTGGTTTATTCACAGCATAAACAACAACTCCAAGAGTGTATTCTAAAGGCATAGGTGCAAGGTGACTCCAGTGTAACAAAACCACAACAAAAAACAGTGACTAGACAGTGCACATATATTCAAAGGTATGCTGGTATGCAAACAACTGCATAACAAGTAATTTATTAAAGCACGCCTATAGGTGCCTGTGTACATGTGAATTATGAAATGGCAAACAGTTTGTTTATAATAAATGTTGACAACGTTTCGACCCTTAACAGAATCCAAGGGTCTTATGAGGACTTGAAAATGCCTGGGGGACCTGCTGGTGCCTGGAATAAATTAAAAACCCTCGACCGGGCTGTGTATTACAGTATGCAGAGCATGATTTCGATAATCACCACTGTTTGAAGATAAGTACAAGTACTCACAGGTATGAAAACCCACAAGTGTCACAGCTTGACAGTCATGGTACACTGCTACCATGCTTCACTCTCTTTCACAGTAGAGACTTTGGCCCCAGTTCATTTACACTTGGGTTTCCTGGGCCGCCTTGTTTTCACTCTCACGGGTTTGCAGACCTGTGAGTACATGTATCTAGATTCAGTAAATGCCCATTCGCATGTGTGCATTTGATACATAGTGCCCTAAGAGATTGGGGGCAGATTTATGTTCCCTGGCGCATCCCTGCAAATCAGCATGGATGCGCCAGGGAAGATGCGTCACGAAAGTTTAGTCTTGCGCCACAATAGATGCGCCGCATTTACAATGCAGCGCATCGTGGCGCAAGGATAAACAGATGCGTGACACATCTGATGGCGGAAGGTTGACGCATTGCTGGCGTTGCGTCACAAGTGCGAAGCAGCTCCAGCAAGGTTCGGGGGTGCCCTATCGTTACAATGCTGCGTCAATCCTTACGCCTGCTTCAAGCAGGCGCAGGGTTTTGACGCAGCATGGCCGGAAAAGTGACTGAGTGAAATCTTGTAGATTTCACTCAGCCACTTTTCGGAGGCGTTCCTGCGCCGTAACGCCCCCCCCTGTGCATGTACGCCCACATGTGGCGCAAGCTTTACAATGTGACGCATCTCCCTAGATGCGTCACGTTGTAAATGGGGCGCAACATGGCGCAGGGTTTACGCCGCCGCTGCGTCACAAAAGTGACACAACGGCGGCGTAAAAGTGGCGCAAGTCCGTTATAAATCTGCCCCATGGAGTCCAGCTGTAGTGGTTACTCCCTGAAATACTAAGAACCTCTAAAAAAGTCTTTAAGTGTAGGAAAAGGCCATGTTGTATAGATTTTCTTAAATGCAGAACAGTATTTTGAAGGAAAAACATGTGCTGTAAGGAAATGTAAACAATGTACAGCCCTAGTATGGTGAGTAGAAATCTGAATAGGTTTAATATAAGGAAGGGTGGAACAATACCAGAACATACTTTAGAAGATATCTCCAGGGCCACTGGAATTATTCAGAATGGGGAGGACCAAGTTGTGTGGCAGGGTTGACTAAACTATGCAACCAGAAAAGGCAAATTATGCGGCCTAAAGTGGCAAATTTTTTGCTAATATTGCTAAATTATTTTGTCTTTTTTACACAGGTTAATACTGTCTGGGCTAAGGTTTCGTTAGTAACAGTTTAACACTGAAAACCAGAAAATAAGCAATAGAAAGGCGACCATTCAACCTTTACAAAGGGCCTTCAATTGTGTGGGAACAAGTATTGGCACATTTTTAGTAACTTTTGATCCGTCTGTAATAGAAACATTTTTTTGTTAAAATATGCAGATTATGCAGTAGGTGATGTACTATATGGCAAATGCAGAAAATCCATACTCAATCAGAAAACAACGTTGCTGCAAAATGGCATGATTTCAGTGGCCCTGGTTATCACTGAGCATCTGCTACACTGATTTGTCCCAGCTTACAGTTTGAGGATCCAAGACTGTTCCCTGTGGGTGTTTATTAGTTTCTAGTGAGCAACGTCACTATTAAACCTCAAGGTGAACAGGCAACCGGGATCAGCAAAGTTGTGGATAGTTTTTCTGCTGACCCTAGCGTATTTCTGGCGCAAAACAAATTGAATAATTTGCGAAGGTCGCAAAACTACATATGATTGGTCTTTTGATTGCAGACCCAGGACCTTTGCAATGCTTTGAATTTTGCATATTTCCCAGTTGCACCATTTTATAGGTGGCGGTAATTTGGTGTAACTTTCCCTGAGAAGTGATGAGGCATTCTGGAGCAAAAACAAGGAGAGGAATGCACTCGCGAACAAAATGTTGATCTTCAAGCTACAATATACATACTGTGAGGTTAGGAGATGGAATAAATAGTGAAAAGTTATTTTATTATTTTGAGCATGTTTTATTGCTAGTTTACTCTGGTGGCCTATGGAAAGGAAAAGCAGGAAACTGAGAACTTCTGGAAGACCAAAAATGAGGAGTTATACAGGCCAAAAGTCATGAAAGAAAATTGTACAAATGCCTAGTGCACAAGCAAATCCAGTAAGGGTACCAGTCTTAATGCTGCTAAAACCAGCAAATGTCTTCAGAACATCTCTAGAGTACAAGCCTGAAGGGAGGGGAATCCAACGTGTATTAGTTCCCATCATAGGGCAACAAATGGTTTATTGCTGGGTGGTTGGTGGGGGTTATGAATGATAAAACTGGTATCTGAAAATATTTTCAATATGGTATATAAAAGGCCTGATTAGGAGTTTGAAGGTCTAACCGCTCAAACACCCCTGCCACCAATAGACCAGAGCGCTGGTGGTCTTCAGACTGGTGTATTACAAGTTTACCACGGTACCAGTGGTGTGGCTGCGGGGATCTTGCAGCAGTGGTGATTATTTTTCCATATATATCGAAACCTGTGTGAACATTTCGAGTGCATATGTGTTGAATGTACACGTATGCATGATAAATGTGGAAAAATACTATCTACCCATTGATGGAGTTTAGCCCATATGCGGGCAGTCCAGGCAATGGGTATATGGTACAAAAAGTACTCGCCTGTATAATACCACAAACAGGGTCGCAATACTTGGGGTGAAGATGCTGCTGTGAAGGGATAAACTTTGAAATCCAATGGGAACACGAGGATAGGGGTGAATACGCACCACAAAATCCTTGGTTTCCACCAACTTGAAGCTGGCGGTCCCACCGACACGGTCGGCTCGTCGGAAAGCCAACTCGTAATATGGATGGCGGTGAAACTCCTCTCTACCACCCTATGGCAGCTGCTTTTCCCCGATCAGGATCACGGCGGTCTGTGGTATGCTGGTGGTGTCGGTGATTCAGCTATGGTCTCACTGTGATCTTTGTTGAACATTCTGTTTTTTCAGCTGAGAATGGCTGAAGACTGGCATAGGCCAGATGATTAATCAAGTTGATTGACTTTCAGATCCTATATGGAGCCATTCGATCCAGGAGTGACAGTACAGAACAAAGAACCACTCTTGTAAATTTGAAGCATAAACTAGAAAATGCAAACAAAAGTAAAATAAGTTGTGAAATAAAATGCATGTGTTAGAGGAAGGAATAGGTTAGAGAGAAGTTCAAGCTTTTTGTAGTGTTAAATTTGAGGGTTGTAACAGTGTAGATATGTCATATGATGCACTTTAAGTTTGACAGATTAGAGTTATGGTTGTGGTAAGTAGGAAAGAAGGTAAGAAAAAGGAAGGAAAGCGAAAGAAAGAGAAGGAGAGAAAGAGGGCAGGAAAGGCAGATGTAAAGAGAAGAAAAAAGAATAGAGAAAAAAAGAAAAGAAAGAAAGAAGGAAAGAGAAGGAAAGAAAGAAGGATAGAGACAAAAGAATGAGAAATAAAGAAAGAAACAAAGAAAAGGAACGAAAGTGAGAAGGAAAGACAGAGGGAAGGAAAATAAGGACAGAAAGAAAGTAGAACAATTATGGCGAGAGAAAGAAGGAGATTGCAGTGTTAAACAACAAAACAAGAAAGCCACACAACACGAAAGAAACACAATACCTATGATGGGCAAAATCCACCAGAGGGTTCCGGAGATACAGATTTTTAAAAGATCTTATCACATTTAATTTCAACAGCAAACAAGCATTGGTGAACAAAAAGTTTTGAAAGTTTGTTAAAGTTAGTTTGGCTACTCCCTCCCATCTTGGGCATCCAAATCTGACAGGAAGAAGGTCTGAAGGGCCAATAGGGTAGATTTGGATAATTACCTGAACACCAGAGCTTTTTCTAGTCCAGTTCCAAACTTTATTGCACAACCACCATACACCTTATTGGAGTGTTCCTGTTGCCCCGGTTATAAGTGCGGTCCACAGGTCATGTGGGGCGACTTTGGCCACAGAAGTCGGGGTTCCTTGAAGTCCTATTTGACACCCTTGAAGGACAGCTGCAGCTGCACTACTGATCTCTGTACACTGCTGTCCTTGCAAAATCCTTTAGTGGGGGCTAGTGTCCCTCTTGGGTGACCCTGCTGGACTCTGACAACACTCCTGGGTCCAGCAGACTCAGGTTCTTTGGCTGTCGAGGATCAATCTCTTGGGGCACCCAGTGGCAGTTAATGGCGATTTCTCTGAGGTTTGGGCTTCTCCAGCTTTAATGTCCCTTGTGCTGATGCAAGGGGGCTAGCCAACTGACTCTTGGAGCTGCTACTTCGGTCTAATGCTGAGAGCGACTTTTTTCTGAGCAAGGAGCAAGATTCCTAACTTCGCTAACCCAAAAGTTCAGTAGGTGTAGTCCAGTAGCTGGTGTAGACTCTCTTTATGAAGTCCAGGGGCAACAAGGCAGTCCTTCTTCAGTCCTTGTTCTAATTCTGACATGAACTGAGGTTCAGGGTGCCATATTTAACCCGAGAATGAACCCCAAGGAGACAACGCAGTCACTAGTGAATGGACTACAATATCCCCTCTGTTTTGATGATGGTTTTCCGGCAATATGTGGCATCTGGTAATCCCAGAGTGCACTATTCTAGCCACTTTCAAGATGTCTGAACCTGTCCTTGACTGTCAGGATCTTAGTAGCCCACCCAAGAGGTGTAGCAACTTGGGGGCTACACACCCCTGGTAAAACTAGTTTGGGCACTGGTCTTTCCTCTTTGGCCCTGTCTCTAGCCTCTCTACCTAAACAAAGGGCAGTCCCTCAGAAATGGAATCAATAATTGCCCACCAAAGGTGACTTTGACTTTGAAGCTCGCCTTTTGGGCTTCCTGAAAGGGGGTGACACCTCTCCCTGCAGCAGGCTGCTATTGTTGTCAAGCCTGGGAGTCTTTCAACTACTCCCCAGGTGGGTACAATGTTGTCTGAGGGCCAGTGCCCATGTGAGGCTACTGGACCAGCTGGCTCATAGGGTGGGAACTTCCTAAACATTATTTTACTTTATTAGTGACATTAAATTTGACCTGGGCATCTGGGTAGGTTTAATGCCATAATTAATTTGACACCTTACTGTATCCAGTTAGGTAGTCACATTCATAACTTAGCTAGGCTGGGGTGCCAGCCTGTAACCCTATATTAGCCAATGGGACTACTAACTTGTCCACAGAAAAATGACAATTTGAGAGGTTTTGCTGCAAGGACATATATAAACACACATCCCACTTAATACTATACAGCTCCCTGCCTTAGGGCTCTCTAGGCCTTCCTTAGAGGAGACTTATATATATATTGCTAAGGGAAAGGGTGGCTTTGCCACTAATGGTATTGACAAAGTCAAACTAACTAGCAGTGTAACCACTGCCCTTCCAGTCGGCAGTGGCAGGCTGAGAGACATTTTGTACTTTATCACTTACAGGGTGGCACAATCAGTGCTGCAGCCCTTGGTACCATATACTAGAGAGTTATAAGTAAGCTAGTATTTGACAAATGGGAATAGCCAATTTGACATACACTTTGTAATGGGTAAGGACACGGACACTGAGGTCTGGTTAGTAGTCCTCAGTGTGCTCTCAAAGTGGTAGGAAACCTGCAAAAAGTATGTTTCCTTACAGAATGATAGAACAACAGACCAATGGATGAAGAGAGGTGGCTGAAAGCCCCTATGTGTATATATATTATATATATTTTAGTACAATTAAAAGATTGAGGCTAACGTCAGACCTAAAAGGACACCCTCAGACCCACTCTTTAGTGTACTCTTGGAACTGTGGATACTTCAGAAGAGGATGCCCTGCTGCTTGACACCTACCCTGCTTGCTGAGAAGAAACCCTGGACCTGCACCCTTCATCCTAGGCTGAAGTGACTCCAAGAATTAGCTGACTGACCTCCTGTTCTGAGCTCCAGGGGCATAACAAGCTCCAGGGGCCTCTATGCAAGTTTCCAGCTCCCAGCTAACCTGCTTCAACTGGATCGACCTGGACCTGCAGATAGACCTACCTGAGCCCTGATGGCCTCTGCTGGAGTGAGTTACTGATCCACAAGAGGTGCCTCCAGGTTCCTGAACCCTTGGTGTGGCATCAGTTGAACTCCTCCTTAAAGAAAAGGAGAAGTCTTGAAGTTTTGGGCTCTTCGTAACAGCCAACATTTCTATTCACGCTGAGATACTGCTGCCAGCACTGCTCGCCAACATGAAGCTTCCGTGAGCCCGACTCTTCGCAATACAGAAACCCCCAGCAATGATGGCCAATGCATCGGAACACGTGTAATGAATTTGACAACGTTTATTTTATGTATTTGTTAGAGAGAGTTGCAGAAGTTGTGGAAAACATTTATGACTGCTCCTGTTCTTTACCCACAGTTTCAGCTGAGAAACATATTTCAATTAATACCAGAGCTGTTAGGACCATCTGGTTAGAAGTGGAATGTGGTGATAATTAGGTATGATAGATATTTCTTTCCGCATACAGATCTTGAAAAGCATTATTCTGTTATTGAGAGGAAACATTGTGTCATGAAAGCAGCTTGCTCTGATTGGAAAACATATGTCAATGGAACGTTGGACAGGATAGTGTGTTGTTTGAATTTTATCTCACAATACAATGGAACTGTGCTTAGTCCTAAATTACTAAATTCCACAATCTGGTAATGGTTGCAGATATTTTTATCTAGATGGTACCAAAAAGAACTTTCAGTGACAAGATCACCGTTTTTACAGTTTTCCCAAGATGTTCCAGTTTCGTTTTCTCAGCTCTGTTTTTCCATATGTTGTTGTTAAGAAAGGACACATGGTTTTGAAGGCTAAGGCCATATTTGTTCTTTTTTTGGCAGTACAAGAAAAGGCTCTTGTTGATGTCATGGCTCTTTGATAGATTAAAGTTTACCTATTAAAGTAAAAGGCAAGGGGACCCTCTTCAGCTCTGCTAGTTGCACTTGAAGTGTGGCTCATTTGATCAACTAATCTAATTGTGGAACATCTTCTGATAAAAGAACATACAATGACTATATCAACTGTTGATTCCTCTTGTAAAATATGTTTCAATTTCACCATGTCAAATGTTCTTTAGATGCTAGCAAATGCACAACTTTTTATTTCAGACATTTTTATAACTTCGTGGTGCGCCTCACATGGTGATCTCTATTCCTAGTCACAACAGGTTTAGAAAGTTTAAAAATAAATCTATCTCTGGTACGTGATTTAAATGCGCTTTCAAGATATCATCTGCAATCTATTAGTGAAACTGAACATATAATCCAAGTTCTAGGATATTGTTTGAAATGTTCGCTGAATATCACTCAGACAAATATATTAATTTGCTTACTTTAGGGTTTTATACAGGGCACGGAAGGTCCTTTTGGTGGTCGAGTGGACTATATATCAGGCAAGAAAAATGTGAATGGATAATTGGAACCTCATTGCCTATGGTTGTGGATAGCTGTCCTAAATTTAAAAGAGACTGTTAGCATCAGATCAATTTATAGAAAGGTCCTGCTCTTACGAGTCCAGCACGCCACAGAACAACTTTTGCCTGAACCACCCAAATTCACCATAAAACACGTGTTATGATTTCAGAGTGATCCTTTATCAGATCAACATAACACAACTGTACTTTGCTCTGCCCTAGCACTTCCCGTGATGGAGACACCAGATATGGAACAAGCCTCAAACACACCTTGAAAATTGCAGCAGTCAATCACCTATGGCCCCAGGATGTAATACTGCAAGAAATAAGTCAGATGGACATACTCATAAACACAAATAAATGCACAGCAGAGGGTCTTCACTTTTCCAAAGGATACAATGCCAGAGCAGCCGGCCAGTTGCATTCATCAAATAAAGCTCAAACAATGCCTAGTAGTAAGAGCCACTCTTGATAACACACATGACACACCCGGCCACATGGACCACCTCCGAATATGACCTCCACTCGATATTTATGGCCCCTTCTATCCGAATGGGAGCAAGCATCTAAAATGCAATTTATGACCCAGTGTACCAGTATTTCCTGCCCAAGGTGGATGCGCTTCACTTTATTGCACCAACTGTACAGTATAAAGCATGGCATGTACCTAGTGCAAATTGAATTCTTGCACGCAACTCTAAGACATGTGGCTGCTATTCCCAGCCATTATTGTTTAATTAAACTTAAACTGTTCCTGATTGCCAAGCCTCACTGTTCTCTTTTTTGATAATCAGAACCTGCCTCAGCAAGACGAAATTCTTAATTCTCAATTTTTTCGCTTCCATTTACAGTTCTTGCGATCACAAGAAGGTTACCATCCTTTTAAACATACTTGTGGAAACCTTTTTTTGTGCCCCCTGCTATTGCCTCGTGTTTTTCATATATGTCCTTGAAGATGTGTGGAGAAGAAGAACACTGTTGCCATTTGCCTGGTTTGACAGCTATATCTTGTGGTTTGTATTCTTGCTCCTGGTACCATCTCAACACTTTTGTAATGGCATGGCAATTGATGTATTCCTTCTGTGTGGTTGCTCTGACATGGAGTATGGCCACTCACAATCTCTTCGTCTAGTCATTCGGCAGAAATGTGCCTCGGACTCCTACTCAAAGCTGGCATGCTTGGGAAGTACTTGGGATTAAGGGTCTCGACAAGTCTGTCCATATGGGTGCCTGTGGTGCTGGACAGAAATAGTCTTGTACATGTGCACACTGTGTTGGCAGAAACCCCTGGAAGCTCTAGGCATAGCAGCGTTGCTTGTCTGAGGTGAAACTTCGAAGTTCTGGCACTAAAGGGAATGGCACTGCTTGCCATGAGCATCTACAAGTTGGCAATTACAGTCAAATTGTAGCTCTTTGTCTGATGGGTCCCAGACAGGTTAACCACACTAACATGGTGCAAGGGCCATTAGTAAACAGGCATAAATCCCTTTCCATCAGAAGTCTTTTATGCTGACACCAAAGAGGAATTTCCGAAACAACGAGAACTACTTTGAAACGGAAAATAAAAATTGAAGAGTGTGCATTTAATTTTTCTTGAAATTGTGGAACAGATTAGCATGGGGGAATTTGTCAACAGGTCATACATGATGTTCTGATTTTTAGCTTGCTTACGAACAGGATCCAATTGACTTGAAGTCAGTCATCCAAGATGCATATCATGAGCTCTGTCACATAAACAGACAGTATATGAGGTCTGAAGGTGAGGTAATGGTTATGAATTTCATGCCTGCTTTTCAATGTTCATCATAGTTGTAACAAAACACAGGACTACTTCATATTCTGATAGGTCTTAATATTCTGTGTTCCAAGATGTGAGTCAATCTCATAGGAAACAAGAAAGGTCAACACATATTTTGTGCCTATCTTGTCGCTTTGTCAGGGCCAATACATTAACTAGTACAGTGTAGAAAGTGAATTATAATGTTACCATGTCACAAACAAAAAAAAACCTCAACTAGTGTCTTAGATCTGTGAGCCTTAGAGTGGTCTTCCCCTAAACATTTTGCCTTCCTCCTCTATTCTTTGCTGTTAGATCTGGGGGTCTCTAGTTGGCAGAGGTATACACCTTAGACCAAATAGGGACCCTTGCTTCTAGTCAGGGTACAAGGACACACACGGTAGATAACCCCTGCTCACCCTCTAGGTAGCTTGGCTCGAGCAGACAGGCTTATCCCCAAGGCAACGTGTAAGGTATTTGCACGTAGACACCACAATGATCCCCCCTCCGCACACCACAAACTTAGACCACACAGGTGAGTTATATCAAAAATAATATATCTTTATCTAGTTTCCGCAGTTGAAATCAAGTATCACAGGTTTACACTATATTCGCTTTCTTGGTTGGTCGGGATCTTAAGACGATAGTCTCTAGTCTCTTGCGGGATTCGATACTCACTGAGAATGAATCAGTTCGTAGGCTCTTGATGTTTAGGCAGCTACGTTGCTCCGGCGGTGTCGCTGCGCTCGTTGTAAAAGTGCTCCTCTGGCTGTTCGGTGCAAGGTTTCCACAACTCCCTCGACGAGCCCTCAGTGACGATGTCGACGTCACCGGAGTCAGCCACTCACAGTGCGGCTTCGTAGAGCAGGGAAGTACGACTCTCGATCTGCTTCAGGCCTCCGGGTCGCGGCAAGGCACGTGCCGATGAACACGTCGGTCTTCTTGATGCGGCAACCGGTGTCAGTCAGTGCGGCACTCTCCAGCAAGACAGAGAGCAGCCAGCCCACTTCACAGGCAGATGTTGAGACGCTTGGTAGAACAGTCCACGGTCCCTGCAGCACACAGCAGCGCAGGGGGGACACAGCAGAGTCTTGAGTTCTTGGCAACCTTTCTATCCCTGGGTTGCGAAACAGGAGGCCAGCTCTTCTCAGGCCCTTGGAGATTCGGTTTAAGACACAGCACACAGCAAAGTCTTGTTTGGTCAAGTGGGTAGAGTCAGCACACAGCAAGACCCCTTCTCCTCCTCAGCTTCAGTTGTACAGCAGAACAGGTCAGCCCTTAGAACACACAGCAAGGCAATCTTCCTTTAGTTCTTCAGCGGTCCGTCTTTCAGCAAAGGTTCCTCTTGATGGTAGAATCTAAAAATCTGTTGTCAGGGGTCCTTTACTTATACTCCTAAAAGTCTTTGAAGTCTTTGTGCAAGTGGGTCCTGAGCCCGGTCTGATCCAGTTCTGGGTGTTGCTGGAGCACTTTGTTTTCCTGGCTTCTACTTTCTTTTCAGAGTGAGGGGCAGAGTCGTCAGCCGCCCAGCAGGAGGTGGAGCCAGCACCGTGGCAGGCAGGCACAGCCCTATTCACTCCCAGGTGCTATCTCCTCCCTCCACTCTCCTTGCAAATGTCACCATTCAGCAGAGGGCTGACTCAGCCAACCTCCCGGGGGATCCCCAGCCCCTGTCACTCTCAAGCCAGACAGTCAATCCACAAGCATGCCCAGGCACACAGAAGGGTCAGACAAGAGAACAGCTACTCTCTAAAAAGTACTATTCTCCAACTCAGGATTTAAAAACAACCTCTCCTAAAAGATGTGTTATTAAATGCTGACCTCAGGGACATCAAACACTCATGTCTTATCTTGTTCCTATGAGAAGATAGGCGGATAGCCATCGGCACCAGCCTCCCCCATGTTAGCCTATGTAGCAAGATAACCTTGCAGCAGTAAACACACAAAATGGCCGTTGTTCACTGCCAGAACATGTTACCTGCACTAGTACATGCTCTACCTTTTGCATACACTGCACCCTGCCCAGGGGGGTACCTTGGGCCTTCCATAGGGATGACTGACGTGTATAAAAAGGGAAGGGTTAGGCCCGGTCAGTGTGGACACTGGCCAGGAGGACATGGCAGTCCGGGGACTGCAGGCAGGCCTGCGGTGGCAGGCCTGAGACACCGTTTTAGGGCTACACAGGTGGGTGGCGCAATCAACGCTGCAGACCCACTAGTAGCATCTGTCATCACCAGCCCTGGCACACACAGTGCACTTTACTAGGGACTTCATGGTGATACAGATATGCCAATCAGGTATATCCAATCAATATGATATTTTACACAGGGAGCACTTACACTCTGGCACTGATTAGCAGTGGCAGAGTGTCCAAAGCATCTAAACCAGCAAAAACGAAATCCATCACAGCATCAAAAATCCAGGTAGCAGAGGCAAAAGATAGGGGAAAAACCCACGCCAAGGATGTCAGGTCTAACACGTGTCCCCTCCAGCTGAAAGTGGGGAGAACTACCCACCCTCTTGGGAGTTCTCATCGCTAAGGCAGAAAAACCTGGACAGACTATCAGCATTGGCGTGCTCTGTACCGGGACGGTGTTCCACCGTAAAGTCCATTCCCTGTAGGGAGATGGACCACCTCAACAGTTTTGGATTCTCACCCCTCATCTGCATTAACCATCTGAGGGGCCTGTGGTCGGTCTGAACACGGAAGTGAGTCCCAAACAGGTAGGGCCTCAGCTTCTTCAGGGCCCAGACCACAGCAAATGCTTCCCTTTCAATAGCGCTCCACCTCTGTTCCCTGGGGAGTAGCCTCCTACTAATGAAAGCTACAGGTTGGTCCCCGCCCTCGTCGTCCATCTGTGAGAGTACTGCTCCCACACCTTGCTCTGAAGCGTCTGTTTGCACTACGAACTCACTCGAAAAGTCAGGCGCCTTAAGCACCGGTGCTGTGCACATTGCAGTTTTCAGGGCATCAAAAGCAGTTTGACAGGCCTCGGACCAATTCACTTTCCTGGGCTGATTTCTAGAGGTTAGTTCTGTCAAGGGGGCAAAAAGGTTGCCTTATCCCTTGATGAACCGTCTGTAATACCCGGTGAGTCCTAGAAAGGCTCTAACCTCTGTCTGCGTCTTGGGGGGTTCCCAAGCCAGAATGGTATCAATCTTCGCCTGTAGGGGCGCCACCTGGCCGCTCCCTACCTGGTGTCCCAAATACACCACCGATCCCTGCCCTATCTGGCACTTACTGGCCTTGATAGTGAGGCCTGCCTTCTGCAGCGCCCTCAACACTTCACAGAGGTGTTGCAAGTGTTCCTCCCAAGTGGAGCTGAACACAGCAATGTCATCCAGGTACGCGGCGCTGAATTGCTCCAGCCCGGTCAGTACCCGGTTGACCAGTCTCTGGAAGGTGGCAGGGGCATTTTTCAATCCAAAGGGCATGACGCGAAACTGGAAGTGCCCCTCTGGTGTGGAAAATGCCGACCTCTCCTTTGCCCCTTCAGTTAAGGCAATCTGCCAGTACCCCGAAGTCAAATCGAAGGTGCTGAGGTACCTGGCCGCTCCCAACCGATCCACGAGCTCATCAGCTCTGGGGATGGGGTGCGCGTCAGTCTTGGTGACCGCATTGAGCCCATGGTAGTCCAGCAAAACCGAAGTTCTGACGGGCCACCGGGTGTAGCAGATTTCTTGGGAACGAAGACCACTGGGCTAGCCCATCGACTGCTAGAGGGCTCAATTACCCCTAACGCCAACATCTTGGAAACTTCTTCCTTGATGCTGGCCCTGACCTTGTCAGCTACTCTGTAAAACTTCTGTTTCACAGGCAGGCTATCTCCAGTGTCCACATGATGGACGCACCAATTGGTGACACCTGGTGTCAGGGAGAACAGGGAGGCAAACTGACCCAACACCTGGCGACAGTCTCTCTGCTGCTCTGGGGTCAGGGTGGGCGAGAGGACCACACCATCCACTGACCCGTCTTGCTCCTTGGTTGCCAGGAGGTCAGGGAGAGGATCACTATCCTCCTCCCCACCGTCATCTGTAGCCATGAGCATCGTCACTTCAGACCTCTCGAAGTGGGGTTTGAGGCGGTTCACATGTAAGACTCTAAGGGGCTGCCTAGGAGTCTTCATGTTGATCAGGTAGGTCACCTCACTCTTGCGCTCTACCACCTCATATGGCCCGGTCCACTTGTCACGGAGCGCACAAGGCTCCACCGGCGCCATTACCCACACTTTCTGCCCAGGATGAAATTCAACCAGAGTGGTGTTCTGGTCGTACCATCTTTTCATCTCCTCCTGGCTGGCTTCTAGGTTCTCCTGAGCGAGCTTCCTGAAGCGCTGTGTTTGGTTGCGGATGGCCAGCACATAGCTGAACACATCCTGGGGGGTTTTCCCACGGGACTTTTCCCACCCCTCCTTCACCAGTGTGAGAGGTCCTCTAACAGGGTGGCCATACAGCAGTTCAAAGGGGCTGAACCCTAAGGACTTCTGAGGCACCTCCCTGTAGGCAAACAACAGGCATGGTAACAAGACGTCCCACTTCCGTCTCATGGGCTCCGCTAGGCCCATAATCATACCTTTCAGGGTGCGGTTGAACCTTTCAACCAACCCATTTCCTTGAGGGTGGTAAGGAGTGGTGAACTTATAAGTTACCCCACACTCCTCCCACAGAGACTTCATATACCTAGAGATGAAGTTGGTACCCCGGTCGGAGACCACCTCTCGGGGGAACCCCACACGGGAAAAGATCCCCATCAATGCACGGCCCACTACGGGTGCTGTGATTGTCTTGAGAGGGACTACTTCCGGGTACCGAGTGGCGTGATCCACCAAGACCAGGATAAACCTGTTGCCTAAGGTGGTCTGGGGATCCAGGGGCCCTACGATATCAATGCCCACCTGCTCGAAAGGGGTGCTCACTACAGGAAACGGCTGGAGGGGCGCCACGCACTTCCCTCCGCTCTTACCACTGGCTTGACAGGTTTGGCAAGACTTACAAAAGGTACCAACGTGCTTCTTCATCTGGGGCCAGTAGAAGTGGGTGACAAGTCTGTGATAGGTCTTGTCTTGCCCCAGATGTCCTGCGAGAGGCACGTCATGAGCCAGACCCAGTAAGAAGTTCCTGAAGCACTCGGGTACCACCAGCACACGGGCTGCACCGGGCTCAGCAAACTTAGGCTCACTATAAAGTAAGTCATCCTCCCAGTAAATCAAATGTTCCTTGGACCCTAGGCCGCTGCCTGGTCTGCAGCCTGCTGCCGCACATCAATGAGAGAAGGGCACTCCTTCTGAGCCTGGCAGAATTCCTCCCTGGAGGGACCACCCTCTTGCTGCCAATGGGTCAGCTCAGGCAATTCCCCCAGTTCGGCCACCTGTTCCCCTGTAGGTTCCAGGGCATCCCCCTCAGGTTCTGCTTCCTCCTGGACCATGGGAACAGTGGGGGCCGGTTTCCCGCGCCCTCTGCCCCTTCCTCTCTTGACAGGTCCCTGGGCCATTGTTCCAGGCTCCGGTTCTACTAATCCACCCTTACTGGCTGTCATGGCACGTGTGGATACACAGATCCACGCTGGCAGTCCTAACATCTCCAAGTGAGTTCTGTGCTCTACGTCCTTCCATGGAGAACTCTCCAGGTCGTTACCCAACAGACAATCTACTGGCAAGGCATCACTGACACAGACTTCCAAGGTACCAGAGACTCCCCCCCATGTAAAGGGAACACGCGCCATCTTGCAGAGGCGCACTGAAGTGTCAGCTGCCACTACTGGGCGGAGCACATTGGGAATGACTTGCTCTTCAGACACCCACTGACACCTGACAGATGTCACACTAGCCCCGGTGTCTCTCAGAGCCTCTATCTCCCTCCCATTTATGGTCACCTTTTGCCCGTATTTCTTAGTGTTAGCGGGTATCAAGGTATCCTGGACCATCTCTTGGTCTCCTAAAGAGACAAGGGTCATCATAGCTAATCCCTCCTCCCCACTGGAAATCAAATCCCCTCCCAAAGCTACACTAGCTAACCCTGGGACGGGAGCAGCAGCTGGTGCTGGGGGTTTCTTGGGACAGTTAGGGGCTATGTGGCCCACTTCCCTACAAGCATAGCAAGTAGGCGGTGGTCTGTTGCCCTTAGGGGGCCAAGACCTCTTAGGCTTGGGGGCTTGGGACTCCTTCTCCTGGGAACTGTTTTGGGGCCCTTTAGAGAACTCCTTACTGTTACCCTTGTCCTCCCCACCTTTCTGCTGGGGACCCTGTCCACCCTTGGCTGGCATACTTACCACCCCTTTGTTGACCCTGGTGCTAGTCCAGCGGTCTGCCTCTTTAGCAAGCTCACTGGGATCAGTTAACTTGCTGTCTAAAAGATGCTGGCGCAGCTCTGGAACACATAGACTACTCAAGTGCTCCCAACTAATCAAGTGACACAACCCCACATAATCAGTAACTTTGCTGCCCTTTATCCAACCTTCCAGTGCACGCGTGTACATACTCACACACTCCACCCAAGTACTCGAATCAAGTTTCTTGAAGTTCCTGAACTTCTGGTGGTACTGTTCTGGTGTAAGCCCATACCTGAGGCATAAGGCCTCCTTCATCGTGGGGTAGGTTAAGGTCCCTGCTGCTTCTAAGGGTGCTAAGACATCCCTCCCAGAGGCCTCAAAATGCTTCCACAACCCTGCTCCCCAACTCTTCTCAGGCACTTCATTCATCTTCAAGGCAAGCTCATAGGATCTAAACCATGCATAGATATCCTCACCCCTCTGATAATTCTGCACCAAATCTTTCGGTATGTATACTTTACCCGCCTGTACTGGCTGTGCGCTGCCACCATTCGTACTGGACTCCACTTGTTTGGCTTTAATGTCCAGCTCCCTCATGCTCAACTCATGAGCCAACTGGAGTTTTCTCTCTTCCAAAGCGAGAGCATTCCTCCTCTCCTCCGCCTCTTTCTCGCTGTCAAAGCGCAGTTTCCTTTCTTCCGCTTGAGCTTTGAGCTTAAAAAGTTCATTCTCATGGGCCCTAATCCTCTGATTCTCCTCCAGCTCCTCTGGAGAAAGGCTCCTACTGGAATGGGTGCTGCCAGCCCTAGACGCTATCCTAATTACTGGCAGATCATCGGATCCAAATCCGTGCTCCGGTGTGCCATCCCCTTCAGTAGTTTCCTCGGTTGCGCCATTCTTGGCCTCCCACCAGGCCCTTAGAGCTTTCTGTAGCTCCGTCTTGTTGGCGCTGCCCTTCACTGGGCATCCAAGCTGCTTGCAGAATTGCTTTAGTTGCTACTTCTTATATTCGAGCAACTTTTTCACTTCGAATTGCAATTCCGACTCCTCACCTACTCCATTCAGAGACATGATGCTTCGTCGATCCTCCAAGAATAGTCTTCGCAAAAACTTCGTGCAATGCAACTGCTTACTAGATTAGTGATGTACGAAGAATCACTGCAGGTCAAGTGCAAATACTGGTTCTAATCCCACCGCTGCCACCAATGTTAGATCTGGGGGTCTCTAGTTGGCAGAGGTATACACCTTAGACCAAATAGGGACCCTTGCTTCTAGTCAGGGTACAAGGACACACACGGTAGATAACCCCTGCTCACCCTCTAGGTAGCTTGGCTCGAGCAGACAGGCTTATCCCCAAGGCAATGTGTAAGGTATTTGCACGTAGACACCACAATGATGCCCCCTCCGCACACCACAAACTTAGACCACACAGGTGAGTTATATCAAAAATAATATATCTTTATCTAGTTTCCGCAGTTGAAATCAAGTATCACAGGTTTACACTATATTCGCTTTCTTGGTTGGTCGGGATCTTAAGACGATAGTCTCTAGTCTCTTGCGGGATTCGATACTCACTGAGAATGAATCAGTTCGTAGGCTCTTGATGTTTAGGCAGCTACGTTGCTCCGGCGGTGTTGCTGCGCTCGTTGTAAAAGCGCTCCTCTGGCTGTTCGGTGCAAGGTTTCCACAACTCCCTCGACGAGCCCTCAGGGACGATGTCGACGTCACCGGAGTCAGCCACTCACAGTGCGGCTTCGTAGAGCAGGGAAGTACGACTCTCGATCTGCTTCATGCCTCCGGGTCGCGGCAAGGCACGTGCCGATGAGCACGTCGGTCTTCTTGATGCGGCAACCGGTGTCAGGCCCGGGTCAGTGCGGCACTCTCCAGCAAGACAGAGAGCAGCCAGCCCTCTTCACAGGCAGATGTTGAGACGCTTGGTAGAACAGTCCACGGTCCCTGCAGCACACAGAAGCGCAGGGGGGACACAGCAGAGTCTTGAGTTCTTGGCAACCTTTCTATCCCTGGGTTGCGAAACAGGAGGCCAGCTCTTCTCAGGCCCTTGGAGATTCGGTTTAAGACACAGCACACAGCAAAGTCTTGTTTGGTCAAGTGGGTAGAGTCAGCACACAGCAAGACCCCTTCTCCTCCTCAGCTTCAGTTGTACAGCAGAACAGGTCAGCCCTTAGAGCACACAGCAAGGCAATCTTCCTTTAGTTCTTCAGCGGTCCGTCTTTCAGCAGAGGTTCCTCTTGATGGTAGAATCTAAAAATCTGTTGTCAGGGGTCCTTTACTTATACCCCTAAAAGTCTTTGAAGTCTTTGTGCAAGTGGGTCCTGAGCCCGGTCTGATCCAGTTCTGGGTGTTGCTGGAGCACTTTGTTTTCCTGGCTTCTACTTTCTTTTCAGAATGAGGGGCAGAGTCGTCAGTCGCCCAGCAGGAGGTGGAGCCAGCACCGTGGCAGGCAGGCACAGCCCTATTCACTCCCAGGTGCTATCTCCTCCCTCCACTCTCCTTGCAAATGTCACCATTCAGCAGAGGGCTGACTCAGCCAACCTCCCGGGGGATCCCCAGCCCCTGTCACTCTCAAGCCAGACAGTCAATCCACAAGCATGCCCAGGCACACAGAAGGGTCAGACAAGAGAACAGCTACTCTCTAAAAAGTACTATTCTCCAACTCAGGATTTAAAAACAACCTCTCCTAACAGATGTGTTATTAAATGCTGAGCTCAGGGATATCAAACACTCATGTCTTATCTTGTTCCTATGAGAAGATAGGCGGATAGCCATCGGCACCAGCCTCCCCATGTTAGCCTATGGAGCAAGATAACCTTGCAGCAGTGAACACACAAAATGGCCGTTGTTCACTGCCAGAACATGTTACCTGCACTAGTACATGCTCTACCTTTTGCATACACTGCACCCTGCCCAGGGGGGTACCTTGGGCCTTCCATAGGGATGACTGACGTGTATAAAAAGGGAAGGGTTAGGCCCGGTCAGTGTGGACACTGGCCAGGAGGACATGACAGTCCGGGGACTGCAGGCAGGCCTGCGGTGGCAGGCCTGAGACACCGTTTTAGGGCTACACAGGTGGGTGGCGCAATCAGCGCTGCAGACCCACTAGTAGCATCTGTCATCACCAGCCCTGGCACACACAGTGCACTTTACTAGGGACTTCATGGTGATACAGATATGCCAATCAGGTATATCCAATCAATATGATATTTTACACAGGGAGCACTTACACTCTGGCACTGATTAGCAGTGGCAGAGTGTCCAAAGCATCTAAACCAGCAAAAAACGAAATCCATCACAGCATCAAAAATCCAGGTAGCAGAGGCAAAAGATAGGGGAAAAACCCACGCCAAGGATGTCAGGTCTAACATTTGCTGATCCTGTTTTTGCTTGCTTTAGGACTCTGAGCCCTTTACCACTGCTGACAAGTGCTAAAGCGTATATGCTCAGGCCTCAAATTATGGTAACATTGGCTTATCCCCAATTGACATATTTAATTTACTTCTAAGTTCAGGGAAAAGTGGTACTACATGTACTCAGGCCCTGTACATTAAATGTTACAAGTGGGCTTGCAGCACTTATTGTGCCACCGTCTTAAGGAGCCCTTTAAACATGTCTAAGGTCTGCCGGTGCAGCCTTTTTGTGCAGTTTTAACCTGCCATTTCGACCGGGCAAAATAAACCTTTTAAGAATCTCAAACCTTCCTTCGTAATACATATAAGTCTCCCCTAGGGTAGGCCCTGGACAGCACAGAGGGCAAGGTTCAGTGTATTTAAAAAGTAGGATATCTAATGTTAAGATTTACATGTCCTGGCAGTGAAAAACTCTTACATTTGTTTTTCACTACTGCAAGGCCTACCTTTCTCATAGAATAGCATTGGAGTTACCTTATCACATGTAATAAGCTGTAATTTCCCAAATGGAAGCAGTTCCTTTTTGGTGTTGTAATGAAAAATCTTCTTTTATGGTAAAGTCAGATTTCTAGTCACAATTTTGTAAATGCCACTTTTAGAACGTTCTACGAAAAAGGTGCAACCCAGTAACCCTGTGACCTGTTTGGGACAATTATTATCAATGCAAATGGTCCCTATGGGGGAAGTGTAGCCCTTCACTTCTACGACAACAGTTACTAGAAACCTTCTACTAGTAAGGTTTATTTTGAGACTTGTGCATTTATTCCTATTTTTCACAGGTAATCCTGTTTCAAAACAAGGATTTGGTTTAACAATTCCCAGTATTAAATTTAGACAAGGTGATCCTATTTAGTGATGAAGTATTATAAGTGATGAAGTGAATACTATCGGTAATGTAAGGTTGGAGCGCGAACTGGCCGGATGTATCCGGCCAGTGTGTGCTCCAACCTCTCATTACTGATCGTTTTACAGTCAATGCCTGGGTACACGGATGTGTGATTCATAATCCATTAAAACTGCCTCTCAATTCACAAGGGCACCCCAGACTGTCATCACGTTTGTGATTTAAACACTGTTCTTCACGATCCAACTCTTAAGTAGGAGGGTCCAAAAGCTCCAGACAGCTTATGAGACTTCATCCTTGAGGCATAATCCCTCCCTCCTTAAGCCTTATCGATCGAGCCTGCTGAGAACGATAAATCAATTGATTCTCCCGCTATCAGATTCAGTTTGGTGGCTTTTGTCCAACTCACCTTTGAGAGGCATATTAACCTCACTGTCTAACGACAATGGTGGTCACAAACCATAGCTGCTTTCCCACACCTGACTGAGCATGATGATGGACCCCCATGCTTATTGTCACACACATCTTGGACTGTAGGAATGTTGCCACGATCCTTTGGTATCTCCTACATTATTCCATCTCGATGATGTCTCTTTTCAAAATAATTCTGTATTGTGGGCTGAAACATCGACAATTTCTACAGTGGGTAGTTTTTAAATTTGATTGAGGAGTTTAGCACTTTTACCTTGTGTTGTATTTCAGATCATAATGTCCTCATCAGTCACATGTATATATTTGCATTATGTTTAACACCTGTGCACTATGTATTCACTTCATCACTTTCACTGCCCCATTACTAAATAGGAGCACCGTGTCTAAAGTTGATACTGAGAATTGATAAACCAAATCCTCGTTTTGAAACAGGATTACTTGTGAAGATTGAAAATAAATGCATAAATCACAAAATAAATCTTACTAGTGGAAGGTTTCTTCTGACTATTGCCGTGAAAGTTAAGGGCTACACTTTCCCCATAGGGACCATTTCCATTGATAAAAACTTTTAGAAAGTTGGTATTTTCCTGTCTTAGCCATTTAGTGCCTTTAGTCTGTCTTTGGGCCACATGACTGGGTGCAGCTGACATTTGGGCTCTGTGTATTCCTCCTAGACAGCCACACATAAAATGTGCATGGAAGGGCCATCACTAGCAGGATGGGAGTGCATAGCTCGGCCCAGCCATACTTACACTTAAATTGGCTGTGTCCTGCCTCCACACAAAGGACTGCATACCCCCTGTGGTTAGTCTGAAGCCAGGACAGGGAAGTCAGGATGCCTGGAGACTTCAAACTGAATTTCTAGAGGCTTCCCCCACCTTCCAGAGGAAGGGCATCAGGTATAAAGTTTGGCCCTCAAACACCATCTCTTCAGTACACTGGACCTCTGGATACGACCCAGACCCAGAAAGAAGGACTGCTGTGCTGCTGAAAGGACTACCACTCTGCTGGACTGCTTCTCTGAAGGACTGCTGCCTGCAGTCCTCCTGCCTGGGTGAGAATGACTGGACCTGCATCTGTTGAGCCGAGGACTCCAAAGTGACTCCAAGGGCCAGTTGGCTGGCATCTTGACTTGAGCCTCGGATACAGAAGGCTCCAAAAACCTTGAACCCTGCACCTGGTCTCTGTCATCTGTCCATCTACCCTTGAAAGTGGGCCTAAGGTGCTCTGCCAGGCTTTGTGGATCAAGTGGAAATGACACATCTCCTCTGCTGAGCAATGTAACCCTGAGCAGAACCGCCGCATCGCCACTTTTGCCTGGAAAGGAACTGACCCAAAGACCCGCATCACATCGCAGCCCATCACCTACTCCGAACCACCACTGTGTGACGAATCCTCAGCACAGTCCCTCGCATCCCTTGTTGACAGCACCCTCAACAACAATGCTAGACTCCGCTTCGCAGCCTCGCAGCTCCTCAGAACCGATATAGCACCCTGACTGCACGATGCATCCTCAACACTGGAGTTTTGCATCGCAAACCCTCCTCAATAGGATCCTCAATGACAATGCAGGACCTTGCATCGCAGCCTCGCCGCATCTCAGTACCAACACATTGCTTCGGCTGCACAACGCATCTTCTAAACAGATCCTCGCAATGCTCCGCAAATCAAGATTTAAGGTACTCTGCTCAGCGGACCTAACTAGGTCTCTGTAGCCGGCTCACACTCCATAGAAGTTGATCTGAACCTGTGTGACTTTGTCCCAGTCTGTCATGACCATATATCCACAGCTGGCGCTTTGTGCTTTTTGGCTCTATTTCTGCTGAAATATTTAAACCTCCATGTCTACCGTTCTACCAATTGGATTTTTGAAGATTTGGTCATGTTTTATTTATTCAAAATTACAATATCTTTTTATAAATCTGTTGTAGGATCCTTTGGTTGCGTGTTTTCACTGTTACCCTTTGAAATGTTGCACAAATACTTTACACATTGCCTCTGACTTCTGCCTGACTGGTCTGTGCTAAGCTACCTGAGGGTTAAGCACATGTTAATTATGGGTTTGCTAGTGACTTCACTCTGAGAAGGATTGTGGTTGCTGCCTGAGAACGGGTTTGCCCTCACTGAGTTTCTTACACAGTGTCAAGTATATAACAGACAAAATGAAGTATAAAATGACAAAACAAATACCAAGTTAAAACATTATCAAACTGAAAAATTGAGTTGTTGGTTGAGGGTGCTGAACCATACTCAAACAACAGCCACAATCCTCGTTGGGGTGTACCACCAAAACACACTAAATTAACCTGTGCTTAACCGTAAACCTCTGAATGCTTGGCACAAAGCAGTCAGGCTTAACTTAGAGGCAATGTGTAAAGTATTTATGCAGCACTCAAATAGTGATAAAGTGAAAACACAGATAAAATCCCAGATCAATATAGAAAAATAGAGTCAGAGTTAATACATTATTTGATCCACTCAGTGGAACTGGAGATATGAAATTTTAAAGATCTCAGGTGAGTATAGCACCTAAAAGCACCCCTCAAGGTTATCTGGTCATACGAGCCCGGGTGGAAGTCACAAGTTCAGGCCGATTGCGATGGGCTGCCTACAGGTACCAGGTTAGTCTCGCTGAAAAGGTTACCATGCAAATTCCAGTGTGAAGAGTTCTGTTCACAGTGTACACGGCTGTGAATGATTGTCGCTGTAGTGGAAGAGCTGGCCTTGCATCATGGACAAACATTGCATTAGTACAGAGATCTTGTTGGGTGTCGTGGACAGTTGTTGCTGGAGATTCACATTGATGGTCACCACAGGCTGTCGATGTTCTAGTGCCAAGTACACATTTATTAACAATATCAGAAAATGGGATCCATGAGATATTGAAATATTAGTAAAGGATTACGTGGTTCAAAGGCCATTACTTTGTATTTATTTTGGCGCAACAGTGTTCTAAGGACTGATTTATCACTAATCTTATCACTTACTGTGCAATAAGAATATAAGTAGTAAACCTCAAGGAGACACACCTTGGGAAAAACCTTTGTGGTTGAGCAAATATAGAGATCCACATACCCATCATCACTAGCCATTCCCTCCAGAACCTAATATTGCATAGCCAGTATTCCTTTCACACTTAAAATATGATCGCCTTCAGAGACAGTCCTTTTAACATGTTCAGCTCTTTCAGTATGATCCATACCAACTTGGCAAGTGCCCTCTTTTCTGACACTTGTTGCACATTTGTGTGATAGTACGGCAACTCTTGGAATGCCACATATGAAATTTGTTGCCAGAGCCGCAATACCTTAAATCATCACCTTCGTCATCTTCCACATTCCTCACACTGTCCCTTCAAGTCACATCTTTACCTCTCTGTATTCTCCACGTTATGGGTCTCCTAATTAGTTCAAGTAATGCATCTAACTGCAAGGTCATTGCCTCTTGCCAGTTCTCCAACTTGTTCGAGGTTGGGATTCTCTGTAGGCAAGTGGCTTCCATTTACTTTTACTGTTAGTCTTTTCTGATAGCCTTTTCAAACAGTAGCTATTGTCCCGCCCTTGGCACACCAACTTCCCAGAGGTCAAGTGGTAGATGCTTCGTGCTAATGTCTTGAGCTCTCCTGATGTGTGTGCGAAAAGCAAAGCAGCCACACTCCCTCACAGTACAGCCATATGCTAACGTCACCCGGCTCTATCTTGATGGCATGTGTACGCCATTTAAATGAAACAGCTAGACACGTGAATGCCTCACCATCCTCTCACCATTGGCACACGTGCATCAACTACTTCCGCTCGTGAAGCTCGTGAGCCGTGTGACCGTGGCAAATCTCAAAGACCATGGTGCCAATGTAGATGCTGCATGTCAAGGCTACCTAAGACAGCTAAGCAGTGGATGTTTAAGTGACCCCTCTTAAGTCAGGGGCGCACACACAGCAAAGCTCATCTGGTCCAGGCATGGTGGAGGTCATGTTCCCAATTTAAGGAATGATGTTGCCGCAGCTTGATTGATTTGTTACCAGGCTACTGAACCCCAGCCCTTGGATTGAAGCAGGATGCTTTGTTGCATGGCAACAAACCAAAGCTGGCACAGAACGCAACATACTATTCCACAACAAAGTACAGTGTCAAAGCCCATAGGTTTTAGGACACAACTCTTCATAATAAATAGAACCAAACAGACCGCTTGCGGATCTAATGCTCTGCGTGCTTCTCTTCTCTACTTTGAAATCATTGCTTTGATTATTCTGCCAACTAATTAATTTATGTAAATCGCCATGAAGCAAAGCAATACACACGTCACATAAAATACAAAATAAATGAATAAATATATCGAAATGCTGGTTGCAGACACCCCGAGGAGTAGTGCTGTACAGACAGATATCGCTACGAGCAATGCTTGGAAGCTTTGATGGCGCCAAGCACGGTTTGTTGAACAGTGTAATCATTTGTCTGAACTAGAACTAGACGTTTTGAGCATCCGTTTCTGCCTGTGTCAGAGCCCAGCAGGTCGGCCATCTCTCGGCCTTCCATTGGACGCTGAATGCTGTTGAACGGTACGACTTCCTTCCTCCATCCCCCCTCTGCTGTTAGATAGTTGTGCTTTGTGGGGATCATTGGGTCATTCGTCTAAGCCTTTATGTTTTATGGGCACTTTCTCTGCCTCTGCACTCAATTATCTCTTTTTCTAGAAACGTCATCCTACACGGTCCCATTTACTTTCTGTTTGCGATGGTGGTCTCCCCCCGTTCCGCATTGCAGTTAGAATGCCCCTTAAACACTGCTGAGTCCCTGGCAACGTCCCTTTATGCGTCCATTTGATGCTAAACTGTAGGACACGTCACTCCACGTTGTATTTAAGCCTTCGAAGATAGTGGTGGGAGGAAAAACAACTTGAGATGCATCACCCAACAGCAGAAATGTCTACTGAAGCCCCGTTGGTGAGATGCAGCTTGTGGTGCGAGCAGGAGGGATGAGATTATCCGCAGAGCTGCTGCGGCCATCTTTCCTGCCCCCGCCCCCCAGTGCTGTACCTTCAGCACAATGAGGAATAACGATGCAGTTCACCTGCCCTCATGTCTCTCTCCGCCCATTGTTCCCTTGCAGCAGGTCCGAGAATTTTTATCTGGGTGGGCCAAGGGTGCGTTTGGGTGGGCCAATGCGGGCCCAATTTATAAAAATTCTGACGGTAGAGTACTGGCCCTACAGTTACACATCGACGTCGATTTACCAAAATGCCAGGGCTAGCGAAAATGACATCACACGTCCTTGTCAAACCGAAGGTGTGCAGATCCTCGGGGAAGGGGAGAGACAGGTCTCTTATAGAATGCCCTCACACACCTAGCAAGGTGTCATGCTTCATCATAGGGCTGTGCTCCTCGTCGGGCCGGTGCTGCAATGCCCAACGGGCTCCCGCGTAGGGGCTCTTTTTCGGAGACCTTTTTAGAGACAGCCGTATGGGTGCGTGGGGGTAAATGCAACAAGTGTAGTGAGTCAGGGTGTGGTGAATTAAAATAGGTTTGGTATTACCAACAAGGAACAATTTTATTCTGGTGGTATACCAGCCTAATTAAAATAAGTGGGCCCTGTCAGGATAATAATGATCCACAGGGATGTATCAAAAGGTCGACATGTTTCTTGCCCAATGCCCATACGGGTCGATGGCAGTTCTTCAGGACCGTGGTGAGAGAGTGCTCAAAATAATCTCTACTACAGTGAAGGTGAAAGTAACACTTGTACATCACCAGAAGGGGTCCATGGGGTCCCAACGGGTTGGTGGACCCACAGTTGCGAGACCCCCTAGGATAGAATCGTTGCTGTACGGGTTCGCCTGTAAAGCCAAATTATGCTCGCCGAGTGGTGGGCGTGCGATTAGCCGTGCTCCTACCATGGCTCTGGCTCTCGAGATTATTTTGAGCACTCTCTCACCACGGTCCTGAAGAACTGCCATCGACCCGTATGGGCATTGGGCAAGAAACATGTCGACCTTTTGATACATCCCTGTGGATCATTATTATCCTGACAGGGCCCACTTATTTTAATTAGGCTGGTATGCCACCAGAATAAAATTGTTCCTTGTTGGTAATACCAAACCTATTTTAATTCACCACACCCTAACTCACTACACTTGTTGCATTTACCCCCACGCACCCATACGGCTGTCTCTAAAAAGATCTCCAAAAAAGAGCCCCTACGCGGGAGCCCGTCGGGCATTGCAGCGCCGGCCCGACGAGGAGCACAGCCCTATGATGAAGCATGACACCTTGCTAGGTGTGTGAGGGCATTCTATAAGAGACCTGTCTCTCCCCTTCCCCCCCTTCCCCTTCCCCGAGGAACTGCACACCTTCGGTTTGATTATATGTTTGGAGTGATAGAGATCAGGGTGTGTATAATATGCCCACTACCACGGATAGAGTAATCACACAGTTACACGCACATACATTCATCATGCACTAGGGCCCATTTCACTAACATACGCTCAAATACTCTACCAGCAATAAACCTGTGGAAAGAAAACACCTAAACACCCTGCATCAATATCAGGTCGATCAGATCTGGTTTAGTGACTGTCCTAATCAATAACATAATCTACACAACATATACAATAATGATAAAAAATATAAACCCAATAATTGACAAGAAAGAAAATTCAACACCATGTTTAAAATTATATTGCTTTATCTAAAATTAGTCAAAGTAAAATCAATCAGAATAAATCATTTCTCATAGTTACCTATTCTAACTAAGTGCCAGAACGGGTCAGGACAAGTCTCTCGGTAAAGTCTTTCAAGACGAAGTCCTCAGCATCGATCCTCAGCAACGCAAACTCACGCGGCAAAGGTAAAATGGCAAGTGGCAAAAGGGTGGCAAGAACCCTCTCTAAGCTAACAGTTTTTATAGTAAAAATTACAATGGAAACACTCATCAAGTTTGCAAAATACACTGAATCACTGAGCAGAGCGAGAAGGAAAGGATGCAACATTGCAACATTTGTGAACCTCCGCTCAGGAAAAATACACATAGCGAAGACTACGGAACAGGAACCAAGAAAATAAAACATGTATCACATTAATCCGGCTTCTCCTCGGCCATCGAGCCACAGTTCAGAGTTTCCCTTTAAGGCTCCTTTGTTTTTCAAGATTGCCAAGGACACTTTCACTTCTCTTGGAGAACTCCCAAAAACTGCTGCTGTCCTCATGGAAAGTTTCATTCAAGGACCATGGTCAGTCAACTTCAAGACCATTTCCAGCAGGGGTCTCCCTCGTCACGTCTTTCACATATTCACTCGAGGCCAGGCTCATAAAATCAGCCATCATGGATTAGGCCTCCATAGGCCACAATAGACCATCTCAATTAAAAGAAATAAGAACAACGTTACTACAGCATAATGATTAAACAGTGTTAACCCCACTAATACCCTTATGTGTATGCATTTATCTAGCTCTCGCGACATAAAAAAGCATTATTTCAGACAGCGTTTTGTGCTCAAAATAAACAGCACACAGCAACGTTTAAACATGAAAACTTGCACATTATTTTTTAGAAAACAGAAACAGCACACACATGCTAACCCTCGTGTAACTTTCTCTTATGTTAAGACAAACGAATTGATTAATAAAAACACACTTGCACAAGACAAATAATTAATTGTTATTCATTAATAATTAATAAAACGCATAGACATACTAGAGCTTCAAAAGCCCCTGAATTTTCTAAATGAAAACTCTGCTCCAGCAATCCCCCCTTTGGTGATTTTATCACCAAATAAACCCAAAAAAAAAAATTAGTGAAAATTTAGTCCCATTTTAGGAGAAATCAGAAATGTCTTTTCCCCTTACACAACATTAAACACCAGTCACTCTTTCATCATCTCTCTCTGTCTCTAAATAAACACTCTCCCTCAATTCTTCTAGTTCAATTTCTTGTGGTTCTCTTTTCAACTTCTTATTTTTCTTTTCCTTATTCAATTTAATTCTCCCTCCCCTGTTTTTACAACACACACACACCAATCTTATTATTAATAAAGCCACAATTATACAAGACAAAGGAAACAATATTCTACCTATAATAGTACTACCTATCTTTGTAATAAAATCTTTTACAGCTATCATTTTATTAGCTATTTTAGTCCACAAACTCCCAGCTTCAAGTGGTACCAATTCTTCATGCAAATCAGTAATATTTCTGATATAGACCTTCAGGTCTTTACTTTCGTCAGGAATGTAAGTGCAACAATGTTGAACTTTCAATATTCCACAGACTCCACCCTCCTTGGCCAATAGAATATCAAGGGCAAGTCGATTTTGCATAGACATGGCACGTACGGCACTTAATTCCGTATTCACCAAAAGAAACCCTCCTGCGGTATTTGTCGATAAGCGATCAACCACTGTGGACAGTTTCCGAATTCCATAAGCATTTAAAGAAATTCCCACTACTGGAATCAAAACCCCAAAAATATCACCCACAATTTCAGACCAAGTTTCTCTCTTAAAACGTGTTAATAAGTTAATATCTTCTACATCTCTTATTTTATCTGTATGAAAAATCTTAGGAAAAACCAGGCCCACACCAATGGTCAGGCAACTTGTAATAAGCCTTGTTCCCACAAACATAGTACACTCCTGGAAAAATTGTATCTTCTCCACCTCTGAAACCCCAACCTGTCGCAATGAAGTATGTATCATGGCACTCACTAGTTCCCACAAAATATGTATCATATTGGGATTTCCTTCTTGTAATACAAAGTTTACCCTTCTGCGATGCATCTAGAGCTAAAGTTGGACTAGCCCCATTTCTCAACTCTTTTCCCATCTCAATGTCCCAAATTGTCTCACTCACTTCATATTTTCCCCCTTTCTCATGCATATTCACTCTCCTTTCCTCTACCATATCAAGGAAAGCTCTCTCCTCTTCTTTCAAACTGCAAGTTAAATTATTCTTAAAAATGTAATCTAATGTTAATCCTTTTTCTTCAATAAAAATCTCACCAAACGTGTTAGCTTCTTTAGCTGGATTCAGCTCTTTATTTATTGGCAAGTGCCCAAAAATACTATCTCTGTTAGACATCTTATAATCTACTTTCCCTAACAAATAAAAAACACTACTCAAAATACTACAGGAAATACCATATGTAGCTGGTAAATGGTGATAAGTAACACCCTCTGAAACAGATGCAGGTAATTGCATACAGACGTAGCAATCCCTTACTTCCATTGTCTTCACATATTCATATAACAGTTTAGAAAAAACATTACTAGAAAAATTAACTACTTTTTGTGAATTCTTCTCTACATTTGTCACATTCTCTATATTCATTCCAAACTCTACTCTAAAAGTAACTAATAAAACTAAAACACCCCATAGAAGCATTAATAATCCAGTACAACAGCAGCACATTCTACACCACCTCTTAAAGAAGGCACATCTATTTCTATTATCCTCTATGTTAGCCATTTTAGTTTAGCTTCTACTACTCCACTACTGTTTGAACTTCTTCAATTCTTCAGCAATTCTTCAACTTTCAGTTTATCCAAATGATCTCTTCGTTCACTTGATCCAAGTGAATCTTTCTTTCACTCAGTTTGGATACTTGTCATCCTTTACTTCAATTTCTTCAACATCAAATTGTATTAGATCTCCAACGTCAAGATCCTCAGTACTCGACTCTTCTCCAATGTCAGTCAAGAGTACTTTCAGAATTTCACCAGTATCTTCCTCAACCACTTCTCTCAAGACCACTTCCGGATTATCTCGAGTCACTGTTTCTTCTTTTCCTCCTTCAGACAGTGCCACATAAGACCATTCCGGTGATCTGTACTTTTGGTTGGGTCTTCTTACTCTTTTTATTTCCACTGGTTCGTTTGACTCCTTTGATTCTTCTCCTTCAGCTTTTGAACTTTGACTCGAAACTTCATTCACTTGTTCAGCTTTTGATGAATTTGCTCTTATTACTCTGTATCTCAGCCTCTTAACTCTGTTGTTAGGCCAACGGTCTCCTCTTAACACCTTTTTCGGCTTTATTTCTTTATTACTTCTTTCTCCAATCCAAGTCCTCTTTCTCAGAACTCGACCCTCTGTTTGTTCATCCTCATCATCTGTTTCAAGTGCCTCTTGTTTCCGTTTTCCAGCAGCTTTCTTCTTCTCCACAGATTTTTTCACCACTGTTTGAGACTTCCCTACTCCTGTCCCTCCTCGGGTCTCCGACACGCAATCTTCTTGCTGTCTACTTGTCCCTTCACCTGACTCCTCATGAATGTTCCCTACACCTCCTCGGGGGTCTTCCGCAATCTGTCCCTCTCTATCTTCTTCTGACCCTACTTCTTCAAGTATAATCTCAAGTGGTTCTTCAATCTCCTCCTCTTCTGATTCAGGAGTAGTCTCTGTGTGATTCCTCTTTTCTTTTCTTTTTCCTTCGCTGCTGTTTGAAACTTCAGGCTCTCTTACAGAATTTGATCTTCTCTCTGATACTCGCAGTGATTCTCTTGAAGCTCTCTCTGCTTCTTTTCTCACTGATTCCGTATCTTCAGTATCTTCATCATCACTGGAATCTGACTCTTCAAAATACTCTTTACCAGTCCCTTCTTTTGGGTTTGGAACTCTCAGAGTATGACTTGCATGTACCCAGTGCTTCACTCCAGCACACTTTACTGCAGTCATCGTAGTCAGAATGACTTGTCTCGGCCTTCCCCACCTTGGAATCAAGCAATTTCTTCTTCTGTGTACCTTAATCCTCACCCAGTCTCCTGGACTCAGATCATGGGCTTGCTTCTTCTCAAGTGTGGTAGCTTCTTCTCCAACCTGGTGAAACACAGAATGAACTGCGTCAGCCAGGCCTTTACAGTAATCCAAAATCATGTCATCAGTTATTGTCACCAACTTATTGACAGGCACGAATGCATGGCGCATAGCACGTCCCATGATTATCTCGTGCGGACTCAAACCAGTAGTTCTATCTGGAGTAGATCTCATTGTCATCAGAACTAGAGGCAAAACATCTGGCCATTTCATGCCAGTGGCTAAGCACATTTTTCCAATCCTATTCTTGATCGTGCCATTAATCTGCTCAACCACACCAGAAGCCTCTGGTCGGTATGCACAATGTAGCTTCTGCTGTATTTTCAATGCTTCGCAAATCAAACCCATGAGCTCATTTTGAAAGTGTCTACCTCTATCAGACTCAACTGTTACTGGAAATCCGTACCTAGGAATCAACTCCCTCAACAGTAACTTTGCCACTGTTAATCCATCATTTCTTCTAGTCGGGTAAGCTTCCACCCACCTTGAAAACAAACAGACTACCACTAGAACATACCTCAGTCTATTTACTTGGGGCATTTCAATGAAATCAATCTGCATTCTTGTAAAAGGACCTCCTTCTCTGCCTATTGTTCCCAGACTCACCACTGTCTTTTTCCCAGTGTTAAATTGCTGACAAACTAAACACCTCTGACAGATACTTTCTGCAATTGTCCTGAATTTTGCATTGTACCAGGTCTGTTTAAACGACCTAACCATCGCGTCTCTCCCCAAATGTCCCTGGCCATGATACATCCTTGCCATTGACGACAAGATTGAGTTAGGCATCACTGGTCTGCCATCTCTATAGACCCAAACATGGTCTGTTTCTCTTGGAGCACATCCTGCCTTAATCCAATCTTGTTTCTCTTCATCTCCTGCCTCATCTTGTAACTGCTTTAATTCATCCCAGGTCTCTAGGACATTAGTAAACATCACAGAAAGAAAAGACATTTCCTTTTCTCTTTCCCTGTTAATGGACTGATTTGTCTTAGCGCAGTATTGCGCAACATCATTGGCGTACCTGTTTCCAATCGTTATGAAATCCTCCCCCTGACCATGGGCAGCACACTTTACAACTGCTAACTCTTTACGCAACTGTATCGCCTCAAGCAATTTTCCAATCATTTCAGCATTCTTTATTGGAGTTCCACTCGATGTCAAGAAACCTCTTTGTAGCCAAAGTTGGCCAAAATCATGCACCACTCCAAATCCATACTGACTATCAGTCAACACAGTCGTCCTCAAATATTTCCCAATCTCACAAGCTTTTGTCAATGCTATTAATTCAGCAACTTGCGCAGATTTCACTCCTTTCAATGGTGATGCTTCCATGACCTCTGAAACTTTGCATACTGCATATGCTGCACATAGCACACCATCATCATTCTTCAAGCATGATCCATCCACAAACAACACATGGTCATTCTCAGGTAAGGGAATATCCCTTATGTCTGGTCTCGGTTTTGTACAGTACTCAAGCACATCCAAACAATCATGATCATCTTCCATCTTTATACCCACATTTTCAATATCCGGCAAGAGTGTCGCTGGATTCACATTCACACATCTCTCAAGAGTCACATTTGATGCACCCAGAATCACTTTTTCGTACTTAGTCAATCGACTATGTGACATGTACTGAGTTCTGCTTCTTGTCAAAAGAATCGCCACATTGTGAGGTACGAATACCCTTACAGGATATCCCATTATAATTCCCTCACTCTGTTCCAGGCTTCTGCATGTTGCAGCCACAGATTTCAGACAACCTGGTAAACCCACAGCTACAGGGTCAAGTGTTGATGAGAAGTATGCAATAGGCCTTCTCAATTGTCCATGTTTCTGGATTAACACTGAAAGTGCACATCCATTTCTCTCACTGCAGTACAGCTCGAATTCTTTTTCATAGTCAGGCATACCTAAAGCTGGAGCCTCACACATTTTACTTTTGAGCTCTTCAAATGCTGCCAATTGTTCTGCATCCAGATCTAATGGATCTGTCATTTCACTTTTTGTCAATTTAATCAGTGGCTTTGCTATCAGGGAAAAATTAATTATCCACTGACGACAATAACCTACCATACCCAGGAACATTCTCACTTCTCTCTGGGTCTTTGGAGCTTTCATTTCTCTGATTATTCTGATCCTGTCAATAGTCACTTTTCTCAGACCCTTTTCAATATTGTGTCCAAGATAATGAACCTCTTTCTTACAAAATTGCAATTTGGCTGGAGATACCTTTAACCCTCCATCTGCCAGATGATTCAGTAAAGCTATGGTATCCACTTCACAAGCTTCACGTGTCTTTGATGCCACCAGTAGGTCATCAATGTACTGCACTAACACTGAGTTTTCGGGCATAATCAAACTCTCCAACGATTTCTTCAATAACTGATTGAATATCGAAGGACTCTCTGTATACCCCTGTGGGATTCGACACCATGCTAAGATACGCTGGCCAAACCTAAATGCAAAAATCGGCTGGCTGTCATGATGCAATGGAATTGAAAAGAACGCATGACACAAATCAATCACTGTATACCACTCAGCATCATGTGGAATTTGATACAGAATCACTGATGGATTTGGCACAATAGGACAACATGCCACCACAATTTGATTAACTTTTCTCAGATCCTGTACGATCCTAAATTTGCCATTGGGCTTTTTCAGTCCCATTATCGGTGAATTACACGGACTACTCAGTAATTCTCTCAGAACTCCTTGCTGAATCATTTTCTCAATTATAGGAGTTATCCCTTCAATTATTTCTGGTGTCATTTTGTACTGAGGAATGTTAGGATATGTAATTCCCTCTTTTACTGCAATTTTCACTGGATCTACATTATTCATCAATCCCACATCCTCTCCTGTAAAATCCCAAACTGCTCTTTTCACTGTGTCTCTCAACTCTTGAGGCAAATCCTCCGGATTAAACACAGCAAATGCACCAATTAACTCACTTTCTCTATTTTCTAGAGTCATTCGGTAGAAAACATCATCATCTGGTGTCTCAAAAGCTATTCCATCTGGTGTACAAAAGATTGTGCAGTTCATTTTACACAATAGGTCCCTACCTAACAGGTTCACTGGACTCGTATCACAGACAATAAATCTGTGCATGTCTGAAAATGTCCCTATCTGTACTCTTACTGGTTCAGTAAGACGTGTTCTGATTTGTGTATTGGCTAAACCAACTACTTGGATTGCTTCATCCGAGAGAGGAAGATTTCTAACATCTGTTGACCTGACAGTTGATCTTGTCGCACCTGTGTCTACCAAAAAAGTAACACTCTCCTCATTTATTTTCCCATCCACAAATGGTCCTGCCTGGTCTATTTCTAGAGTTGCACCAAGTATGCACTCTTCCTCCTCTCTTCGGCACCGTCAATAATCACCCTCAGACTCACTCCCTTCACTCTTTAACAAGTACTGCTGTACTTTGTTAGAACGTCTTGGTTTGTTTACCTGCTCATCATTGTAGAATCCTGAATCCTGATTATACTTTTGTAACCCTCTATTCTGCGGCAAGGGCGGTTTTGGCTCTTGACTCTGCTGTCTCACAACTTTCTGTTGTTGCTGTTGGTTATTCCCTTCGTTCTGGTTCTGCACCTGTTGATTTAAAGGTTTATTCTCATTACTCACTAATGGTGGATTAGGACATTCAGATCTCCAATGTCCCAGTTGGCCACAGTTGTGACAAGGGAACTTTTTCTTCGCTTCCTCAAGACTTCCTTTTCCTTTTCCTACATATCTGGGTCTATTTCCTGCATTATTTCCTGGATTATTCGCCTGTTCCACTAACTGTGCTTCCTGTCTTTCTGCAACTTTCACCTGTGCCCACATTGCTTTCTCTTTCAGCTTTCTTTGTTTTGCTTCAATTTCATCACTGAAGTATTTTGCATGTCTCAGGATCTCATCTACTTTTTTACTCTGCCAATCCACTGTGTGTTCACGAATTCTCTCACCAATTTCAGGTCTTAGACCATATACAAATCTGTATACAAAGTGACTCAAATCTTTGTCACCCAGGTGTTCATCTCCACTGAATTGTTTAAAAGCCAATATCAGCCTCTCGTAAAAAGCATGAACTGATTCTTTTGCTTCCTGTTGTGTTCGATCTATCTTAACCCAGTCTGTCTCTTTTGGAGGAACTTTACTCTTCAGGTATACCATCACCTGATCATATTTTCTCATTACTTCTGGATCTGGTGCCCCTGTTCTTGGATCTCTTGGATATTCCTCAGTAGGCCAACTCACAACTATTTTACACTCAGTCCACAAGTCTGCTGGAACAATTATATCAAACAGATTATTCAGGTCAACCCACAGCACTTTTGACAATTTCACAAACCTATCTACCTGCCTATACCACTCGACGGGCTTTTCTCTTAATCGAGGAAAATCATTCGTAAATGATAAAATATCCTGTCTGGTCCATGGAACATGTACATATCCTCCTCCAGGTATTTCTCTCATAGGATAATTATCCACTGGTTTCTCCTTTTCTCTTACTGGAAATGCTGCATAAGTTGTTCTATCTACAGATTCCTCTCTTTTCTTATACCACCTATCCTTCCACTTTTCCACATCACCCCATCTTCGCAATAATGCCACCATTTCTTTAATCTGTCCTGTTCTACCAGAAGCATTCAAATTTTCAATGTCCTTCTCAGTAAAATCCATCCTGTAAGTTCTCTGTAAAGCTTTCACTTTATCAATGTCAACTCCTTGGTCATTTGCTATTGTTCTCAGCCTGTCATGAGTATTCCTTGCTCTCCAGGTAATACTTTTACACATAAACATTAGCTCACCATCATGATGACTCTTCAAGATCTCTATTGGAACTGTTCCTGTCACAAGCTCTTCTAATTCTATACGTAACCTAGCCACATCAATAACTTGTGAATCCTTATCCTTTTTCTGAAGAACCTTCATCCAATCATTCAAATCATCAACTGTTATTTCAGCAGTTTTTCTCACTGGAACCACTCTTTTCTGCGGTTCTAAAATTGGCATCCCTGAACAACTAGGTTCACTAGCATCCAATAGTTCACTACATGTGTCATGTCTGGTTTGTCTCAGGTCACTTTTCCCTGTTCTTTTATCTGAATCTCCTGAAGGACCAACTGAATTTGTCAAATCATTCCAAACATATGGAATCACCAGTCCATTTTCACCTGTCTTCTGTTTGTCAAACACGGGCATAACCGGACCTATAGTTACAGGCACCGTAACAGCTTCTAGATTCTTCGTTAACTCCCTAATTTTCTCAGTCAGTTCTGTTGTCGTTTTTGCTAATTTTCTGGCATTTTCCTCACTACTTCGATTCTCTCTCTCCCTGAAAGAACTACTACTTCTTGATTCAGGTGTCACTTTTTCTTTCTCAATAATACAGACTGTATCTCTTATCGGAGAAACAACTGGTGTACTCTCATCTGGTTCTGGTCTATATGGAGGTGGTCTCTTGTAAATCATGTCATTTAAGACCTCATCATCATACTCATTAACTCCAACTGCTCCTTCTTCAATTGTTCTCATAGGATATAATCCTTCTGACATATTAACATCTCGCCATCTTCTCATCCGATCATGATGTGTTTCACAATCATGTCTCCTCCCAAACATATTCCTGTAATACCCTCCAGATCTTTGCTTTTCTCGCTCATGAAATCCTCTTCCCATTCCACTAAAGCCTCGAACTGTGTAGGTCTCGGCTTCGGGTCCAGACGTACCATCTTTTCCCGTAAATTTCTCAACACAGCCAAATTAAATGAACCATGTTCTGGAAATGCTAGAACACCATCTTCTTTAGTATACCTAACCCAATTCTGCAACCATATACAGGTATGTAATCCATATTTCGCAACCATGAAGGATGCAGGTGTTTTCGCTGGAGGTAGCAACTCACCCTCTCTCGTTTTAACCTCTTTATCCTTACTAAACCACTTTTTAACTTTCCCAAAGAATGTTTTTTTCTTTTTCTCCTCTTGATAATACATTTTAGCGCTTACCAAAACTCTCTACTCTCTCCGTATTATAAATATACAATACGAGCTTTTCAACCAATAGCAGCGCGACTCACACTAACGCACCAATCCTGGAGCGTCTACGTCACTAAACAGCTCTTCCAATCCCTGCGCGACTCACACTAACGCACCAATCCTAGCACAAACCCTATTCTGATCCACTATCCAATCAGAGCGCGAACTTTCTGACGTCAACAGTCGCTGCAGTTTGTCTCCTGTCTTCTGTCACTCGTCTACCCCTCCTTTACAAAATCTTCTCAGTAGACTTCATGTCAAGATTTCTACAAAATCTATTAGTTACAACATAAAAACATCTCCATTGTCTGCTTCGCTAACCACAGAATAGTAAAAGAGAGTCTATTTTTCAAGAGTCAACAAACTTTCATACATCTCATAACTGTTTCCTCTAGGACTTATCCAAAGAGTCTTACAATCAATAAATGTATATACATTCACGCACATTCATGCAAGAAAAATATAGTACATGCACACAGAATCCTGTTTCCCGAGAACAGCGCACAATCTGCTCCACTACAGAATTATAACATACATTAACTAAGCAACTTCGCCCAGTTCCTCAAACAAGCTCAGAGAATACCTATTACTCCTCCCGCGATAAGCTTTAACGGAAATCCTCTACGGATCCCTGGGACTTAAGACCAGAGTTTCACAGATAACCTTCACTATGATACACACTCCTTATATACCAGAAATATATTCTAATAGTAACATACAACAATGTCACTGATTCCGAACCCAGACAATGTGAACGCGCAACTTCAATTGTCACACGTTATTCCTTACAATCCCGTCTTTCCCGAGAGCAGCATATACTTCCCTCTGCTCTACTACGGAACTGCTACAACAGCTTCCAAGTTCCAGAAGCACTACATATAACTCAACATGACGACTTCAACATATAATATTAGTACATATACCAATATTGACAAAATAAAATCAATAATCAATAAGCTAATGTACAAGCAATCTTATCAGATCAAGACAACCATCTAAAACCATCCTCTGCTACCAGGAAATTGATAGAGATCAGGGTGTGTATAATATGCCCACTACCACGGATAGAGTAATCACACAGTTACACGCACATACATTCATCATACACTAGGGCCCATTTCACTAACATACGCTCAAATACTCTACCAGCAATAAACCTGTGGAAAGAAAACACCTAAACACCCTGCATCAATATCAGGTCGATCAGATCTGGTTTAGTGACTGTCCTAATCAATAACATAATCTACACAACATATACAATAATGATCAAAAATATAAACCCAATAATTGACAAGAAAGAAAATTCAACACCATGTTTAAAATTATATTGCTTTATCTAAAATTAGTCAAAGTAAAATCAATCAGAATAAATCATTTCTCATAGTTACCTATTCTAACTAAGTGTCAGAACGGGTCAGGACAAGTCTCTCGGTAAAGTCTTTCAAGACGAAGTCCTCAGCATCGATCCTCAGCAACGCAAACTCACGCGGCAAAGGTAAAATGGCAAGTGGCAAAAGGGTGGCAAGAACCCTCTCTAAGCTAAAAGTTTTTATAGTAAAAATTACAATGGAAACACTCATCAAGTTTGCAAAATACACTGAATCACTGAGCAGAGCGAGAAGGAAAGGATGCAACATTGCAACATTTGTGAACCTCCGCTCAGGAAAAATACACATAGCGAAGACTACGGAACAGGAACCAAGAAAATAAAACATGTATCACATTAATCCGGCTTCTCCTCGGCCATCGAGCCACAGTTCAGAGTTTCCCTCTAAGGCTCCTTTGTTTTTCAAGATTGCCAAGGACACTTTCACTTCTCTTGGAGAACTCCCAAAAACTGCTGCTGTCCTCATGGAAAGTTTCATTCAAGGACCATGGTCAGTCAACTTCAAGACCATTTCCAGCAGGGGTCTCCCTCGTCACGTCTTTCACATATTCACTCGAGGCCAGGCTCATAAAATCAGCCATCATGGATTAGGCCTCCATAGGCCACAATAGACCATCTCAATTAAAAGAAATAAGAACAACGTTACTACAGCATAATGATTAAACAGTGTTAACCCCACTAATACCCTTATGTGTATGCATTTATCTAGCTCTCGCGACATAAAAAAGCATTATTTCAGACAGCGTTTTGTGCTCAAAATAAACAGCACACAGCAACGTTTAAACATGAAAACTTGCACATTATTTTTTAGAAAACAGAAACAGCACACACATGCTAACCCTCGTGTAACTTTCTCTTATGTTAAGACAAATGAATTGATTAATAAAAACACACTTGCACAAGACAAATAATTAATTGTTATTCATTAATAATTAATAAAACGCATAGACATACTAGAGCTTCAAAAGCCCCTGAATTTTCTAAATGAAAACTCTGCTCCAGCAGGAGCATTGTGCAGGACCTAAGAAAAAAGCTCTCGGTTCCTCCCCCCCTTTTTTTGTAGCATCACACATCCTTGACCTTAATGACATCACATGAAGTGACATCATATGACCTTTGACCCTTAATCTTCCCATGAAGTGATGCCACATGACCTTAACCCTCATGACATCACAATAATTGGCATCGTTGAAGTTATGATAAAAGTCATAACGCCAAAAAAACGCTTCAACACCCCATCAGGGGTAACAAACGCTATATAATTGCAAACCTTTTTCTCTCTTCTATCCCTTCGCTATCCTTCTCAATCTAAATAACTAACTAATTCCACCACTCAAATTGCATTCCTATTTCAGTATACTATTTCACCACTAATCCTTTATGGGTTCCGGCGTAGCATGCAACTTGCCAAAAAAGCACTTCAACACCCCATCAGGGGTAACAATCGCTATTTAAATGCAAACCTTTTACCTCTTCTACCCATCAGCTATCCTTCTCAATCCTAATAACTGACTAACCTATCCACCACTCAAATTGCTTTCATATTTCACTATCCTAATTCAACGCTAATCCTTTGGGGGTTCCGGATTAAAAGCATTTTGACACATCGTCAGGGGTAGAAAGCGCTGTATAAATGCAATTACAATACAATACAATAATAAAACATGACTAATACAATAACACAACATTGAAAAATGTCTGTTTTAGATACCACTTGTATTAGGGTGCTGACGTCATATGAAAGGAGGACATGTGGTACGGTTGCCCCACTGCCGTTTTCTTCCGACATGAATATTTTGTCTCAGCCAGTGTAAAAATTGAGAAAATCACCCAAAGTTAGCATTTTCCCCTTTACAGTGCATACTTAGAATAGTATTTTTTTTTTTAAATCGATGCACTTTAAAATGTGTTCTAGAGGTTCCTTAATAACACCTGACTGTGGTGGCCACCTGGAAGATTTTTTTCAGGCACCACCGGTATTTTAACGTCCCAGCTGGTACAAAAATTTGCAAAACCACCTAAAGCAAGAATTTTTTGCCGTTATCTGTACCTAATTCAAACAGCAAATATAGATGGAAAACACTTTTAAATGGATTCTAGAGCTGCAAAGATTCCTGACTAATAAATATAGAAAAAAATTGACGGAAAAGTCATGGTACAAATGTATACATGCAATTTTATTCATAGTTCTATTTAGTATCATGTCCATGCCAGTGCACACTCTTAAAACTACAACAAATAGCCGTTATTTCCTTTTGGAAAGGTGACAACGCTACCCCAGATTGTTTATTAATATAAACAAAGTGAAAAAGCATCACAGTGTTTGGCCATCCTCATGGCCTCTTCTGCCGACTGGGAGGGCCAAAGGCCATGTTTGGGTGGGCCTGGCCCACCTGGCCCACCCGGTATGAAACAAACTCAGGCATGTGAGTGAAGTCAGCAAGGAGTTCCAGCCTGTAGGTTCTGCAGTATGAGACAGACGCGGGCAGGTGAGTGAAGTCAGCAGGGAGTCGCAGCATGGAGGTTTACTAGTGTAAGACAGATGTGGGCAGGTGAGTGAAGTCAGCAGGGAGTCGCAGCCTGGAGGTTTGCTAGTGTGAGAGATGTGGACAGGTGAGTCCAGCAGCAAGGAGTCACAACCTAGAGGTTTTGCAGTGTGAGAGAGATGCGGGCAGGTGAGTGAAGTCAGCAGGGAGTCACAGCCTAGAGGTTTTGCAGTGTGAGACAGACGTGGACAGGTGAGTGAAGTCAGCAGGGAGTCGCAGCCTTGAGGTTTTAGAGTGTGAGACAGATGTGGGCAGGTGAGTGAAGTCAGCAGGGAGTCGCAGCCTGGAGGTTTACTAGTGCGAGACAGATGTGGGCAGGTGAGTCGAGCCAGTAGGGAGTCGCAGCCTAGAGGTTTTAGAGTGTGAGACAGACGCGGACAGGTGAGTGAAGTCAGCAGGGAGTCGTAGCCTGGAGGTTTACTAGTGTGAGACAGATGTGGACAGGTGAGTCCAGCCAGCAGGGAGTCACAACCTAGAGGTTTTGCAGTGTGAGAGAGATGTGGGCAGGTGAGTGAAGTCAGCAGGGAGTCACAGCCTAGAGGTTTTGCAATGTGAGACAGATGTGGGCAGGTGAGTGAAGTCAGCAGGGAGTCGCAGCCTTGAGGTTTTAGAGTGTGAGACAGATGTGGGCAGGTGAGTGAAGTCAGCAGGGAGTCGCAGCCTGGAGGTTTACTAGTGTGAGACAGATGTGGGCAGGTGAGTCCAGCCAGTAGGGAGTCGCAGCCTGGAGGTTTTAAAGTGTGAGACAGACACGGACAGGTGAGTGAAGTCAGCAGGGAGTCGAAGCCTGGAGGTTTACTAGTGTGAGACAGATGTGGACAGGTGAGTCCAGCCAGCAGGGAGTCACAACCTAGAGGTTTTGCAGTGTGAGACAGACGCGGGCAGGTGAGTGAAGTCAGCAGGGAGTCACAACATAGAGGTTTTGCAGTGTGAGACAGACGTGGGCAGGTGAGTGAAGTCAGCAGGGAGTCACAACCTAGAGGTTTTGCAGTGTGAGACAGACGTGGGCAGGTGAGTGAAGTCAGCAGGGAGTCACAACCTAGAGGTTTTGCAGTGTGAGACAGACGTGGGCAGGTGAGTCAATCCAGCAGGGAGTCACAACCTAGAGGTTTTAGAGTGTGAGACAGACGCGGACAGGTGAGTGAAGTCAGCAGGGAGTCGCAGCCTGGAGGTTTTACAGTGTGCGACAGACGTGGGCAGGTGAGTGAAGTCAGCGAGGGGTAGTAGTCTCGAGAGGCTTGTAGTGTGAGGCACACTTAGACGTGTGAGTGAAGTCAGTGTGTGGTGACAGCCTGAGCCTTGTAGTGTGAGCCTGACTCATGCAGGTCAGCAAAGTCCGCCAGAGGCCCACTGGGGAACCAAATGCAGCCCTGCTAAAATGCTCAAACCTGCCCCATTCCCTTCCTCTCACCACTCTAGCAGTCTCCATCCATCTATGCTCTCTACCTACTAGTCTCCGCTCTTTCTTCTTCCTCTGATCTTTTTCTCTTCACCTCTGTCCCTCTCTCTCTTGAGGCCGCCCCTACCTGCTGAAATTAACCTCTCGGAGCTGGGGAAAGTGACAGAGGCGCCTGGGGCGGCCATGAATTTCACAACTGGCCCCCAGGGGCTTCAACCCACCAGGGAAATGCCCGGTGGAATAAAAGGCCTGTCTGGCCCTGAACCTGAGGCAAGGAGGGACGGCAGCCTGGAGGCTTTGCATTGTGGGTATTGTGACTCAGACAGGTAGGTGAAGTCAGCACGAGGTGCCAGCCGTGAGCCTTAGAGTGAGAGACAGACACAGGAGGGTGACTGAAGTCAATCAGCCCAGGTAGCCACCTGGAGGCTATGTCGGTCAAAACCAGTTTCAAGTCTTAATGGAAAGTTGTTAAAATGGTAGTGGCAGTTGCAGTCGATAACCTTTCAAGTATTGCCCGGCGGTAATCGCCTCTCATACCATTCGATAATTTACCAATAAAAGAGGCAGGCGCCAGAGACTGGAAGGCAGGAAACAAAGTTTTATTCCGTCGGAGTAGAACACATCAGATCAGACAGCAAGGTATCATCACGAGGTGCTCTAACCACATCTCTGAGGCCTGGCCTCTTATACACAGGTTTATGACTTTATTGCAGGTTTATCATACATGGCACATTCTTGAGATCGCTTTGATACATGAAAGAACATCCTCAGAATCCCCACTTCAAGCTCGTTCCCACACATATCTACAGTGGAAGTCCCCACCCAACCCACAGTAGGAGATGGCTATCACACAGTTGGACATTCCGCCAATTCCCGGGGGTGTGTGCGACTGGTCGGGTCTCAGGGGGTGGGGGGCCTTGATCTACTGTAATCCCTTTGATGTGGGGTGTTTCCCTTACAGTAGGGGCAATAAACTGCATCCGCAGGGCTAGGTGATGGCCTGGGATCGGTTCGGACAATCGGGCGCAGAGGAAGGGGTTATCAAAGAGATGTATGACCATGTATGGGATGTCGGTCAGGCGTGGGATGTGGTTCCATGGCAGGGTCGCGCAGAAGGAGAGGGTTTATGGCCCGTGTATGAGAGAGCGGGGGTGGCCGGCGCGCTGGGGGATGTTCACAGCGCCAGAGGGACGCGTTGGCGATCGGCAATGAGCAGGGAGAGAGACCAGGATGCCTAAAATGGCTGCCGTGCGTTTTTCTGTGTGTCGCGCTGGGGAGAGACAAGATGGCGCAGATACTGTTCAGTTACGAGCTACATTTCCACAGTGTGAGGTCCGCTCCGAATATTAGGATCGGACTGAGACAAAAAATAGTCCTGGGCACCAAACTGTGACCCCCATTAACAAGTTAAATAGCTACAAAAGTGGCCCCTGTTTGCAAATTGGGACACTTTGGAAACTAGACACCCTGCATAAGTGTTTTGTAAGGTATGGCTTCTGCTTGCTGCAGGCAATGTTTGTTTAATTATCAGGGAAATCAACATTAAAAACTGACCCAGCAGATCATAAAACAGGCTCAAAAACAACCCAGAAATATCGCCCCACACACTGACCTGTCAGAGCAGCCCTACGCGCTTACGCTGTTGCCCTCTAGGCCAGTCCGGCCCTGCACAAGATGCAGATGTGCGTGTTACTGGGTCGGGCGGACAGAGGCAAGACTAAGAGAAACACTAATGTATCCGTGTTGAGGCTTTAACCAGAAAGACACAATTAAGTTCTAGGGTCCATGCTGGAGTAGGTGACTCAGGGCCTTGTGAGGAAGAAGTTAATGGTAGGGGGACGTTAACATTGATGGGAACAGTCACAAATGAGCTATCTTGGCAACAGACTGGGCTTTATCAGCAACTAGAGACATTCTAAGATGCAAACGCATGCCCTGCAGGACGTATGATTCTCTTGCGAATGGGTGCATGGACAGGGAGCCAGCATTCTCCTTATACTAATGTGTGCTGCCTTCATCTGTTCCTCAGGTACTGAAGCGCAGCTTTAGGGAGGGTGTTTGGGGTATGACACCCTCAAATAAATGCATTCTTGGCTTGGCAGTTGGTTCTCGGGGACGGTGAGTCGGGTCTTCAAGGTTTGTGTTGGTTTTTCTTTTCTAGTCGTCAGCCACCAATCAAATACAAAACAGTGACCTTTGAAAAGAGAGAGAGAGAGAGAGAGAGACCAGATAGAGAGAGGGAGAGGGAAAGAGACCATAGAGCGAGAGACCAGAGAGAGAGAGACCAGAGAGACAGAGAGACCAGAGAGAGAGAGAGACCAGAGGGAGAGACCACAGAGAACCAGAGTGAGGGAAAGAGAGAGAGAGAGAGGGAATGAGACCACTGAGAGCCCAGAGAGAGACTAGATGGAGAGAGAGACCAGAGAGAAGGAGAGGGAGAGAGACCAGAGAGAGAGAGAGAGACCAGAGAGAGACCAGAGAGAGAGAGAGAGAGAGACCAGTGAGAGAGAGAGAGACCAGAGAGAGAGAGACGAGAGAGAGAGAGTATGAGACCAGAGAGAGAGACCAGAGAGAGAGAGAGACCAGAGAGAGAGAGAGAGAGAGAATGAGACCAGAGCAAGAGACCAGAGAGAGACCAGGGAGAGAGGGAACAGAGAGATAGAGAGACCAGAGAGAGAGAGAGACCGGGGAGAGAGAGAGCAAGACCATAGAGAGAGAGAGGGAGAGAGAGAAATACCAGACAGAGAGAGACCAGAGAGAGAGAGAGAGAGAGAAAGAGAGAGCGAGAGAGAATGAGATCAGAGAGATAGAGAGAGAGACCAGAGAGAGAGAGAGAGACCAGAGAGAGACCGAGAGAGAGAGAGATACAAGCGAGAGACCACAGAGAGCCCACAGAGAGACCAGAGAGAGAGAGACCACAGAGAGAGAGAAAGAGAGAGAGAGAATGAGACCAGAGAGAGACCAGAGAGAGATACCAGAGAGAGAGAGAGAGACAAGAGAGAGAGAGAGACCAGAGAGAGAGAGACCAGAGAGAGAGAGAGAGACCAGAGAGAGAGAGAGAGAGAGAGAGAGAGAGAGAGAGAGAAGACAAAGACCAGAGAGAGAGAAAGAGCGAGAGAATGAGAGAATGAGACCGGAAAGAGACCAGAGAGAGAGACCGGTGAGAGACAAGAGAGAGAGACCAGAGAGAGAGAGAGAGAGAGACCAGAGAGAGAGACTAGTGAGATAGAGGGAGAGAGAGAGAGATCAGAGAGAGACCAGAGAGACCAGAGAGAGAGACCAGAGAGAGAGAGACCACAGAGAGACCAGAGAGAGAGAAAGAGAGAATGAAACCAGAGAGACCAGACAGAGAGACCAGAGAAAGACCAGAGAGAGAGAGAGACCAGAGAGAGAGAGACCAGATAGAGAAAGAGACCAGAGAGAAAAAGAGACCAGAGAGAGACCAGAGACAAAGACCAGAGAAAGAGAGAGGGAGAAAGAGAGAGATGCGAGAGAGAGACCAGAGAGAGAGAGACCAGAAAGAGACCAGAGAGAGAGAAAGAAAGAGAGAGAAAATGAGACCAGAGAGAGAGACCAGAAGGAGAGACTAGAGAGAGAGAGACCAGAGAGAGAGAGAGACAAGAGAGAGAGACCAGAGAAAGACCAGAGAGAGAGAGAGGGAGAGAGAGAGTGACCAGAGAGAGACCGGATACTGAGAGAGACCGGCGAGAGACAAGAGAGAGAGACCAGAGAGAGAGAGAGAGAGAGAGAGACCAGAGAGAGAGACCAGAGAGACAGAGGGAGAGAGAGAGACCAGAGAGAGACCAGAGAGACCAGAGAGAGAGACCAGAGAGAGACCACAGAGAGACCAGAGAGAGAGAAAGAGAGAATGAGACCAGAGAGAGA